>NC_136701.1:20931279-21320225 GCF_947650265.1 Symphodus melops | reverse complement strand
TACTCAGTCCAACAACTCCAGGTCAACTTATGTGGATGTTAAAATGAATAACAGAATGAATCAAAAGTAAAAGTCGCCGACGCAATTAAACTTTTTGAGGTGTGCTGGAGACACTGACAAAGAGGTGAGATTTCCACACAGAGTAAATGACCAATAAGTGGCAGCAAGGAAGCAAAGACCTGTCTTAATGTCTATGTCTATGACAGCCCGTCCGTCAGTGGACTCTAATGGGGGGGCGGGACCAGTGAGGTCACAGGAGTCTCCACGTGGTGAATCAAGGGCAATCCTCCCCTTCTTGTCTGCAGGAAGAGGGTGGGCTCAGTGTCCGCATTAATGATCGCTCCTCAGTGGATCAGACAAACAATCCCCTGACCTACTATGATACAGCCCACTGACACACACACACACGGAAACCCTGTGGCACGACAAGCACACATGCAAGCTGAGCTGATCCACCCTTTACCACCACCATGCCTGTTTTCTCAAATACACACACACAGCCACACAAAGACACCAGCCACTCAGCACATAACCACATGTATGAGCTTTCAGCACACGCAACAATCATGCTAGCCTGATTGATGCGCAACTAAATCAGCCTGGACCAGAGGGACGCTGAACATGAAACGGTGACCTGTGCTCTGTGAGGATCAAGACTGCATAAAAGGAGCCTTTTGAGTCCAAACAGTTACCTTCTGGAGGCATCAGATGTTAGCCCCAAAGCTACTGCGATGCAACAATGCTGCTCATATCAGACAAACAGATGTGCCACATAAAGGGGGACATAAAAGAACCCCCCCCCAAACCCCCCCCCCAGCCTAATCCAGAAAAACATGACAAAAACCACACATTAATGTCATGAAAAATGTATTATCTGTCACATATCCTTCATATGATAATGAGCATTCAGATCGAGTCCCTGAACACGCTGTAGTGCGATCAAGTCAAAGAAAAAATGACACCAATAAATAAAGAGAATTCCCCCTCATTCACGTATAATCTTATTTTAAGGGCTTCTTTTAGACTGTCGAGCTGTATGAACACCATGAGAGGAAACGTGCACATGCATGCATTGACTTTAATGTTATTATGAAATATATCCTGAAGTTGGGTAAGCTAAGGACAAGACACAATAAAACGGGCCTTTAATAAGGACATGTACCTTAAGGGCGTTTTCAAAAGAAAAGGGCTCAGGAGAAAAGGGAAGAGGGAAAGTGGGACAATGAGGACGGCCTCGGGGATAAATCCCAGCTTCTGACCACGCAGACGCACATCAGGCTAGACACTGAGCGACACTGGCTAAGAAAGCAGGCCAGAGCCAGCGGCTTGAGAGGCAGTGCCACCAACGTCCCCTCCTCTTCCTCCCCTCCGCGGTGCTGCTTCCCTTCACCCAGCTGCTCTGTTTGTCACTGCAGCCCTTAATCACAGAGAGGAGAGGAGAGAAATAGAGCCCACAATCAGGGGCCTGCAGGGAATTAGGCCTGTGCACATTAGCCAGACACACTGCCACCGAGCACCAGGGGAATAAGATAGACACACACGCACACGCACACACACACACACACACACACACTCCCAGGTTTGCCAAACAAAGAGGAGCTGTTAGCCTTGCCATACAACTCTTACTAAAAGAGTAAAATACACTGTACTTTGCTGAAAACCAATTTTTTTTTTTTTTTTTACAACTGTAAAGCAGCCAAGAGCTTCAGACAAACTCGTTTTAATGAGTTCAAGCTGAGGTGGCACCTCTGTGTTGCCCGCCTGTGATATTCAGATGAATCCTGGAGGGGCGGGGAGGCAGCGCACAAAGCCTGGCCCCCATACAATGAAGGAGTCAGCAGAGAGCGGAGGCCAGCCGTCCAGCCTTTCCTGTTTGCAGCGATGAGGCAGCCAGAGGCCACATGTGCATCAGAGGGCCCCCTCCGCAGGCCGCTGATCCCGGCCTGAATGCCCGGCCTGAATAGGACAGCAGAGGTCCTTTGTTGACCTGTAGCATCACATTCATCAGACACTCAAGCGGCAGCACGACACGGCGCATAAACACAGACAATTTGTTCAGTCGGGAGGTTCTGCTCACAATCCAACAGTGTGAAGTCAACTTTAGAGTTCTTTTTGCTCAAACATCAATTCATAGAGGGCACTCTTCTTTTGTGTGCTAATGCAGCCTTGACTCATCAAAGGTTAATGACACAAGCAGGACTTGCTGATCTCTGTCAATGTAAGGAGTAAGAGTCATGTCTAATAATCTAACTGAAAGAAATGCATCTCAGGAGTATAGCACACGTGTAACATTGGTTTTACTTTCTCATAACATCCCCTAAACCTCCCCGACAATATCAGCACTGTTAGATCCAGAACTTCAGAAGCCCTTCCAAAAGGCTGCGAGGTAGTACGAGCGCCGCCGAGCTGTAGTAGCAGCGTATCCTGCTTCCCTTCCTGAATGGGCCCTGAGCTCAGACTGCGCTTTGAAGTGGACTTGGCTGGAAGTCACAGTGGCAGCATCAATCTCCAGAGCTGCCAGACACCCAATTAAAAGAAAAGAAAAAAACCTCACTGGGTGAAGTATTGATGCAGATCTGGATAATCTGCCTTGAAATTGGCCCCGTCCATTTTTAGAAAACACAACGACACCGAGCACTAAGCGTGAGCGCTACGAGCGTGCCTGCAGAGACGTGTGCCATCAAGTGAGGTCAACATTTCACCAGGTCGTCTTTGAGGAAGTTGGCTCGACAAAAGGCTAAAGCGTCCACTTGAGTTCTCAGGTTGCACTGACTACAGCGGGTTGTAAGCACTGTTGATGGACAGGCACTCTGGGTACAAGGTTATAAAAACTGAACATGCTTTACCGTTTTATTAACATTATAAAATGTATCATACTGATGTGACGCCCCTGCTGGTCGTGACACCAACAGCACCCTTCAATTTATACACAAAGTTGGACTACAATATAAAGCTACAGTTAGATCAGCGCGACACTGGTTCATTTTCTTCACTTTCATGCCAGATCCTCAAATCTGCGGATCTACAGTTTATGATGGACCAGCCGCAGATGTACATGAATGTACTGTAGAGGCCAAACAGCCACAGTCCATGTGCCTGTGTGGAGGAGGCGCTTGCTGCTTCCCCCAGTGACTTCTTCTAACTCTATATCTTAAAGTAAAGTGAGATGATGTGCACATTTAGTCGACTTAACGGTGAGACGTCGTCGCCCTCACACGTCGGCACCAGAACGTCCAGTTAAACAAGTGAGCCGGCATGTGATTGGCTGTCGCTGTGGTGAACGTGCCCGCTCTCCCTGCTCTACTCCCAGGGTGGACACTAGCATGTTGAACAGACAGCATGTGATAGGAGCAGCACAGTTCAGCAGGATGTTGATCTAGAGATAGAGATGTGTGTAAGCTGTTTCAGGTTCAACTGAACAACTAAAGCATTGTGTGACTACATTTAGCACAGTAAAAGAAAACCTGCAGGCTGAACAGAAGGCTCTGCTAGTTTAACAAGAAACGGCCACCTTAAATATTGTGCTTCATTTTGACTGAATTCCAACCTTAAGACGAGTTGTTTAGTCTGAATTTATATGGTCTTTGTACCGACGAGGAAATAAACACTTATTGACAGTTCATTGTTTGGACAACTATTTAATAGTCATCACGACTAATTTGACTGTAGGAGGATTTCAATTATTTAGAAATGTCGTCACATAGTTTGTTCTGTTTTAAGAAATCAGCCATCAGAATAACTCAAGAAGTAAAACCCATCGCTGGCATGTAAGCAAACATTCATTCTGTTCCCCTTTCTAATATTAGTGTTTGGATCACTCTAAAGCAAACACTTCCCTTTCTGTGAGTCAAATACTGCCCGGATCAATAGTAGAAATGTTTGAATTGCTTCACAGAGCTCCATGCTGAACAGGCAGAGAGATTTCTGTGGGGGCGGACGCACTGTGAGCCTGTGCTGCACATGTGCAACAGCTGCACAGAGTGCCTGCCTCTGCATGAAGAGTCTGCCCACACAGGAGGCCACTGGCTCCAAAACAAAGTCCTTCCTATGACCTGCTATTTTTATTGGGTAAAGAGCGTACAGTAAGATGGCTACTGAAGTACATCATGTGCCATAAATATAACATCTTACAAATCCTGCCATCCTCTTTATTGCTGCCCCTTTTCTCCCTGATTATCAAAAACTGACGATTGACTTTCCTCCCAGTTTACAACTGAGTACATAACATTAACTTACTCACTTTTGTATTAGCCTAATAGAATCACATAATACTGTGCTGATTTTTTCATTTAAGACAAGAAGTGCTAAATAAAGCTTGCACATTACAGAGATTTGATAGGAGCCATTTAGAGGCAGAATATAGAAAGACAACTAACACTGTTTCTGCCATCAAAGCTTTTAAATGCCTTTCAATCCACTTTGCTAATAGGCCAGTTTTTAATTATAGATGCCAGATAATTTGACATTTACATAAATGACAAAGCTCCTCAAAAAAAGATGAATATTTTATGCGTCAGACAGTTTCTTAGGACATTCTCCACTTTAATTGGCCTCAGCTGGTTTCAAGATGAAATAAATCTAAAAAAAATGTATTTCTCTGCATCACTTTGTTCAAATAGATGCTGTAATATTCATATGACCTACTTCTAAAGATCCAGATAACACACTGGGGTGTCCTAATGACTGAAAACATTTATATACAGTATATAACTCAGGAATGTCAACTTCTTAACAGCACATTTAAAAAAAAAACTGCATCAGTCTTCTACTCACAAACCAATGTGTTTTAGTCAAGCTTCAATTTCTGGTGTTGAAAAATTATCTATTGCACGAGCGCAAACCCTGCTGAAGCGTCAACGTGAGGCTCGCTGCAAAAGCCAGGAAGTGACATCATACCCATGCAGAATTGCAGTTTAACAGCAGAGATAAGCAGAGATGTAACTTGTCTGAAACACTCTTTTTATAAATCAGCAAACACTGTACGGAGGTTAGCATTCTTTGTAACTCATCCGTTTTGATCTTAGGACGGATAAGGTTTCTTCATAAGGGGGCGTGGCTGATGTGACTGACATGTGTAGGCGTTGTAGCTGTTTGTCCTCGAGACTTCAGGCCTACCTCAGCTCCAGCCCTTTAATCTCTGAGAAGGTCGCCCGAGAATTAGTTTTCATTTCCAATACAGGTGACGGTCTTCAAAAATCTGCTTCAGAAACGAATGGATGACATCACTGAGACTAAATCCATGTTTATACACAGCCCATGGTTTAATCAAACTTATCATCAGAAACCTAAAAAAAACATGTATTTAAAGCATAATAAATATTGTAAAAACCAAGACTAGACTCTTTTTTACATATATATAAATATATTTTTTTATTTTATGCAGTATTTTTGTTCAGTTAAAGCTCTTGTGGCACGTGTCACCTTCTGACCTGTTTAACACTTGTGCAGAAGCTTTCATGATTTTTTTTCATTTGCCAAGACAGCACTTGAAATGTTCAATTTATTATTGCAGAGAAAGTATCGATACCAAGTATAAGTCAACTCTTCACTGTAGTTTGATGTTTTTTACAATACAGACTAAAAAAAACATGAAGATACATGAAAAGTGCACCTCTGAAAGCAGCACTACTTACACAAGGCTGGCTGGCTGTCACGGTTCACTGCAGCACAATAGAAGTGTGAATGGCAGGAACTGAAAAAAAGCTTGTTCGAGAGGGATTTTGAGAATCAGCACTATGGGGGGCCCACATTCACAGCCCAAGTCCATTGTTGACCGCGGTCCATCTCGCAAGCCAACAACCATGTCTCATCCATCTATCCACCCAACCGCTCTGTCACTCAGTCAGAAGCCTTTACATTCACTTTTACCTGCAGGCCTCAACACAATCACATGCCATGATCTGACAAGTATGTTATGGGCAACAACAAGCCATGGTCCAACCTTTATCAAAAACTCTTTCCTGCAATTAAGCTTTCAATACTCCGTTCAGGGGATGGCACTGATAATAGGAACAGTGTGACTGTCCAAGTTTATAACACACGGGCAAATATGCATTTACATTCAATCTAACAGACAGCTTCTTCAGCTGTGTCTGTGTGTGTGTGTGTGTGTGTGTGTGTGTCCATCTAACCTGCCAAGACAAAGAAAACACAAGAACAGCTCAATGGCCCATAAATTATTCCAAGAACACAGTGTGTCTTAATGCACAATTACACAGAGTCATTTTCACATTTGTTGTTTGGTCATATCACAGCAGGCCTCTGAGGCTAGATTTCAGCGACAGCTCCAAAGGGAGGTGCTTCATTATTTAGCATGTTGTATGTGGCCTGCAGACAATGCTCGGTGAGCATCAGTGCATCTTAAAGGAGCAGAGAGAAAGGCCATCATGTCGCCCTCTGGTGGTAACCTGCTCAGCTCGATTGAAAGTGGAAGCCACTAAAGGGAGCTTTGTGTTCATTTCTGTGATATTTTCCAGTAAGAAAACTGAACAGATTGTCTTCAGTTATTCTATCGCAAATTCAGCCTAATTAGTAAGGTGAGATATCCATGAAATTAATCCATGTGGATAACAAACTCTCTGTTATGAACAAGCTAGCAATATAAACATGAAGGTATAACTTGAAATTGCTGAAATGGTCAAATAATGTATGCGTTTGCTTTTCAAGCATAACAGAATGAACCGCCTGTTTTCTTCACCCTCTGTCATAAGACGCGTCACTGAAATCAGTCACTGAATATGAAACAAGCTGAAAGCCTGCCATGTGTTACATTGAGCACTGCAGAGATATAGTGTTGTAATGGCTGTATTGTACCCCTGTAATGAAGAGGCCATTTGATTCAACAGAAAGTCAAAGCTCTTCTACTGCACAGTGAGCAACACAGGTCGTTCAGCTCTGCATGTAGAGGGACTTTCTCCTTTTAAAGCCAATGTGATTCACTTCTCCTTAATATATAATCAGTCATGGTCTTTAGTGACACCTTGCTGTATCTTCCTTTTGCAGATCTCTTCCTTCAGTTTGCAAAGTGATCCAAAAAAAATCTACACAAATTTAACAATCCCTGCTTTCAGCCATAGATGTACCTGTAATTCTTGTATGCAAAAAAAAAAACACCTTTCAAACAGGTAATCAATCATGATGATTCATGTTTGAATTCATTAATATATACGCTCATGTGTTTTCCTTGACCATAAATTAACAAAGGGCGGATGTTTCTGGGTCATTTCATTCTCAGAGCTTCTACACGTGGCTATCAATTGTCAGCCCAGTACTGATGCATATTCAAGGTTTACACATCACAAAGCTTCATTGCACACCTAGCATCCAACACTGTTCACCAGCCTTTCTTTTCTATTTTTTCATAAAGTGCACTTTTACCTGCTGCATGTTTGCTATGACTCACAGTATAGGCCAGGCACGCAGGAGAAATCTCAGTCCTACACCAATCATAACATAAGCACACAACAGCGCACAATGTCGAGGGGGGGTGATAAAAAATGCAGCTTTACAAGATGCCACAGCTTGGTGAGAGGACACAAATAATAGTCTGGCTATAGCAAGAAAGCAACTAGGCTTGTTTTGGTGGTGTACCAGCAGCAGATGATGAATTAAAAGATCCACAGGCTGCTTGTTCCTGAAGGCGCAGATGATAAAATGAGGCTGCGTTTGACATCGACTCAAACAAAGGCAAGAAGAGACACACACACAGAGAGCGATGGATCCCAATAACTAACATAACGTGGGGCACTGCAGTCACACACACTTCCCCAGCAGCCGGCTAACAACCCACGAATTACATATGGCTTCATTTCAACCAGCATCTCATTCACAGTTTAAAAAAATGGTATTTTGTGCATTACAAAAAAACGCTATCATCTTGCATGGACAGCTAATAGCGGTGGTATGCTAACAGCAGTCACCTGCATATCACAGATCCCTCTTATTATTAGCTTAGTTATTAAGTGGGTAAATCACTGATGAAGGGGAGAGGGGGGAAATAAACCACACAAAAAAACACGCTTACCCTTAGTTTATGTTCTCTCCTGTATCAGAAGGTGTCGTCCTTGTTACTATAACGACAGTATTTCACCAGACATGAAAGGTATCTTCGGTTGCTAACGACGCGCGCGTGCGCCTAAGCTAATTCAAATTTAACGGTTAAAAAACAAAATCCCAGGTGGCTCTCATATCGTCTTTTCCATCAAATCCGCATCCTCGAAGAAAAGGAAAAAAACATGTATTTTCCTCCGTGATGCTGCTACCGGTACAGCTTGTTACGAAACCGAACCGGTTTTTTCTTTTTTCTTTTTCTTTTTTTATCTAGCTTTCATTCAAAACGTTCAGCGGGTAAGATGATGATGAAGAAGGAGAAAAAACGCAGGCGACGAGAAGAGTCCCTTTTTTTTCAAGGCAGGTATACAAGACGGATATCCGCAGCGGTTTCTTCTCCTTCTTTTACCCCCCGCGTCCGAGCATCCGAAGGGCCGTCCGCAGCTCGCTGACTCCCCGCTTCCCCGCAGCGTTACTCCCGATCAACAGGGAGAAGAAAGAAAAGTGGACGTGGTGGAGGTGGTGGTAGTTAGGGGTGTGTGTTGGGGGTGGGTGTGGGTGGTTGAGGTGGTGGTGGGTAGGTGAGTGGGTGTGTGTGTGTGGGTGTTGACCCTTCACAGTCACATGGGAAACACCATGCACTGTGTTCTTCTCTACAATTACCGAGAGAAGCGCGTATCTGGGTGCTGTCCCTGGTGCTAAAACTGAAACCATTCACACAAAAAACTGTTTTGTATTTGAATAAAGCTTTCCGGAAATTATTTGCAGCCTCGTAATCCGGAAGAGGGCTATAACCTACAAACAGAAAACGTACATTGAATGCATCATTGTGAATCTAAACGGGGTAGCAGCTCAATAAAGCATTCCCATGGTCTTCAAAGATTCACATTTTACATTATTTAGCATACCTTCCTTCAAACTGGATTTTGGATTTGGAAAATCTTTATTGTCTCCAGGGTGCAATTTGGTTCACAACAGAGGTCCATAAAGGCAATATCCTAAAAAACAGTGTAAAGAACTGCATACACAGAAATGTAACTACCATGGATGGATATCATCATGATGGAGGAGAGTGAGATAAGGGACCCACGTAAAGGTTTATTAAAAGAAAGGGAATGAGAGTAGGGTGATGCCCTCTCCTAATATTCACCTCATAATTGTTTTTGAACACACATGTTGTCCCTATAGTAATGGATGCCAAAGCAAAGGCTTAAAATGAATATGCAGATATCGTGTTTGCCTTACCATTGAAGACAACATACCAGCACTCGGGCACTTTATTTAGTCAAACATTCTTCCATGAAATCAACATTTCTTAAACTCAGTTTCAATGTCCATTAAGCTTTTTTTTATTATTATTTTTTTAAGGACTGCAGATCACTAAATTATTTCTGAGACACCATGCAGCACCTGGCTGGTGTGTGACCTCGAGCAAGTCATCAAGATCTGGGTTATTCATAAGTTCCACATGCAAAGACCCTCCATGAGAGGGTGGATGTTTCCCCCCATACTGTACTGCACAGTCTAGTACTGTGAGCAGTGCATCAGTGTAAAAAAAGAGAGTCTTGATGTCTTGTTGCTGTTAGCCTGTAGGCTGGCACCAGACACCTTTTACTCCTACATTATATTTGCTTCTTTCTGTTCTTCATCTCACCAGTGGGTGTGTTTCTGTGAGCGTGGGTGTAGCTGGACCAACAAAGTGGTAGTGGTGAGGGTTTTATGGGATGATGGGTCTCACAGGGAGGCCTGAGCCGTTTGGAAACTAGCATGCTACTCATTATAAGCAGTTAGTGGTAATGAAAAAGCTCTGCTGTGTTGTTAGTGCCGTTCCAGTATTTTGCATTTTCGCTGTGAAGGTATTATTGTAGTTGAAGCCTTCCCAGTGAGCCGGATATTTTAAACCACAGCTACAACTTCAATGGGGCTATTGATTTGCACTATCAACATATCTGAGAAAATTTGAAACTGCTCAAAATGTTAACATGCTGTGTAAGCTCCTGACTCAACACACTGTTCCTCAAGGTTGATGGACAGCTGAATTAAGGAAAAAGGGGGCAATAAATATTTTAAAAAGGGGCCATGTACCACACCTACAGTCCACCAGAGTCCTGGATCAGTTTTGATTTGGACCAAAACATTCAACTTGGGTTTGTATCAAAATATAGAGTGAGAGGAAAAAAAATCTTCTCTGATTAAATATATTCAAATTAAATGAGGTTGTGTCTCTGATGATTGGTCATTTTCCATATTAAGCTCTTGGTTTGGACAATGTCCCTGTCAGAGTGGAACACTTATACAGTGGTATAGCCTCATGTTAGGGTCAATATTATATAAAATGGGGAAAAAAGGAAGTTGTTATTTCACTGATTCTCCATAATCGCCAAAGAAAGACAATAAAAACCCATGGGCACAGTGGTCATTGAGGTACAACAACACATCTATTTATTTTATGTTTTACATTTGTTAACCCACCATAGGCAAGGCTAAATAAAACCTCTCCACATAAAAGCATATATTCAGACAAATATATATTTTAAACCCCAACAAAAAGTCTGAAAAATGTTTCTAATGTATATTGGCATCAACAAACTTAATGTGTATGATGATGATACCCTGCTTTATATTTCTGTTGGTTCTGTTATTTATTTATGATAGATTCTAATATAAGGATTTATAACAAAAATATACAGAAACTTATATTCACCCCATTTTCTCTTAGGTTGGACAGATTTCAAATAATGATTATACTCTCCAATTGTCTTTTAAATCCACCATTTTAACATTGTTTTTTAACTGATGAACTTTGAGTATCTAAAGTAACACAATAAAAAAAACCCTTTCAGGTTGTTATTTTCATCTGAAAAATTTGAAAATCTCTGCAAAATTCCACATACAGATTCAAAAAGTTCATGTCGTACTTTTATTTTTATAAAGTTATAAACTCAAGCGTCACATGGATTAACAATTTAATTCACAAAAGAGTAAGGCACACCAGTGTCATTGTGCAGACGCTGTGCAGTAGTGTAAATGCTAAAATAAAGCCCTGGGGTATCAGTAATAACTCGTCTGAGCTGTGCGTATGTGTGTCAGCATTGATGGCACACATACCCACAACCTGTTTACGCCCCCGGCCCCTGTCCCCGACCCCTGCTCACAGACCCACACCCCTGCAGAGAGCTCATCCACAATCCTCCGTGACAAAGGGAAAGAGCTGAGCGCAGGATATAAGGCTGCTGCTGGCTGCCAGAGTGTGTCCAGCACAGAGCTTTCTGCAGATTGCAGCAGTTTGAGCTAAACCCCCTCTCTGTCTGCTCACTATAGACAGGACCTCGGTGGGTGGGGGTCATCATCAGTGCGTGCGGTGATCAGGGTGGAGATGGGGGCTTGTGTTTGCTAAAGTTGGTGTGACTGTAAAGCTTCACAGCCTGTTGGACATGATCTCTATACTTTCCCCCCACCCAGCACAATATGTCTGTGTGTGACCGATATTTACAACCTTAAAGCTGAATCACATGGCTCCAATCCTACGTAATTGAGGGGGTCCATGTTCTGACCTGAAGTGTCTGAGGCAGGGACACGCACATGAAGAGTTTACTTTGAGTGTATCCAACAAGTTTATGTGACTCGGAGTAGCAGAGTAAACACTGCCACTGTTACATACACAAATAGTTCACTATGATATAAAATGTAAACCTTTTTTAATGAACAAAAATAAAAGATGAAGCTCTGTCAGAAGAAGTCAAAGATGCTCAACATAGTCACCAAAAGAAAAAGGAGAACTAATTTTCAAAGTTGTTTTTTGTTGTAACTGGGTTGAACACTTTGGCTCGGACCCTTGCTGTAAGGAATATAATTAATCTTAACGTGCTCCATTTTTTTTTTTTTTTAAAGGTTTGTGTTTTCCTTAGAAGGCTGCTTGGCTCTGTTGTTTCCTTATTTGCAACACCTCTGATGTTCAGATCCTTCTTCCTAATTTGGCCAGAGATGGACTTCTTTCTCAGCTGATGCAGATAAACATCCTGTCTCATTGGTCTCAAACGAAAGCTATATTTTAAATTGGTTGTGATGACGTTTTTGATTCATAATTCTTAAATATAAAAGAGTTTCCTGTTTTCCTTTTTCATCTGCAGTGACAGAACATCTATAGGTACAGTTTACGATTCACCATTCTGTGAATACAAGAAATCCTCCCTCTTGCTTTTTTTTCTGATTTCAGTAGGCCCTGTGTTTTCTCTCCACACTGATAAGCTCAATAATTCTAAATCACATTGATGACTGTATAGCTCTCAAGGGAGGAGTGATGGGGATGATTGATTTAAAGGTACAGTACCATTCTCACTATTGACTCAACTTGTCAATAAACCTGCTCTGTTAAAGCCATAAAGCAGCAGATATAGCATCTCTGTTTGCACAGTGACAGATATGAAATATGCAAGTCATGTCATGTTTGTCCCCTGACTCCCAAAGTGAACTGTAGCTGTATTCATCCAGCAAAGAACAAAGTTTTATGACAGCAGTCTACGGCCATCAGTGTGTTAGAGTCCGGTCATGGCGACCTACTAAAAGATATTTATATCCACAAAACCCTTTTTTGAGTTGGCTCCCTATAGGACAAACTGTGCTATTTCTGTAGTGCTTCTTGTTCATTCTCTATTGCTCCTGTCCCGTTTCTTATCTCTCTTCCTCCCTAAACTAGTTGCTGGAGGTCACCCTGCTGTTCCAGTTGAAAATTATATAATTATTGGAAAGAATGAAACCAGGACAGTACTGTGGTGGAGCCACTATGGTGCAACGTGACTCACTGGGCTCACAGGCTGAGGATCATCTACAGATGGAGACAGACAGCTCTGTGAGTTATTGCACCTAATTCCTGGTGTGCAAATCAGCAGACGAGCTGTTTCACATGCAGTTAACATGTCTGCATCACATGATGACGTGGCGGGGTCGTTCACATGTTGCTGGAGAAAACATTTAAGAAGACTACAAGACAGGTGTCGTAATCAATCGAAACCCACCACAGCATCTTCAGAACATGGTGTGAGGGACCCCTTGCGAAATTTGTTTTTGCAAACATTTAGCTGTCTTCACAGTGATACTAATCAATGAAAAGTAAACCTATTTTTAAAAATAAATAATAATTCATTTAAAATGGCTGTTCCCTCATGAAATTTGAAACTTCTGTTTTTCCACTTTTGCTGAATGTTATTTCCTGGTGAAGGTCCTGTACAGAAACGTTGCCAATAATCGTGAGTTTGCAAGTTAGACAGAGTGCAGGACTTTACCTTTAAGTTTTTGATGGACACATTGCCCTCCCACACGTGGGTCTTGTGAAGTGGATGTGTGAGGGGTTTTTTCCCCTTTTGCAGTCCTAAAAGAATCTTTTTTAAGATATGTATAGCATCCCATTTAAATGAACATGAGCCTTTGAAGCCATATTATGATATATATGTATAAATATTTCACCTGCTGCAAAATATATTTCACAAACTGGAAAGGGTATGCCCACACTACAGTAGGAAATATACTTGCAGCAGGTGAAATATTTAGACAGCTGCCCTTCAGAGCCACTGTAAGAAAACCCTCAGAGACTTTCGTATTAAATCTGTGAAGAATATATCTACATGTCTGTGTGATAGATTTGGGGGGAAAAAAAAAAGAACTATGAACTTTCTTGATTGCAGGAGTGATGGGATACTTGTGTTCTGACATTTAACAGACACACATCAGGCATGATGACAGCTAAGACCCAATAAAAAGATGGAAAGTGCATTTAGTACCGTACATGTAGCTCCCTCTAGTGGAAGATAGGGAGGACTGCAATTTGATGCTGACTTTGCCATAATCTCACAAAATCTCATAATCACATAAGTGTGGGGTATATTATTAAAATAAACCACACCCACCATGGCACTGACGATGAAATAAAGCTTTTTGATGACTAGACAGTTTAGTTCATGTTAGACTAATTGGACGGCTGGGTATAAAAAACATGTAAAGGATTTTTTTTTCTGTCATTGTGAATATAGAGTTTCATGTCTTCTATACATTTGTTTTACTCCTCTGACATATTTCCACCCAAGGTGGCGCTGACAGTTTAAGTGGGATTGCGGCTGCACCAGCACATGTCACACATTAGGACTTCACTTGATGTAAACTCTTATTGTGCTGTATGAAAATGAGTTTGTGGGAGGTATTATGAAATATACTTATTGGACTGACTGTGTTGGCACTTTCCTCCTGACAGAGAGTTCCTCCCTGCTCTGGTTGACCCCCTAACAGAGACTACTAGAAGGAGAATCTCTCTTTACTTCTGACTCTTCAGCTGATGAATGTGTCCGCTTCTTGTTGATATTGTGTTTTCATATGTGAGTCAAACAGAAATCCCCCAACCACAAGAAAACAAATGCACACGGGTTAACATCATTTTTTTTTATTAAATTCTTCTCGTTCAAAACGTCTTTGGTTTTTCAACATACTTTGATAGAGCATTCATGACAACAGGTGTCAAACTTTGTGGGTTTTCCAGCGGAGGCTAAATTGAGCAACTATTTTTGCTATTCTCTTTGTTAAGTGCATGACTTCTTTTTCTAGCTTACAGTCCACTTAGTCGCACATGTCAAATTATACAAAAACTACAGGTTTGTCATTTTTTACATCAACAAATAAACAGGGATAGTACAAGGACCATTCTTACAGAAGCTGTGGATCCATCAAACAAACTGTACAATAACAATAGAAGAACATTGTCTTGTAGGAAAATAGGCCTCAGATGACGTCAGTTAAAGAACAAACAAGGAAGAGTGTGGACTCAGAGGGGAATGTAAAGGGGAATACCGACTTCTCATGGTGGTATGCAAATATTGAATGGGCTGAAGAGGACATCCAGAATAGCAGGTAGATCTTAAGGTTCTGAAATTCCATTTAAAATAAAACATCGATGCAACAGGGAGATCAATAGAACGAATCGAAACACAAAGAAGCACAATTTAAACAAAAACGGTTTCAAAAACAACAATAATTACAAAAATGTTTAACAAACATCTGAGCTGTAATGGTTTTTTCTTTCATCATAAAATGGAGAGTGAAAGAGAGGTGACGGTAATATGTTTTGTACATTTTATGTCAGCCTGTGCTATGATTTGGCTGCTGATTAGAACTCCGTCAGTCTCCTAAAACTGTTTGTACAGGCACGTTTGAGTCAGTCTTGCACTGTGGAGAGGGATAAACTGAAAGACACACAGAGGTTACCGGCTCCTACGACGGATACATATGTTTGGCCTGCGTGTGGCCACGAAGCCGTGTTTGCAGAAGCACTTATATGATCCGGCAGTGTTCACACAGCGAGCATTCTTACACGGACTCACACGAGCTCCTGGTTCTGCACACTCATCAATGTCTACAAAAACAACAAAGAAAAGGTCTCAGAAATGTAAAACACATCCACGTATTGTTGTCAATGCTGATGCCCTATGTTCTTCTTAAAGTTAGCTTTTGAAAATACAAACCTATACAGCGGGTGGGGGAGTGGTCCAGCCTAAAGCCTGTGTTACATTCACACATGGTGCCAAGGTAGGAGCGGACGCAGCGGCCGTTGGCACAGCTGCATTCGTCTGAATCCTCCTCTGAACTGTCGCCTTTAACAGACACGTGGGGGAAACAGAAGGAAACTGGAAATGGTTATGAGCAAGCAGACGAGCGTGTCAAAAGTCAGTGACAGAGATGGTGTGGTGGGTTTTCATCATGAATCCTTCAGTATTACAAGAAATAGACAAACAATCGGAAAAACAAAGAAATAAGGTGCACTTAAGAACAGTCACGTTCACAACAAGACACCATCAAATACAGAGTGTGCACTTTGCTACATATTAACTACACGGATCTGGGATCCCATTGTCCAATCCATTTATATTGAGGTAGTTTATAAATGGCACACGGTGTCCGTTTTACCTGGGTTGTAGTTGGCGAAAGCTGCCAGGAAATCCTGCTCCCCATCGGACTCAGTCTCCAGATGCATCTCACACAGACGACTGAACATCTCTGCGTGCAGGGAACAAAAATCCTCTCAGCTCAAAAATACAAATACAAAATGGCAGCGCAGAGCCAGAGGTGGAGTTAAGTCGGGTTCCTCATTGTCTCACCTGAGTTTCTGGGTGGACACGTGTTACACTCAGGCCCCCAGCCGCGTCCGTAGTGACAGCAGCACTCTGAGTAGGTCACCACGATGCCGTTCCTGGGCTCGCTGCAGATCAAACCTTCGTCGACCTGCAGGAAACACACGTCTTTGTGGGCTGCAGTGCGATCTGGATAAGAGGGGCGGTAATCACAAATGATTATTAAAAATAAACGAAGAGTTTAGACACTGCCAGATTTGTAAGAAGGTTCCTTAGAATTGTGAAGCAGTCCAGAGTTAAAATACAAGAAGCCACATTCAGCCAGTTCTGAGCTCTGGGATTAGTACCAGGCTGTGGTATGAGAGCAGGTGGAAAAAGTGCGGAAGTGTGTAACTTTAAATGTAGTTACTGTCGAAGGTGTATTTACTACGGAAGCCCTAACAGATCATGAATTCATACAATTTATTGACTTCTTTTTCATGTGATTACTTTTAATGTCAGGTTGTTTTCTCAAAATCTGGATTTATTCATCTTGTGATAACAAAGCTAGTTTTTTTTTACCATAACAGGATGAAAAACAAAACACAACTGTGAAAGGCCAAACCAAGACATGGCCACATGAATGAGGTGAGAAAGCCAATTTCTGTTTGATTTGTGTTTTCGCAACTCTAGGGATGCAAAACAAATAAGACGGGAACCCAAGGAACAACCGACAGTTACTCATGATCACATTAAACAGAGTTAATAAAGTGTATGGATACATGTCCGCTTTAGGCTCCAATAATTGAAAATGGAAAAATGACATTTCTAATAAAAATGCCTCAAATCAGAATGAAAAATAATATACAGCATTTTTCATTCTTGGTCACAGCGGATACAGGTACACTAGTGATGGATGTTTGAATGATAGTAAAATATCTCAATATTATAGTTTTAGTTCAGGAAAGCCACATGAACATGCCTCAGAAGAAAATATTGATCCAAGTTAAGTGGAACATTACTCTCTTATTTCTATAGGATTATGTATCAGACAAACTGTGTCATCAATCCTTACATTGTACAGCTGATTTCTGATGTCGGTCATAAGGCTTCTCATGTAAAGAGTAGCCTGTGGTTATAAAAAAAAGGAAATCATGAAAACAAAGTTAACATGAGTGAGCTCAGGTTTTCTCCAACTAAATCAGCAGTTTTGGACTGCGTCGTTCGTCTTTTTCTAACAGATCCAATCAATATTCTCAAAGATAAGAACACAGACAAAAGAGACACATTAGTTTGTAAAAGGAGACATGCAGAGGAAGGATTTTCTCTCACATTGAACATACTCTGATATTGCTTTGTGTGCATGAATGCTTCTGATCTGCGTGTTTTTTGGTGCTTGTTTTCTAAAATTGGTTTCCCTCCAATAGTGAAAAAACTGTCTCCTTTATGTGGGTGAGAAGTAAACCTGTATTATATAAAGCCTGCACAGGCCAGATGGGACACAAATTAGAAGATTGAAACAGAAACCTGAGCGGCAGATGTCGACGTAAGCCAAAACTCATTTTGATCAGTCATGCTCAGCTTAGCTGACTCTGGTTTTTACCCACCGTCATAGACGCACTGTTTCAGCGCTGCACTGAAGGTGAGGGGAGGGTCACAAAAACAGTGAAAGGAGCCGGGCGTGTTCTCACACCTCCCATTCTTACAGTACGAGGGGTCCTGGCACTCATTCACATCTGAAAAGGGCACCACAGACACTGGTTACAGTATGAACATCTGCTTGGAGCCAGCTCTTACTCTGTAGGTGATGGACACAATAGGAAAAGATACCTGTGCTACATCATTCAAACATACAAACATAATTCTTAATATCCTTTATTCTTTTTTTCAATGCAGTGACTTTTACTGATTTGAATAATAATAAAAAAAGAGCTATTGTGTCCATCTCCCTGAATATCCTGCTTGCTTTCTCTTTTCCTTTGTCCCATAACTGTTGTATGCAGGATGCTGATCATGAAATAAATGAGCTTTGGTCATGCATCAAACTGCAGTTGGTCTCTAGTACACATGCAGACAAACCGCAATATCTGTAAAAGCACAACAGATTAACACAGAAAACTTGGACCCAGTAACAGTAGAGCTGAGGAGTCTTGAACCTGTCCAGATGTTCGCTGCCAGTCTACAAAAAACTAAACGTTCATGCAAGTCTTTGTAGTAGAGGCCAGTCATTTCTTATCTTTATTAGGCTTGAATAGAACCAAACAAGGAGGGAAAATATAAAATAATAAAGGTCTGGTTAACATTTATGAGTCATGTTAAAAACTAATCTACAAGCTTTTTGAACAACAGATGTTTGGTTATTCAGGCTGTTAAAGATCAAGCAACATTCACATCCATACAGTCCCTGGAAGCTTTTACCCAATTTAAAAGTACTGATTTGACTGAATAACATCAAACTTTTAACTCATTTTGAAAACTGCTGGGTGCTAAAGTAAACATAGATGAACATTTTAAAAAAAGGACATTCTTATCTGCAACCAAACACCATGGACATCCACGATCACCAAACCAGAACTGTCGGGATTTACAGTTTTCTCAGAGGTGTCTATAAAAACGAGGAAACAACCCCATCCATACCTGAAGGGAGTCCAGAGGCCATGTTGGCCCCGATAGCAAGAAAGCAAAAACCTCCTTCATGCAGAGTTGACTTAAGGCAGCAGGAGTTTTGCAGAAAAGGCCTCTTTCAAAATCTCTTTCTTTCCCAGCCCTCGTCAGTGCAGATCCCTTCGATTATTTCATTCAGGTCAAATGAAAACTAAAACAAGTGCTCCTTTTTTCCAAAGTACAGACTGTTGCTGAAGAAGCATTCATTCTAGCAGCTCTCACAGAAGCTGTTTAATAGGCAAGTACTAGTTTCATCACAAAAAGCTTTTAGTTAGCGAAACCCCATTAAAGCTGCGGCTACTCTTTGTAGTGGAATGATGTCAACACCACTATTTGATTTCAGCACCTATTAAAGTCAAAACTAATAGATTTTTTTGATCCAATAAATAGGTTAATTGCCACAACTGACAGCTCTGTTCAATACCTGTTGATGGAGAGTCATTGAACTCTGCTTCAAACAGACACAAGAGCCTGTTCTACTTTAGACCTCGGCAAAGTTTACTGCTCTACTCAAGATCCAGGAGACGTACCGATGCAATATGTCATGACGGGAGAATTTTGTCTTCACTTGAATACAAAAGGAGGCGGTGGAGACACGTTGTCCATCTTTATATATGGTCAAATGGCTGTACTCACCAGCCTGCTCCTCGGGAGTCACACAGCTGTTGCGATCAGTAGCCAGGGTCCATGGCAGAGAGCAGATGCAGTAGTACGACCCTGGAGTGTCCACACAGTGGCCGTTCTTACAGTTTTCAGGGTCCTCGCACTCGTTCACATCTGTGGAACAGAAACGTCACCTCGCTGATCAGGATCATCTCCCCCAGCATCAGACAAAAATGTATCGAAAGCTGCTAAGATGACTGCGAGCGGATCCTCTTCTTACTCACCTGCTATAGTTTTCATCACACACTTCTTCTTGTTGGTGTCTGGAGACCAGGGACGGTTACAGTTGCAGTAGAAGGAGCCTTCGGTGTTGACGCACTGACCGTTAGTACACATAGACTCATCGTGGCATTCGTTTACATCTGAGGGAGAACAGACAACCAGAGTTATCCGTCAAAAAGGTATTAATAAAAAAAAACAAAAAGCTTTTACAGCTGTGGGATTTGATAGTTTGTATCTGAGCACTTACCAATGCACTCAAGAAGGTTGTTGTCATAGTAGAAGCCTTGTTGACAGTAGCACTCATAGCCCGGCAGCGTGTTCTCACAGCGACCCTTTTTGCAGATTTCATCAGCAAACAAAGCACACTCATCGATATCTGTATGTTGTGAAAGAAATGATGAGAGTATACCAATCACACGAGTGAGTACAGCCGAACACACGACACACATTACAGACTATTTGGATCAAATGTCAGATTAGTTAATTAACCTAAATACCGCTATTACCATTTTATGTTAAAAGCAAAACAACATTTGGATAAATATATTACCACTCTGTCACTTAGATACATGCCAGTATAGCGAGTGATATATCTACCATGGTAGGCAGGCAGGCTGTACATGAGTCCTTCATCATAGTAGAGACCTTGACCGTTCGGACACAGGTAGTGGAACTCGGCTGTGAGGAGAAGACCATGCAGAGATCATGGACTGAATCTTTGTGAACTGTAATGTCTTAACAAACAAACCATAAACTTCACACACTGAGCGTCACATCGTGCTCCACGTGAACAAAGCTTCATGAATCCTCTGGAATTACGCAGCGTGCACTTCTTCTGTGAATGTACCTGAGTGGGAGACGGGACAGGGGTAGATCTCACAGTGATCTCCCCACCCCACTCCGATGGAGCAGCAGCACTCCTGCTTGGTGACGTTGGTGGCGAGGACGCTGTCACAGAACACGGTGTCATCCAGGTTCAGGTAGCACTCCTTCTTCTCATCAATCTGCACTTGAACGGCTGCTCCAGTAAATAAAGTGGATGTTAGGAAACACCAGTTCTGGATCAATAAGAATGACTGAACTAGACTTCAAATAGGTGTGCCAAGCTGGCTCTTCTTTTAATTTTAGGGCTTTAATTTGACGATAATTGTCTGGCTTACAGATTCACCGGTTTGGGTTGGGTTTTGATGTTTAATGCTTTTGGTTTTGGGACTTGCAGGGATCAAATGTTCGGGAGTTGAGCACTTGGATAAAACTGTCTCAAAAAAGTAAAGCAGAAGGAATTAGAGCAGGCTTACCCTCGCAGCTGTGTTTGTCCTCCGAGAGCACATAACCGTGATTGCAGACACACAAATAGGAGCCCGGTCTGTTCTCACAAGAGCCGTAGGGCTGGCAGAGACTTCTGTCAGTGGCACATTCGTCTATGTCTGAAAGGGAAATCACACGTGACGCTTTAAGTATATCATTCTATAATAACATCTCAGAAGAAAACAAATAGATCATATTTTTTAAACATCTTTCTTTTGATGTTGTTGTCTACATTAATGTAGACATCTTCAATGTCAGCAAATGTGCTGTCAATAGCATGTACACTACTTTTAACCTAAAATCCCACAATGCCTTGTGGTGATGTGTAAAGTAGAAGAAATGTGTGATGATGCAAAAAATAAAGTGCCAAACATAATTTAACAGTCAAATGTATGACTCTTTGAGAATCCTTGCTTTGTAAAATGTAAGAAAAGGGAGGCTGTTCAGTAGTCACTCGTTACTTCTTGCACTGCTAAGGGAAAAAAGGGAAAGCATGTTGCTTTTTTCATTCAAATAACATCATGATTTGAAGAGACTGACCTTGGCACCTCCGGCCTCCGACAAACGTGTAGCCTTTGTGGCACTCACAGTGGTATGAGCCCATGCTGTTGATACAGTCGCCGTGGTGACAGTGTGATGGCCTGTCACACTCATTTATATCTGAAGGACAGGAAATCAAAACAACGTTGAAATGTGAAGCTTGTGGTGAGCAGTTTCCGTAGTTACAAATGACCTGACAGTTGCATTTAAGTTGGAAAGTCTGATGCAACTTGTGACGATAATATTTGTTTTCATTTAACCCTTTTTTTTTTTTTTTACTAGGAAAATATATATATTTTTTTTTTCAAGAGAGTCCTGGCCAAGACAGAAGCATAAAAGTTTCAGACCGAGAACAAGTACAGACAATAAACACATCTGACATTAATCAACAAATCAGGAGTGTTAAGCAGAGAAACATGTATACACAGTCATCAAATGACTCTTTTTGTTGTCTTTGTCTTTTGGGTTTCAAGTCATATCTCATTGCATATTGGATGTATGTGAATGATATCTAAAAAAAAAAAGATGGTTGAATAATTCATGCCTTCACAGTGGCTGCCTTCCTGTGTGCGCTGGTATCCTGGGTAGCACTGACACTGGAAGGAGCCCTCTGTATTGAGGCAGTGACCGTAAGCACACAGTCTGTGGTCTTCACACTCGTCAATGTCTGTTCAGGGAGACAAAAAAAAAAATCACACAATCTTTAAACATCAGTAAAGTCTGAATCCTTCAGATTTTCTAATTCTACATCTAAAGTCTGTCAGGCAAAGGACGTGTTAGCATGACTTACCGCTGCAGCCTTTGCTGTCTGAATTTGGGAGGAAGCCCTCGTTACACAGGCAGCGGTAAGTACCAGAGAGGTTCTCACAGCGCCCGTTAGGACAGATGCCGGGCTTCTGACACTCATTAATGTCTGATGAAAAAAGGAGGAAACAATCGAAGAAGATTAAATTGTTTTCATTTACTTTATTTCTTATTTCTATTTCCTAACATATGTGAAGGTAAGAGGGAAATGAAAGAATAGGATCGCACTTTAAGAGTGTCATGAAAATCTTTCCTTCCACATGTTTAAGACTCTATCCACTGTGAAGTAAAGCCCCTTGTGGCCAAACTGATTACTACAACAACAACTTCAAAAACAGGTGAAAAACCTGTTTAGTCTTTTCTGGGTTGAACTGAACACTATTTGTCTTTGAATCCAGCGTTCCTATGGCCTTTGTTTTATTTGTGGCTGGGCCTATTTAGTACATAGTAATGTGTTTTGCTTAATTGCAGTGCTAACACGTTATATGAAGTCTGTCTGTCATTATCATGATAAGGTGCAGTGGTGCACATGCAGTCATTAAAAATGTCTTCTTAATCGACTGATTTATTCCAAACAAAATCAGAACCCGTTCTCGTTCTTGTGGTGGACTGTAGTCGTGTTTGTCAGTGTGACACTCACCATAGCAGATGCCAGAGTGAGCTTCGTGTCCAGGCAGACAAGGAACACACTCATATGAGCCTGGTGTGTTCTCGCACTGCTCATCGGGGCAGGTTTCAGGATTTAAACACTCATTTATGTCTGGAAACAGTGAGACGAAAAACATCACATACCTGAAGGTTCCATTTGTACAAGTATTTACGAACCCGCCCGCACAAACGCCAGACTAAAGCACATCATCGTTTGACAGGGAAACCACATGTTCTGTCATCAGGAAGTCTGAGACCTAATCACATAATGATCCCTGTCTTTGTACCTTCACAGACCGGGTGACGGTGTGACTTGCTCCTGAAGCCGCTGTGACATTCACATTTAAAAGACCCGGGGAGGTTCAAACACTGGCCTCCCAAACCACAGATGTCCGGCTTAGAGCACTCATTCACATCTGCAGAACAGAGAGGAGACAGCCAATAGAGGAACTGATATGCTTTGGGAGAGATCAAACCTTTAATATAGAGGTCACACCTCGCAACTTACCTACGCACTTGAGTCTGCCATGCTGCACCATATGTTTGTAGCCATGACGACAGTGGCATTTGTAGCCTCCGTCTGTGTTGATGCAATGTCCTCTGCCGTGACCACAAGGCTCTGACTCACATTCATTGTTATCTGGACAGCAGGGGAGAGGAGTGAAAAAGCACATTTAATGAAAAACACGTGGAATATCCAGAAAGACAATAAAGCCTTTTCTGTCACATAACCAAGCAGACATACTTGAATGATACTGATACCTCTTATGTAATTAACTCATATGAAAGTGTTAACTTCTCAAATAACATAAAGCAGCTTCCGTGATGAGAAAAAGTAATATTTCTTTTTAATCAATTTCATAATCCGTTTTACTCATGCACTGAACTCCTCAACATTTCCTGAAGATTTCCAGATTTAGTGAGGCGCACTACAAGATGAAAACAATATGTGAGCTCAGTAAGTTGTTATTATTATTATTTAGTTTATATCATTCAACAGGTGCACGCCAGTATGCTCTTCGCCATTTCTTCCTGGATACAGTTGACGTGTCAAATAACATCGAAAGCATGCTAAGGTCGGTCCATGTTGTTTCATCCTCCATCATGGGTGTATCCTCAACATTACCATGTGACTGCAGCACCTACGTGAAGTTACGCCTTGCCTGCCAAACCCCCCCCCCCCCCCCCCCCTTTGAGTTGGTAGAGAAAATCGTCACAGTGAGGGACATGTGTGAAAGGGCAACCCAGGAAAATGTCAGGGGCAGGGTGTCCTGACATTTTGAGAAGTGCATGTTTGAATGTGGCCTCAGTCATGAATAGACATGGAGAGAAGGATTTTCCCCTCAGTTAAAATCGTCACAAAAAATCTAACAGCTTTTGGCAGTTTCAGCAGAAATGTCAATTACTGATCAAAATAACTCATCAATTGTGCTGACAATTATTTGTCATCATCTCTACTGTTGTACTTTTACCTTTGCATGATATTTAAAGGCAAAGACACAACAACCATAAGATGGATAAACAGCAGCTTTACTGAACGTCTTTCTTCTTCTTTTCATTGATAATTTTTGTTACTTATTTATTTTTAATGCAAATAACGATAAAACAATGTGAAATATTTTTTAAATGAAGTGCCTTTGTATGACAGAGTTCGCAGGATAACAGGTACTGTATGAGCTTTTGCATCACATAGAGTGGCTTTTAGCAGCAGGTGAATCAGAGGTGAGCAAGTTTCCTGGAACCAGAGCACCTTGTGTTTGCCATGGGGACACGTCATGCATAAGAAACTTCAGGCGAAATTTCTTCCCACCATCCGTCACTGTTCCATTCATGCACTCTCTCTACCATGGTCTCCTACCCTCACAGACGTTCCTCTGCGGGTTGAGACGGTAGCCGTGGTGACAGTGACAGATGTGGCCGTTCGGGCTGTTCTCACACTCTCCATGACCACAGATGTTCCTGCTTTGCTTGCATTCATCTGTCGCTGCTTCAAGGAGGGAAAACAGAGTGGACAAGCTTCATAGACTGTATATATACATGCAGATATATACAATAGATTTCAAGATGTATAAACCTAGATATTGATATATGTATGCATGGGGCTGAAATATGGAAGCCCTGAAGGCAAGCAAGAAAAAAAAATACTCTGTTGATACATTTTTTCAAAGTCTGATCAAAATGGTTTTCTCTTCTGTGTTCATGAATACAAAACTAACCAGGAACAGTCTTTGCCATCTTTTCTATATTTCACCCTGCAACACTGACAAAATCAAGGGAAATCATGTTTCTTTCTTTTTTTTTTTTTTTTTTTTAAATGTAAAAAAATGGATTTTCTTTTTCAGTGAACAATCCAAAAAAGACACACACTTCATACGTGGGTATTGGATCCACAAACGTGAATAGGAAAAGCGGACAAACACACTCTGCACACCACGGAGCTTCCTTTAAAGGATTTATTGACCAAATGCTCTTTTTTAGACTACTAAGAATCCTAACTGCATCCTAAGGTCAGTCATCTACCAAGTCTGAGTAAGAGCATTTTGGCTCTGAACGTCACCTGTCAATAAATCCTTCACATTTTTGTCAGTTCTTTTTTTTTTGGCCAGGAAAAAAATAACAAGTAAAACCAATCTGGAAGAAACGTCCCTCAAACAACAGACACTATTGAGGTACTTCAGCCTCCTGAGGCCAAAATGAGAACTACAACAACAAACACTTGAGAAAACAAGCCTGAAAAAACTCAACCTTTGAACTGTTCAGCCTGTTCAAAGACAAAACATGTCCGCAGCAAACTCTTTTCAACAGATGTTTTATTAAAAATCCTGCTAAAAATAAATCACCAGCCAGACCCTCCCACCTTTGCACTTTTTAACCTACAAGAGAAAAGTGTATGAACTTTAAAGATGAAAGTTCATTCACATTTATAAGTCATGAACACAGGAGATCATTTCATTTGGATCAGACCTGGAAAAAAGAATCCACAGATGTCCCATGCCGTACCTACATTCATATACCTGTGTAAGAGTGTGTTGTATAACCTGCTTTAATAAATCAAACCACATTAAGCAAGTTACTGCAACACTCCCCCCCATAAAAGTGTGCTAACATTGCCTTCGGGCTGGTTCATGCTTCATGGTTGAAAGCACACACCATGCAAGGTGTCGGTTAACCATTCAACACACATGCTAAAGACAAGAATGAGGTCATCTTTTCATGTATTTTCATTATTAGGGGTTCAGTTCATTTTGAAATAATGCCATTAGGATTCTGCTTCTTACGTGGAGATAGTCAACATGTCATTCAGGAGGGAAGGAGCCAAAGCTCACCATGATGTCTACTCTTTCTGGAGAATGTGGAGGTCTGTGTCTTTGTGGTTTGGAAGTGCAGGAAACATGAACCAGCCTTCATATAAGCTCACTGTCTATATGCTTAGTGCATAGTGTTTGAGTCAGTTTGAGGTCTGCAGGAAACTCACGCAAGACTTTAGTCTGTGTTTCGAAGGGGTGATTTTCTGGGGTCATTCTGATGATTGTTGGAGGGGTGGGTTTAACAACTGTGGATCCAACAGAAACAAAAGATAAAGTGGACAGACTTCAGGAGGAAGCATGACATGTTGAACTTTAGTCCTGATATTTCTTGCTTCACCACACGTTTGTCTCGCTATGGTAACCGTTTTTGTGACCGGGACAGTCGAACTATACAAGGATGTGAAGTTACCCGGCACACGAGGACTGTTGGTGGTTGTGGGAGCCTGCAGAGCATCAGTCGTCACGTCTGGACGCCTCTCCTGATTGAAAGACATTGTCTGATTCCACAGCAGCACAAACAGCAAACTAGATTTTCTAAACCAAAAACAGAAAAATTCCTTACCGGCCGCTTTGGTTCTGAAAGGGAGAACAACACACGGGGACTTTATTTAATCACACGAATGACTCTGAAGTTGTCAGGAATGATTACTGCTGTATCAAGGACTCACCCTTCTTTTCGGGCTTGCGGGGGAAGATGATGGGAGGAAAGGCCACGGTCTCTCTGATGTTTTGAAGGAAGTAGCCTTTCCCTGCTGGGCAGATCTTACTGAAGGCCACTGACGCACCACATGAAGGAAGAGGAGAGTGGATCAGTTTCTGTAACTCTTTAGGAATGTCACATATTGCAGAATGATTGAAACAGTTCAGACACTGAACATAGAGTGAAGCCTAGTGGAGGCTGGGACTTGATTTATAAGGATAGGATAAACTTCATTGATCCCCCAATGGGGGAAATGTGGGTGTTACAGCAGCTCCAAAAAACAGTAAAACAGGTAATATAAACGGCATCAATAGCAAAAAAGTTAAAAAGAACAGCTATGAGCAGGTTTACATAAATTAAATAAAGGGGTTAAAAAAATATAGTAGACTTAAATAATACAAGGCATAAACACTATGTACACTTTGTACACACAGTGTGAAACATTAATGATGATGATAATTATACAGTCATGTGGCGGTGATGCTGTTAAACAGTCTGACTGCAGATGCAATAAACACCTGAAACCATGAACACACTGAGCCAACAAAGAAACAAAGAAAAAACCTCACATATTATGAGTTATACATGAGGCTTGTTCTTCAAGGTCAAACGTTTCATATACAAAGAGTCATCATTTAAAAGAGTGAAACACTCTTCTCACATGAGTCAGCACACGTGGACTACATGACAACACATGTGTATGGAGTGAAACTGTGGACTAAAAATGCTGCGCTAGTATTAATCAATTTAAAAGAATGTATCAGAATTATGAATGTGTTGTGTATTCTTTCATAAAGATGATGGCATGTGATTGTTTCAGGAGGTATTGTTTATTTGACATGATATGTGAAAGAAAAGTTAAACAAGGTGGGCAACGGTTTGTGAAGAGGCTTAAAACCCGCCTCAGCTCTCAGGATCATGCAAAGGGAAAGCAAATTGCAATTTTCTTTTTCCATTTATCCTTTCATTGAAAATCACTGGAACAGTTTTCTCACTCTTTAACTACTCGTTTCCATCTCTTTGCCCACTCACCTGTGCCCACCTGAGGACAACGTTCACAGTTGTGGCCCCAGGCTTTGCCCACAGTGCAGCAGCACATCTCCTGTGTGATGTAAGTGGGCAGAGCGTGCTCGCAGCCCCTGTTGTCCGACGCTATCAGGAAGCACTGAGCCTGCTCAGCTGGAGCCTCCGGCAAAGGAGTCAATGAGGCTTCATTTAGAGAGGAGAATCACATGATAAAATTACTTTATGTCATTTAAATACATACTTGCTGTAAAAAGAGAAAAAATAGACACCCAAGAAAGGCCTCGGACTCACCAACACATCGATTCCTGTCCAGCACCAAGCCGGCCTTACAGGTACATTTAAAGCTGCCCAGTGTGTTCAGACAGTCTCCGTTGTGACACACACCCTGCATGGTACACTCGTTGATATCTTTATAGTGAAGGAGGGAGGATTTTAAACACAACAGGTTCATTTGAAAAACTGTAATGTAACCCGCAGCTTAGTCCTTGTTGTAAGTGATGTCCTGGCAGTCTTACCTTGACAGTGAGTGCTGTTAAATCTTTTGTAGCCTTGTGGACACGTAGAGCCGTAATCCTCCACAATGGTGTGCTTGACTGATGCATCTGAGGGAGAAGAAGAAACAACACAGAGGAAAAGTGGAGCAAAGCTTGAACATTAATGGAGTGAGAAGAAGGTGGATGATGGAAACATAAATGAAACGTAAACATTTTACCAGCAGCGCATGAAAATAGTCTTATTTAAACTTTGAACACTTTATATGGCCTAAGAGTTTAAAAAATGAACAAAAAATTCATTTTTGGCCATGTTATGTTAAAAACCCTTATTTATTTATTTATTTATTTATCTGAAGACACTTCATTTGATGATGGGTAAATTGACTCCTACTGTACCAGCTGACAAATGACCATACTGTATCTAAATATAGGAGTTTACATTGCAATGTTCTTTGTCATCTTATGAAGCAAGTCAATTTTTGAGTTTTTCAATTTTTTTCAAAGTTGTCCAACTACATTAAGTAGTCGTGTTTAGTTTTGCTGCCGATGATTGGACAGTGCCTTTGAATCTGTGATCTCAACTTCTGCACTTTATCTGCGAACAAGTTTCCACATTCGAATTTTGGCGTGCCCTGAACTTATCGTTTGTTTACTATTTTTGAATCATGTCACGTTTCTTATGACTGTGTGCTGCGAAAGAGATCTTGAAAATTAAAATGGTAAATTAAAGGTTGAAAAAAGCAACTAAACCTCACACAAAAACTTGAGGGCCTCTCTGTCTGAACATGAAAAAGAATATTCCCCAAATGTCTAAACAGGCAACTCATTACTAGTTTGGCTCAATTATTACATTGGAAAAGTTGAGCCTTTCTTCTTCTTTGTTTTTTTTCAAAAGAGGTTTTGATGAAGAGTAGTTTTTTCACAAGCTCAGAGCAATACATTGTTCTTGTTCCTATCAGTTCCCTTAAAGAGCCTCAAACCTCCAACATAGGCGAATGTTCTTCTTTCCATATGGGAGTAAAAACATGTAAGGCAGTTTTATTAGAGAGTGGGAAGACAGCACGTACGCGAACATTTTGAAAGCACAATGAAAAGAGAGTAACAGTTCAGTTTTGCTCTTTTCATTAAAAAAAAAAAAAAGAAGAAGCTCATAAATGGATATGAGCGTAACAAACGTGACAGCGCTCTGGGCAGGAATCCAGTTATATAAAGACTAACCAGACGTACAGTATCAGGTTTTGTCAAAGGCTGCATTGTCTGAGTCAGAACCTGGAGATGGAATAATAGCAGAGTGGAAAAACGTGAGCAGCCAAGATTTTCTTGAAATTCAATCTTGAGTAATGTGATGACAGTCCTGCACTGGGCAGGCTCATAGGAACATGCTTAAGTGGAGGTTTATTTTCCACATTCTCTCTTTCTGTCTCACTGTCTGTGTGTTATTCCCATAATTTCTTCTGTTTCCAAACTGTTCACAGACTCCCCACCCTACCTTACCACTAACTTTCATGTGCACGTTTTTATAGAGGCAGGAAGAGCCATCATTTCAGAAAGTGAAAGGTATAAATTGCAGGGAATGCTTGACACTTTTGGCTCAATAAACAATAATTTATCCCCAGGAAGACACAAGAGGTAGATGGTATTAAAACAATAAAAAAGGTTTAAAAGGATGATCAACAGAAAGCACAAGGCATCTATAAAGCTGTAAAAAAAAAGTAATACAAGTGAAAAGAGTTGAATTCTGTAAGTACATTGGAACTTACTTGGCAGCTTGGGACACTGATAACACTTATTTTGTCCCCATGAATTCCCCACACTACCGCAGCAGTCCTCCTGATTGGTCAGAACAGGCAGCGGGGTGCTGTTGCACTTAAGCAAGAAGAGACAGATAAGAGTAATCAATCAATTGAAATCTAAAAATAAAATCTGACGATAGCATATGTCTGAGCGCTCACAGCTTGCTTTTGTGTGGTCTCCTGGAAGCAGCGGCCCTTTGGTTTGTGGCCCGTGGGGATCGGGCGTGGCCCTGTCTTGAGGGGAGGCTTGACATCCGATGGGTCCAGAGGTTGAATGACTACAGAGGTGTCCGCAGTGTGGTGAACACGGAATTTAACCTGCACTGAAAACAAAGAAAACAAAGACATAAAACAAGTGTAACTTTGACACGATACTCTTACAGGTGTGTGTGAAATGTATGGCTAATTCTGCCAGCTAGCTTAATTTAGCACAAAGACTAGAAACATTAGAAAATAGCTAGCCTGACCCAGTGATAAATCCAGCTTTAAGCTCCTCTTAATCTCACTTACTAAAATGTTACAATATGTGTAGTTACTTTAACTATAAGAGCTTTTAGCGATTACTTCTTTGGTGATTTTGGCGCCACCTGCGGTCTATTAAGTTCTGTAATAAAGTAAATGATAGATGGATACCATCCGGGGAGAAGGGCAGCGTGAAGACTGAGTGTGTTTGCGTGAGCCCTATGCTTGACTGCTCCCCGAGTTTCAAGCCGTCTGGTTTCAAAGCGATGGGGTAGATGGGCGACTCGTTCCCACGCGCTGCCTGAGCTTGTTGCGTCTGCGGGAGTGGAAACTGGCAGAGCCGACCAGTGAACCCAGGAGGGCACAGGCAGTGCTTCCTCGAGCTGCATACTCCTCCATTCAGGCACGTCAGGGGACACACAACTGCAGACAGGGAGAGAAAGGGAGAGGAAGGTGTTATACACAGAGATGACAGAGACTCCCACAGGTCAACAGTTCATAGCCATGAGTGACATCAGAGGAAAAACTTACACTTATAGGCAACAAAAGCACATGTGACATAAAAAAAAAAAAAACAGCTAAAGATATTATTCAGAAGTCTGGTTCTGCTCATTTTGGAACCATTTTCCCATTACACTGACAGGGCTTTACAATAACCATGTGAACAACCTTAGGCTTAGATTATTTCACAATCAATACGCTACACACTGACAGAAAAGTTTAAGATCAAATCAGTACCACATAATAATAATTTTAAAAATAAATCACTTGGCATTGCACGGCTGAAAAAGTCACATTAGCCTGATGGACTAACGAGTCCCTCCAGCCGGTCAGCAGCAGTGTGTCTGAGAAAAAAAGCAGGTGGAGTCATTGATCTGTTTACCAGCTTTATTCGGACATATGGGAAAGATCTCAGAATCTATGGGAAAGCTGCTGGCTGGAGAGAGGCATCGAGAGTAATCACTGCGGTTTTACTGGGTCTCCCATTGTGTTTATTTTAAGTCCGATTGTGCCTGAAATTCCCACAATAGAACAATCAGAGGAAAGAAAGACAGAGAGAAAAGAGCTGTTAGGAAAGCTGTGGACAAGCGGTGACTGCAGGGAGACATCTGACTAAAAAAAAAACCTCTACTTCTGACAGCTGGTGAAGTCACTCTGAAGCGGCTGGATACTGTTCAAGAGTGACAAATTCACTACTTAAAGCTTCGATATCCATACTTTATATCCTTTATTGCTTTTATCGAGGTATCAGAATCAATATCAGGAAGAACAAACTGGTATTTAACATATCGGCTAACTGAGCAGTAGTTCCACTTCATTCCATATGGTAAATCTTATCATTTGTGTGTTTTGTAGAAATGTGAAATTATTGTGGAAACTGCAGCTATCTTGCCCAGCAGCCGACTCGTATGTCGTACGTTTTGTTCTGGCTTCACGCATGTAAATACTTTGAGGGTTCAAACTCTCCAATGACAGCACACTGAATCTGTCTTTTAGATTTTTTTGCACTAAGCAGTTTGCAGAAGCCACTTTTGGGCTGTCGTGAAGCGTGATTCCTCCCCTTTTTCCTTCAAGTGATTTTCATGAATGGACTTTGGCTTTCACAGGAGTAACACATAAGATGCTGAGCAGGGCAATGAGAGTGAGTGCTGTCACTATAGGGCCTCGTTCCGGAGGTTTACGACATGTGAAAAATGTGCACACTTTGAGCTACTGCTGTGGTTTTCTGTTTGCCAGTTGTCTGCCTTACCTGTCGACAAGCATCCCCTCTGGTTTATGGCAACACTTCAGCTCAAATCTCTTAAGTCATTCAATTTTCCTAACTGCACTTTATCCACTTTAACGACACATTATTCCATTTTATAATCGTTGCAGCCGAGACAGTTATCCAGTTGGTGCAATCTTGTCTTTCACTGTGTTTTCTTAACAATTATTTCCCAATCTCTTTGTTAACTTTCTTTACCTCAGGCTCCAATCTAATCATAACCTTATTGTTACTGCACACATTGCATTGTTTTCTCTTACTGCACTGCCTCTGCTGTATGTCTGCTTTTCTATTAGTTTTAAAAGTATGCGCTCCTCTTGAATCCAAAAGTCTTTTTTTCCCCCTCATTAAATTGGTACCAATTATCTCTAAAAGTAGTTGATAGCCTGAGTTTCATGTGAGTGCATCCGAATGGTGTGAAAGCATGGAGGGATATACAAAGACCTCTATCGAACGGGTAAAATGTACTCATGCTGAGTGCTTAAGATTTGCTGTTTTACATAAAACATTTTTCTAACTTATTGTGATATATGGACGGGACAGGAGAGGACAGGAGAGGACAGGAGAGGACAGGAAGAGGAGAGGAAGAGGAGAGGAAGAGGAGAGGAAGAGGAGAAGAGAGGATAGGAGAGGAGAAAGGAGGCCTCTTTCTGCTGCCGAGCTAAATGTGCACACATGGAAGTAATTAGGAGTGTGGACTGCCAAGGCGTCTGGTCTCGGTGTAATTAGGGGACTAGATCACTTTCAACACAGCAGGGACATCCTCACATAGCGAAAGTTAGACAGAAAGGGAAACAATGAAACAGGATAAAAACAGGTACTTTTTAAAAACCTTTTCACTCGCTCAAACCGTGTGACGGTGGTCTTAAACCACTCGGTCTGTGTGCAGGCAGCAACATGCAGAGTAAAGCTGGAAGGCTCAGGCATGGCGAGGAAGAAGAGGGAACATAAAGAGGACAAAATACTGACAGGGTTTGCCAGACTTCCTTAGACATGAGCGTTTCTGTTACTACGCTTCAGATTTCAACTCCGTACTGGATTTAGAAAGAGAGGAAAGTGGGAAAGAAGCGTGGGCTGAAGATTAGGATTGCAGACACAGAAAGTAGCTCTTTCCAAATGTGATTACACAATCTAAGCCCACAGAGACTTGGAGGGACCACATACTGCACGGAAAGTGTGTGCTGAGGCCGGGACGGTGACTGAAGTAAACCCTGCCCACTGATGTAGCACAGTCAGGGTCAAAGCCACGCTAATGATCGAACACAGAGGAGAGGGATCAGGTTTCAGACTTCATGGGTGGGGATCATTAGAGTGAGATGAGTTGTGAAATGAACCCAGTGTGATGCCACGCAACACGCAGTGCAAACTACAACACACAGCTGCTCGTGCCAGAGGAACACCTCATCCTACTATCATGCAAGATGTTTACGCAAAAATCTCGGCTGAGAAGCAGTGCAGCTCTCTTCTATGAAGCTCTAACTCTGAATCCACTTTGATTATAATAATACGGTGACATGAGGCCGCAGCAGAGCTAAAGGAATCATGCTGCGAGTGAAAGAATGGAGCTGAGCGCAAAACACAGAATAATGTTTAGAAGTAATTTTATGCAACAGGATCAGTGCTATTACAGCCAGTTCTTACACTGCTTATAATCCTGATTAAATGGCCTCTGTTGGCACTGTGCATTCCCACACTATGATGCCCACTGGCACATGCAGTGACAGTCACTTTGGTCCAATCAGGATGCTGGCTCGGCTCGTGGCTGGTATTTCTATGAATACTTGGTTTAAACATCAACATGACTCGAGAAAAATGCTCTTGCACACACACTAAAAAAAAGTATGCTCTTTACTGCATGTACACGATAAAAAAACATGTTTCATTATGTTGATATTGAGGATACTTCCATTTTGGGGTAATGCGATGTTGAACTCAGTGTGCAATGGGAGGGCTGCTCTGTCAGTCTCCTTCCTGTGAACGTGATTGTGAAGCAGTGAGACTGCAGCTCTGACTTTAAGCACTTACAGAAACTCAGAGGTGTGTACAGAGAATAGGAAACAAACATGGAGGATTTGAGATGGTGTTTAGATGCTTTACAGATATACAAAAATTCAAAGGGTAAAGCCTTCCAATGTGGTTTTATTCTACAAATGGCAAATAAACTGAACTTGTTTAGCAGTTACTGGATGTCGTGTCCCATTTTCAGAGACTCTCAAACGCCAAGCAGACAGCCAGAGTTCGAGTTTGATCATCGGCTCTTTTCCTTCTCTCATCCCTGTTTCTGACTCATTAATAAAGGTGTAAAAATGCTTAAAAATAAATGAACAAAAACTTGGAAAAAAGATTTCCCTTCTTATATTTGTACTCCTTTCTTACCATATTCTTCTTAAATGTTTATAAAAATATAATCCTGTTACACGCTGAAGAAGAGCGTGCTGTCTTAATCGTTTTTCTTGTTAGAACATTTTTCGGTTTTCAGCACCCAGTTGTTTTATGCAGAAAGGGAGTTGAGTACGTTTTCTCTATTTATATCCTTGCCTCGTCAAATATAGCACATTTTCAGTCTGCACACAAAAGCTATATGGAAAAGGCAAATATTACCTAAAGTCCCAGAACATAGTTTACCGTCATCAATAATGATAATAAAGAGAGTTTTGGGTTATCTCTGCGTCAGACTTTATCTGTCAGTAACAGAACTGAACTTCATGTCTTCATTATCTCAGTCATTGGAAGCTTTTTAAACAAATGTCCTCGTGTCTGTTTGTCTTCAGAGCTCCAGACGGACGAGATAATTTGAAAATAAAAAAACAAAGAAAAGTCCTGTCCCTTAAATCTGCCAGCTTCATTTAAGTGAGAGACATGCAGGCATTGTATGCTCTAATGTTTTCTGCAGGTCTCATATTTGAATGGGCGTGTCAGTCTGTGTGTGTGTGAGAGTTATTAAGTGGAGGGTGTACTGTCTCCTGCTGTGGTTTGGTGACTGCACCACATTACACACTGCAAAGGGTACAAAGCTTTAAAGTTGAGATCACAACAAGGATTGTAAGTTCCAGTGGACTTTCCCTCTAAATCATTACCTCAGGATTAATTAGCAGAATTTATGATGCTAAATCGCTCAGTGAGTCTCCTCGTCAGTTAGCTTAGAGCGTCTCAGAGGCAGCCACCCTCTGTTTCAGACCACGCCTCTGTCTTTTATGGATCTAACACATTCCTCAGACGAGAGGCGGTGTGTTATTAAGAATCAAACGCACCTTACAGTTAGCTGTTTGGTGGTCTGAATGAATGTGAAGCATGAACAGGGGTTGAATGGAAGGGGGAGGGACATGTGCACGAGAAGCAGTTGTGTTACTATTTTAAAGACACAAAAAAGATGATGAAGGAAATTAAAACAATCACATTCACAGACTCATTTTCCATATTTGGAATTAAGCTCTGTAAAAAGTGGTATTTGCTTTATTAACTGTATTAATCAACAGACTGTATAACAACATGACAGCTCCCTATAAGTGAAATCAAAACATTTGGTGCTCCCCCTACTGACCGGCTATAATACAGGTCATAAGCTCATCCTCTGTTGACAGAGACATACTGTAGGTCAAACTATAAAACTTAACACATGTAAAAAAAAAGTAGTATGGTTTCTGTCTCTAACTTCAACATTGTCCTCCTCTGTCATGGCTTTGCTATCTAATTTAATATTGATCGTCAGCCTGCAGGTACAGTCCAAGACAGCAGGAGAACGTATAATTTTTCCCTTGCAGCAGTCCAACAAGAACAGAGAACTGAAGTGAATCCAGAGACAAGGGGAAGGAAAAAAGTCTTTGTCTCAAAGCTTTTCTCATCCGAGTGTTCCAATGACATACGAGTGAGAGCTCCTTCTCTCTCTCTCTCTCTGAACCTCATGATTCACTCCAGGAGGAGAAGGACAGGACGAGCTGATAGAAGAAATATCTGTATCATAATGTAAACATGGGAAAGCAAGGGAGTACAGCATAAAAAAGGCAAAGGAGAAAGAAATCCAGATAGTGCTAAACGATGTGACATTTTGTCTGGATTGTTGTGATTCCCTGACTTTTTTTTCCACTTTAAAAAAACATACAGTACATTCCTCAACGTCTCAGTAAGTACACTCCTTTAACTAACAGAGTAGAGCTAAATAAGAAGCCATTAATGTCCATGTAGATACATAAAGACTCTGACGCCATTGCTCTCCTTTTTTTGCCAAAGGGCAGGTACTTTCTGGTAGTGGGGGAATTCAAACACTTCTTCTGTCTTTTTATGCCAGCTGGGCAACAAACGTCTTGAATATGTGTGTATTGACAAAAAAGACAAAAAGGGAAAGCTTGCCCTCTAAATGGCCCATACCCACCCACCCACTCACTCGGTCTGTCTGGAAGATGACGCATCTTTTGCCCTTTCTCTCCATGGCGGCCTTTCAGCCACAGCCGCACCCTCCCAGCTCAAAAACAACAAATTACAGCCCTACAAACCACAGTTCAAGAGCTTCCAAACGCACGAAAATGAAAGCTCCTGCAGTCATCGCAGAGTTGATACAATAGCCTGATCTGCCTCTTTCTTCGAACACAGTCAGACAGTATTCCGGTGGAATTACAAACAGCTATTCAGCCAGTCTGCAGGAATGAGACACCAACATCCGTGACTGATGCTCAGTGAGTCACTTTCACTCTGAATCAGGACCAGTGTGAATCAACCAACGCTGAGGCTCAAAGATGGATGCCAAAACAGTTTTTGGTCAACATTACATCATGTTCATGGTCATGTTGGCTGACCCACATAGGATGAGTAAAGATTTATTGGAGAAGATTTCTGATGATACATGAGGCAGAAGCCTTAAACACTAGTCTCCTCTCACACATTAAAATGTCTCGACGATTTCAGGACAGTCTGCCACTAATAGCTTCAAAGTTGCCCATTCACACACGTCCCTCACAGCAGGAAATATGCCCTATTGGAGAAGACGGACTGGGTCTTAGGAAGGACGCTGCAGAAGTGACAAGTAAGGGGAAATTCTGGCAAGTAGAAAAGAGTATGAAGCAGCTTCACCAAGTGCACAAAGGTCCCGGTGGTTCACACCATTTTACTAGGAAGTAGGAAGAGGAAGTTCTGGATAAAGTCAAGGTTAAATTCAGTTGTTTGTGGCCACACACACAGCCCACCCGAGCATTCTGGGAATTTTTCAGAAGCGCAGTGCATGTTAGAAAGAGTCTACTGTGTCACAACCCAATGACACTGTAGTTTGAACAGTCTAAGTTTGAAGTAAATCTCCATAAATGACCACAAATCAAATGTAAAAGCAGGCTGGTATAATGCTCATCATCATTTTATAAATTCAGTCATATCCACGTCTTTCAAAAATTCTCTGTTCCCGGCCAAATAAATTCAATCGGAAAACAATAATTAGTTGATTTAAGCTTTCGCTTTTTGCAGAGACTAAGCAGACAAGTGAATATGTGTTAGGTTAAAGAGGGGCTGGATGGAGACTTGGTCAGAATGAGCCAAGACTGGGCTAGCTGTTTCCCCTCGTTTCAATGCTATGCTATGCTATAGGTGACGAGAGAGTTGCATGGACTAGATAATTACAGAAAAGAGAGTCCTTTTGTATGATTATCAAGTTTTGTGGAAAAAGATAACCAGCAAGTTAAGAGTTGTTTCGAGCGGAGGTGGGATGAAAAGAAGCACAGCACTGATTGGCTGTACGCTTGTCAAGCTAGTTCATTTGAAAACACTTTCACACTTACTTCAGAGGCCCAGTGTAATATGAGTACTGTATCTAACTCATGGTTGAAAAGTAAATTGTCAAAGATTGTCGTAATATGAAGCTTTTGTATGGTAGGCCAATGTTCAGCTCGAAAACCAACCCAGTGAGCTACAATCAGCAGCCAGCTCGTGTCACATGTTCCTCCATGGTGGGTTTGGTTTGAGTTTGAATTACACTGCCGTTAAACTGATCCAAGGTAATCTGAGTTATCCAAAATCATCAGGTTAAATGCAGTTTTAAAATAAACAAATCTACTCATCATCGAACGAATCATGACTAAACAACACTGGACCCCATAAATGGTTAAAGACAGTCACATCTTGAGTCACTTCTTGAAACTAAAAAAAGATGGGAATTGCCACCATCACGTGACGTGCTTCGCTTTACCATCAGCCCCAAAAGCTGGAAACCACATCCCCAAATGGACTGGCACCGAATGATCACATGCCAGGCGGAGTGAGAAGGAGCGACGTAGGTCAGAGTCCTGCAGCTGAGCCAGACGTGGAGTAAATGACATAATCACTGCCTTTTAAAAACACAAACCTGCGTGAGCATTCCTCCAACCACCCCCCTCCCCCCCCCATGCTGAAGTCTCTGCGCTCTGTCAACCGCCCTGAAACCGTGAGCAGCTCCTCAGGCTCAGCCTCGGCCTCAGCTATCCAAACAATAGTGCTGCCCTTTGCCAGAGTTGACCACTGTCACCCAAGGCATTCATTACCTCTCGCAGTCGGCCTCCGACAACAGAAACTGGACGATGTCTTTGAGCAGACTCCTCCTGAGACGACCATAGTAAATCTTAGGGGAGCGAGTATCAAAAGCTAAATCAAACTTGCAGAATGTGAATTTCACGTCACAGAACTATGCCGAGTGATTTTCATAGCTCTTAGGTTGGCTTAGATCCAGCTTTACTCTGTCACTCCCCTCAGGCAAAAATGTTTGTGGAAAACGAGCCAGAGAGTCAGACAGGATCTTGGCAAACCTATGGATGATGTCATATAATGACTGTCTAAAAGCCTGGGCTATAGGGACTGGTAGGCAGGCAGGCAGTGCTGACTATGCGCCGCTAGGATTATGTCAGACATCTGCCCTGAGGTGATGCTCCGCACTCAGCACCGGAGCGCGTTTCAGGTAATGTCTGAAGGCTGCACAGTCCCTGTGCTGGCAGAGGCCGTGTTATTCTGTTTACCCTGGCTAATCGCTACAGCTACAGGGTCCTGCATGGCGTGGGTGCAGGCCTGAGCATTCCTCTGCGCGGCTTTAAATAACTGCTCCGTTTCTCCCCCTCGCTAAGCAAATGGGAGGAGAGTGTTAAAGATGGCAAAGAAGGTTGTTTGTTTAAGCTGGGTTCAGTACACTGAGGCACACACACAAACATACACAGTGTTCCTCAATGACGTAGAAAAAACGCACCTGATTGCTGCTTTGTTTTTCTACTGAAACTTAATTTGAATGTGATTGCTTTTATAACTTGCCAAGCAGAATTGGCTTTTTATGCAGCAAGCGATGACATGGAGGACTCAGGTTTCATGGGAAACTCGTGCTCGGATCCTGTGGATTTTCCCTCCAAATCAGTCCCGATAAAAGTAAACACAGGAAGAAGTAAGTGTGGATTAAACCCTCTTAGAAAAACAAGTTTTTTTCTTACATCTCTGGAGTTTCTGTGAGACTACTACTCAAGTAGAAATACATTTTAAAGGTTTGCCTTGTGGACTTGTGTTTTTCAGCCCGATGACAGTCCAGTCTATGAACACACACAGTACATTTTAAATCCATACAACTACTGTATTTGTTATGAATTTAAGGGTGACATTTCTACATCGTGATTGTGTACCATTTGTGAAACTAGCAGAAGGTTAATGAGAAGGACGGACTGCAAATAACCCATATCTTATTTTCATTACACGCATAAATAGACAGGGAGAGGCGACAGAATGTGCATCCATAAATATGAAAACATGGCCCTGACAAGAGGAATAACCTGCTGACATTAAAAGAAACTCATTTTACAACATTTAACAGGCTTTTGTAATGAACTAGCTGCAGGAGCCTCCCTGATGAATTTGTGTTTGTGTTCGAAAGGGTTTGAGCGTGGGAGCCATGCCCAGCTTCGCCTCTAAAGTTCAGTCCAACTTGTGGCGAAATCCAGAGTGCTGCAGGTTTCTGGTCACCGGTGTGAGGCCGCCTTCTCCGCCTTCAAAGCTTGGCTTAAGAGAATAAAAGGTGTGTGGGGAAGAGCAGAGGGCTCTGAAAGCTAAAATAAGCTTTCTTACTAAATAAAGAGATGGCAGAAGCAGCTCTAACACTGTACTGACCGACTTGTCCTCTTTGCAGACTCCCATGGACCTCTGACCCATGCCAAGGGGAAACCAAAACAAACCACAGGCCTACTACTGTCACTTTGCTCTAAATACAGAGCCACATGGGAAACCCTGAAATAGCCAGATCCACTTCTCATGATGCCCTTTTTGGGGGGGGGAGGGGACGTGGCCAGACTGGGATATGATAAGACCACTTCCTGTGTTTCATTTACTCCAGAAGAAGTTGAGAATCTAGAGCAGCCTGCATGCCTCTGATAAAGAGGAGATGCGACTGAGATACAGAAGAACACGAGACCCAGAAGGCCAAGCAGCTGCTGTCAGTGAGTCTGATGGATGGGATACCTACCTGCCAGGAACAGGGAGAACAATTAGTCAGTCAATCCTTCGTTAGTCAGAAGGCATGTGCTGAGATACTGATGTTTATGTAACACATTTTGAAATATCTTCCCTAAAAATGTCATTTTTTTTATGATCCAAGTCGACAAATATCAGATGCAACAGAAGACATCAAGTCTCCAAGCAGAAGATAACTTGTAACCTTGTCTATTTCTTTTGTATCCTAGAATTCATTTCCAAGAGCTGAAAATAAAAAGGACAGTTTGCTGTTTTGGTAGCCAAACATGGAGATCATTATAAATAAATAGAGCCTCCATCAGCAGGTTAACAGGTGTTTGTGTCAGATGGAAATGGAGGAAGACAGTGAATGGACTGCTCATGATGAGGTTCATCCAAGTGTTACAGCCTCCAGCTGAGTTCTGGTGGCATCCATATGCGCTGTGCTGCCACCAGGAGAAGCCTGAGTGGTGCTTAGCTGCGAAGTCGGATCAACCAATCAGAGGGGAGAACTCATCAATTCAGCCTTAATAAGGCTGCTGCAGGTGGATGATATCAGGGATTAAACTATAGGACACACCACACAGCGCGCACACGCGAAGTGTGCGCACACATGCTGTTGCCATAACACCAACATTTTTTTAAATGTTATCACATTAAACTTGCAAATATATAACAACTGTTTTGTTAACCTTGATATGAAAGCTCATTAAGAACTTTTGGCGTGTGTGTGTGTTTGGGGCCCCTTTTGGACTGAGCAGGACCTGTTATTTTGTCTTCATGTAGTGTTTGTTGTTTTGTTTTTTTGTTGTTGCCATGGACGACTTGAAGAGAGGCTGCTTTGGTGTAGTTAAACACCTCATCTGATGCGTACCATGTGCAGCTGCTTTGAGGTATTTAAACTACTGAACAGAAATCCTCCATCCCCTGTCTGATGGTCTCTTTTGCTTTTGAAGGTCATAAAGATGTCTGACCGTTTCATAACCAGATAAAAACTCCTCATAGCTTTAGCAGTAACAGCGCTCCTGCAAAGCCTGATGACGAATCCAATAGTTATGTTAGAAAAAGCCCAATCAGGCTGCAAACTGGAACGTTTGCCTGCCTGCCAACCTGCTCTGAAGGCTTTCAAGTTTCCATGATTGCCTCAGTTTTAGGACGTGAACTACATGAAAACGTGCATTTCTCTGGAAGCATATGACCGAAGCAAATCTCGCACATGCTACATGTTGTTGACGTGTAGTTTAAGTCATGTAAGTGTATGCAGTCAGGGTTCAGTTGACAGAAACTTGATTGAGTTCTCCAATGCAGTATATGTATTGCAGTGTCAGCTACTGTAGAGCGGATGTACGTACATGTGGAAAGTAATTATAACATGAGTGAACTGCACTGTATATCAAAGTGAGTTCAACTGAGTCCAACTTTACCACAACATATCCTCTAAAATCTCTGTGTACGCGAGTCAGCACTCTGAAACACAGGACGTCCGTGACAAAGAGCTGCCTGTTGCTCAGGTGATTCGTCCTCGTACACAGCAGCTAATCCAGAGCTAGATGATCTGCTCTGCTGGTCATCATCTGAGTCCGTCTGGATGCTTTAATCGGTGTGTTTTTATATGAACAAATGGATCAAATGATTTAATGGTAAGTGTATGGTGTCCCTAATATGAAACTGCCCCCTACAGAGAATCAACGTTACGACTGCCCACCAATGACATTAACATCAACCGATTGCATACGTACGATATCAAACCCTAAAATCTTGGATTTTTATACTTTTATTAAAACAACTCCTTAGAAGTATCAACCCCTGCCAACACTGGCATGTTCTTCAGTTTAGTCTACAGCTGCTTCACCCTGGGACATCATTTATCCTTCCCCATGGATTAGAGGTGTATGTTTTTGTATGCCATGTAACAGTAATGGCCTCACTTTGATTTTTTTTCCCACAAGGTGATTTTGTCAATCTGCCCAATGACGGTACATAAAAAAGTTTCTCTCTATTACCCTCAAAGTTAAGACCATAAAAATGACATTGGCAGAAATCCCAGATCCAGATCACCACTAAAACCTGACTGGTTTTTGGCCCTGTGCCTGCTGGTCTCGACAAAGTCGAGCCAGTTTCTTAACAGCCTGTGAAAGCCTTGGACATATCAGAGCACAGGTATCGAGAGGTATTTCTGCACACTGGCAGGAAGTACATTTCTTTAGAGGAAAGGTTCGGTCAGATTTTGGGCCTCAGTCTCACTGTGTGGACATTACAACAGCTAAAATATGGAAAAGTCTTCTTATTGTTGCTGCTATAGCCGTGGTTGTTTTGACACGGGAGAGAGAAATTTCCACTTGTCCACACCACATTCCAGCCCTTGCAGTGAACAAGACACGTCTCCTCTTCTAAGTGAACTCTCGATCGCCCTGCTACTAAAAAAGTCAAACAGTCAGCAGGAATTTTTTTCTGAAGTCTGAAATCCAAGATACAGGTGAGCTTGGAGCAGCTCCTCTATCCAGACCAAATGTGAAGCAGCATGAGGTATTCCAGGAATTTAAGATGTCTCTCTTGAATTATTTGACACAGAAGCTCCAAAAAGTGACGTGACACAGCAGCGAAATCAGACGGGAAGAGGGAGGACTGGAGGCAGAGCCAACTGTCTGACTCTACATCACTGCACGGTGACAAGCAGGAAAAGTTCTGTCACACGCGCTACAAGTGAGGAATCACTTCATTTGATTGAATCCAGCCTCCTTACTCACACATGGGGAAAGCAGCTGCGGGGAGGCTGCAGCATCTGTATGATCAAACATGAATTATCTGCTGCGAAAAACTGTTTGTAAGAACTTCAAGAAGCATCACAATGCTGCAACTAACCGTCAATCCTTAATGATTTTAAAGGGACCGAAAGGGGAGAACGTAAGGCAGCGCCAAAGAGCCATTAAGTTCCACATCTTAGCCTCTTCCTTACAATCAAAAATGTAGTTGTTGGTAAACTGATGCCAGTATTAGAAACGCCACTGCTACTCCTAAAGAGGTTCCTCTGCCGGTTTCTAAAGACGGCAACCTGTTATTACATCTTAAAATGAGCCTTCTGTTCTCGATCCTGTCACTTATTGCATTCTATCTTTGATGTAAGCATCTTAATATATTCGCTCCCCATCCAATTTATATTAACCTAATTACATATTCTGTTTTTCTTTATTTCTTTGGTATTGTTTAACAGACTTTTGTTTGCTTGTTTTTGTATTTTCCCATCATTTTCTTTGTTTTAAAGAACAGTACAGTAAGACCCTGTTGGAATACAAATTCATAGCTGTTTTCCAATAATGTATGTAAAGTATGTATGTAAAATCAGAAGTTACTCTGATAGGATGCAGTATAATGGCATCTGTTATTAACCTTCTGAAATATCAACATGTGCCCTTTTCTTTAAACAGTAGTCTACAGCATTAAAATGTATAATTAGCACAAGGAACTACTGTTACAGAGCGGCCAAAAGGGAACTGATTCCAGGCACATTATGTAAAGCGCAAATTTTGCAAAGATGACGTTATCAGTGCTGAGCTTTGAAGTCAGCAATGTTCATAGATAGATAGATAGATAGATAGATAGATAGATAGATAGATAGATAGATAGATAGATAGATAGATAGATAGATAGATAGATAGATAGATAGATAGATAGATAGATAGATAGATAGATAGATAGATAGATAGATAGATAGATAGATAGATAGATAGATAGATAGATAGATAGATAGATAGATAGATAGATAGATAGATAGATACTTTATTGATCCCGAGGGAAATTCAGGTCATTAGAGCTAGCAAAATGTCAGCTATGAATGTTTTGTCGTGACACATCTTAATGCTGTGTTTTTATGAATCCAATCTTAAGATATTCAAAACGTTAACATTTTACCGTAAAAATCCAGGTTTCTCTGACACTTTTAGGTTGACACAGTGAACCAGGAGAGGCAGAGAGCCGAGCTGCTGCTAGCTGAGCTGCTGCTAGCCGAGCTGCAGCTAGCCGCGCTGCTGCTAGCCGAGCTGCAGCTAGCCGAGCTGCTGCTAGCCGAGCTGTAGCTAGCCGAGCTTAAGTTAGCTTTCCTAACTTAAGTTCAGATTGTTTCAAGGTTATGATTTCTTCAGCCTTCTCACTGAGCCAAGCAATACAACAACAAAAACAATCAATCCCATTATTCAGAGTCGATGGTACAGCTGTTATAAAGGCATGAACTTTATTTTACAAACACACCAGCGTCAGAGAGTTTTCTGCAAATACTAGCACCAAAGGTATTTGAATCAGTACATGCATGGAAAAAGTGTATCAGAACAACTTGTGCCAAAAAACACTCTAAGTTTTCGAGAATATTCAAAGGCAGATGGTTCTGCTTAAAAGTGATGCCCATAGAAATGTGAAGCTATTGCATCATGTTTAATGAAGCACAGCTACCATCTGTAGTTTGTTATTAAGTCACATAAGAAAAAGGGTTTAAACCATTTATGTTACAAATTAAGGGGAGTAAAGAAAGTATTTAGACTTCCAGTTTCTGCAATAAAACAAACAACTGAAGGGTTGTTTTCTACTTCATGTATCACACATTGGATCTCAGACGAGTAATCATGTATTTTTCTTTTTCAATATCTTAAACTCAACATCAAGAGTCTAAGAGGACCAGTGAAATCCAGTTCTGGGCCGGAGTCTGACGTAGACATTGAGGCTCCACGTCTCACCACAGCTGATCTGATACAGCAGAAAGGCTCCACTCATGCCAAGCAGACACTGGAGTCGAGTAGGGGGAAAGTATAGATCTTAACAGTACATTTATATGCTATGTAATGAAGCGTGCCTCAGTAATTAAAGTGTAACATGGAAACATTTTTCCAGTAAAGCTGTGAAGGGGTAAAACCCAGCTCCCGTCACTGCAGCCACCTTTTTATTTGCGGAGCAGCTTCAACACACTTGACATAAATCTTAACGATATAAATCGAGGGTGGGTGTACTAAGTAGCTACATCAAACTGATGAAGGCCATAAAGAAGATTCTTCTTTTAAGGGACCAAAGTGTGAATGAATCAGGAAAGTATTTTTACGTTTGGTTTGTTATAATCACCTTCAGAGGTTAATTTAATGGGTTTAACAGAGATATAAACTACATGAGACGTTATTATTCAAGGAGTGTTTTTAAGCTTCACTTTACTTTTAAAAAAAGGACTTTTACTGTAAACTAGAGGGGCAGCAGACATGTGTTTTTATATCTCACTTTCCTGTGATTATGTCTACACTACAGAAAAGGTATTGCTGCTATATAAAGAAGGTCTTTGAATTGTTGCAGATCTAAATATACACATAGCTCTTTGTCTATACACTTTGATGCTGAAGAAAACTGCAAAGTCTAAATCTACATTCATTGTTTGTTTGGGGTTTTTTTATGCTGGAGTAGTCTTCTACCAATATGACTGGACTTGTATCAAGTAAAGAATAGGATTACAAAAGTTTTTTGCCCGTAAAGGGAGCAAAAGTGGCCCATTTTACACTAGTTGATACTGGCAAAGCAGAAGGTATTTTGTCCATGATGTAGGTTTTTATAGAGTGCACAACATATCATTACATACATTATAAAGTAGGCTAATTATTCTCCCATGCAGAATAATGCCTGAAATACTGTTGGATGTTTCCATGCAGTGAAATGTGATAAACATCCAGGTCTCTATTAGAAGTGAGTTAAAATTAGTATAAGAGGGTTATACGTCATATTTACCATAAAAAAAAGTTTTATGAGCATTGAAAAACACTCCTCTGCTCCCCACAGAGGAAAACAATAAAGCAGAGGTCAGATCAACACTATTAGTTGATCTCAGCTGCCTAATCACATCCCCTGATAAACAAACAGCTCCGTTTGAGCCTCGCAGAGTCACTCACCGACCCTGAAGCCCTGTCCGATCAGCGTGTCGGCGCCCTGGCCGTTCTCGGCGATCAGTGTGGTGTTGTTGCCCTGCTCGCACGTATCCTGACACTGGCCCTTCAGGCAGATCCGTTTGCAGATGAGAGGAGCGATGACCACCTTGAAGCGCTCCCGTGTGGAGGAGCGCTCCGTGCACCACGCCAGCCTGTGGACGCTGAGCCAGATGACAAGCAGATGGGGGATCAGAGAGGGCATCCTGGCATCCTTCACTGCCCTCCACAAAGACCCGGGCTCATTAAATCACCACCTCCAGCTCTGAGGCGCCTTGCTTTGTTAACCCAGGCTGATTTCTGACGTCTCATACAGCGGAAAAAAAACGCGCGTCCTCCCTCCTATTTTCTCCTTAAGAAAAATCACTTTCCTCGCGCTCCCAAGTGATCCGTCTGCAAAACCGACACGTTTGACATCTTCAAAAGTTACTCCTCGTCCTCGGTGCTGTTGTTGAGAAAGTTGGCCTCACTTTCTTGGTCGCTCTTCTTCCTCCGTTTTCTTCTTCTTGTCGCCTGACGCGTTGGAGGGTTAGTGCGTATGTGGGTTTGGGAGAGAAAGAAGGGAGGAGAGGAGAAAGGGTGAGCCAACCCTCTCTGAAGAAACCTGGCTGAGAGCCAGCCAGGCGGTGCAGGAGCAAAGCTGAAAGTGGTTTCCTTGTTGGTTATTTCTCCTCACACACCCCCTCCTCTCCTCTCCACAGACCCCACACTGCAAATCAGAGCAGCACAGCTGTGTGTGTCACTCTCTGAATAAACAAAACATAGTCACACATAAATCATACACTACTTTTTACATGTTTGTGTTTCTGCCATTGACACTTGGCCACTGTTAAATAAACCATCTTTATCACAGACTGTATAACATAGACCCATTCTCTTTGTACAAACCTGTTGATACCCTATAACAGTATGTCCATATAGAAGTGCCATCATGCATGTCCTGTTGACATTTGTCAATGTGGGTCACACTTTAGCAAGTGACAGTTAAACATCAGCTTTTCACGTATATAGAGAAATAATAAATGAGGTGATTCACCACGATGTTGCATCTGCACTTTCCAATAGTTGCTCTGTGTATTTGATTCCTTGCATCATATCATCCATCAAGGGCTGCTGTATGAGGGAGTAAAGTCCGGACAGTTCCAGGGGCCAGTGAATAATGGGGAGAGAATTAGTTCATCTTTTTCCTATATTTAATAATTTTTGGTTTTTATCGGGCCAAAAATCTCTGGCAACACCCCAAAGCAAAGTGTGCTATCACTGTGGGAAACCACTTACATTATTTGTGTTATTATTTCACCTTCTTTTTGCAAACCATGGACTGAAGACTACCAAGAGATCATCAGTTTATTCTAACCTTTAAAGTCAAACGGGATGAAACTGAACAGATGATTCATAAAAGCCTTAACTGTGAACAAAGGAACGTTGAAGTTATCTTCTTGCTGCTGCTGAAGAGTCCATGAATGTTTTACTGTAACAAGTAACATTTATAATCCAAACTCTGTTGGTTGATTAGATTGATGCTCTCTGAGCGGCAGGAGTGGAGACACCAGCCATGAGAAGGTTTTCTGATTCCTAGCATTGAAGGCAGCCTATACAGAACTGTTAATATTGAGATTCTGTGAAGGAGCCTTAATCACATTATCGCTATGTTAACTTTAAAGGAAACCAGTGAGCCCAGCTATGGATCAAAACCAAGCAGTAACCTGCTGGCTGAATTATTAGGGCAACAGTGAAGTGCCAAATAACTGCAGTTCCAGTGATGGCCACTTGAGGCTGGCTCCAAAGCGAGTCAGTCCATAAAAACCTGATAGTTAAAATAATGTGAAATCTTGTGATGAGAGGACCGACTTCTCTTAAATCACTTCTGATCACGTTCGAGATATGTGAGCGAGCGGCCAGTTCGTAAAGCTCCATATCAGCTCTTTAAAGCTCCTGGGAAGATCTTCCAGGTTATGTTGATTTCGGCGCCCCCCTGTGGACAAATTGATCTTTCGATTTTTTAATAACTTAGACCTTTACATGTATGTTTTTGACAAAAGATAAATCTCTTCTTGCTGTCTTTAAATGGTCAAATGCATCAATCGTCAAAAGTCTATGCCACAGATGCTGTTTCATCGCTGTGCAGTTAATCCTGTTGTCTGACACGTACACCGTGAGAGAGGCTTCAGGCTTTAACAGTAAAGAAATAATCAATCAAGTCGCAGGTTTATTTGCTTTGTAACTCTTTAAGAGACCATTTCAGATTGTTTCATAGACATTTAAAACCTCCTCACAGGAGTCCAAGAAATGACCTCACAATCATCAGTTACATTTAATGGGGTTAAAGGTCCAGTATATCCTGCTGATGTGAAGACCAAAAGCGTAATGTTTTAATATAAGGAAAAAAGGATTTCACAAACAGGCACCAGAAATGGCCCCGTTAACTGAAACAACTGTGTCAAAGCACAGTCCAGAGAGCGGCCACAGTCACATGATCAGCTCTAATATGCGTGGGAAAAGTCTGATGATGATTCAACGCATAAACTGAAAAGTGTTAAGGTCCTCCAACACTGTGGGTCAGGGAGTGAGCGGGGTGCGAGGTGTGGAGAAGGGGACAAAGAGAAAGCTGAGGAGAGAAAGAGAGGGGGAGAGTTGAGTCACTTCCTCTCTGAAAGTGAGAGTGTTTACCTTCAGTCACTGAGGAAATGACTGTATGGGCCTGCAGAGAGTTCACGGGCCGTTCTCACGTTTCTCTTTTCTTCTGCTGCTCGCCATCCCTGCATCATCATCCACTGCCAAGAAACACACACACACACACACACACACACACACACACACACACACACACACACACACACACACACACACACACACACACACACACACACACACACACACACACACACACACACACACACACACACACACACACACACACACACACACACACACACACACACACACACACACACACACACACACACACACACACACACACACACACACACACACACACACACACACACACACACACACACACACACACACACACACACACACACACACACACACACACACACACACACACACACACACACACACACACACACACACACACACACACACACACACACACACACACACACACACACACACACACACACACACACACACACACACACACACACACACACACACACACAGATGTATGTATATACACACTGAATGCAAATACAGCGTAGGTTACCAGTGAGTATTATTATGTCAGCACATTATAATAGCTTCCTTTCCTGAGACTGAAATAATAGTGTAACTCATTCATGCTCCACACAATCATGACAAAGAGAGAGAAGAGTGAACAGTAAGATCACACATGCTGAAGTTATAACCAAATGTGACCATTTTTAAAATGACTTCATTAATCTGTTTCAACAGCAGGTGTCTGGTAGGCACCGTTGTTTTTGGGGGTTACAGGCTGAAAAGTCAGGGAACCCTTGAAGTTTTCTCTCTGAAATTAAGCACAGGAGGTGACGGGTCGCACAAAATGTAAAAGTGTGTAAAATGACTTTCTTACTTTCTGCCACTGTTGTTTACAGGTGACATGTTATTTCTTCGTCAGTTTGTTTAGCAGAGATTTTTCATGCTCAGATGAAGTCATCATCCCTGGTTTTTTTTTTGGGACCCAGTTTGCAGCAGGTGACGTGAATTCTTCTGAATAAGTCTTTCTCTGACGATCACTGCATCGTCAGCAACCATCAAAGTGCTTCAGGTCGTTTTTATGTTCTGTCTTTGTTTTTTTTTTTTACAATCCCAAGCTCTACACTGAGGGATGCATTCAGGACAATGTTGCGTTTAAATGCACTCCACAGCGCTTGTTTCGACTTGATGTCATAACTCCCATTAGTGGTCTGTTTTGTTGGAACAAGTTTGCATCCTTCCAAATCTGTCTGTCTGTGTGCTTGTAGCTCCTGATCAACAAGATGCAGGCCTTTAGAAGGTCTGAGATCAATAACAACACAGGTAACACTGCTCTAGTCTTTTCTGATGATGCACGCATTAATGAAAACTACCACCTTAGCAGATGACACTATAATTGCACACTACCTTTGTTGTTATTAATGAAGAAACAAAAAAAACCCATTTAAGCAAACAAACAATAATGGAGTAAAAAACTAGCAAACTTTCTACACTCTATTAGATTCTTTTAAGGTAGTTATGTTTTAAACAAACCATCGTATCATCTAGCTCACTGCGACGGAGTTATGTTTACATGTAACATCTTGAAAACTAATGTGAACTTTGATATCACCTGGTAGGTTTGAATCCGAGTCAGGTTCGATCCTGCACGTCCTCCCCTCTTTCTCTTCAGCTTTCCCCGTCAGCCAAGGCGTAAACTCCAAACATTATCTTTGAAAGGACGGGCCAGGTGGATGTATTAACTAGGTGAGTGAAAAATACTGACACTGCGTTATTTCATCCAGACATAATTGAATCACTGGTGTCAAATATCAAGAACTTACTTGAAAAAAAAAACCAAACAAACAGTGCTGTAAACTGAATTCCTCTACAATTTGACTTTCCCCGTCATCACCTCGTGAATCGTCTAAGTGGCACTCGCTGACAGATGAAGCTGAAAGAAGAATACAACACGATGTCATACAGCTCATCATACATACACGATGATCAACGTACGCACCTTTCCCTCACCTGCTCTGGTGCCTCCTATGATGACCTTGCTGACCTGTTTGCCTCTTAATGGTTTTAATCAGGAAGTTATTTCTATGCATGTAAATCCGACTCAAATTAGAGTAACAGTAATATGAACAATATATTTACCGTCTGGAGTCAATAATTCATCTGTAGGGAATAAAATGTGACAGAAAAGTTGAATGTATTGTGGATGAAAGCTGCTACACACTTCAGTATTCTTTCTCAGTCACGTCGAGCCCGCTAAGCTTCCTGCAATCACGGCTAAAGCCACCTCAAACAGTAGTTAGTGTGTATAAACACAACTTTCATTACTCAGCACTGGAAGGAGAGCAGGGTATCATTTGGGTGCTTACCATGGGCGTGTCTGCAGCACCTACATAATCTGCTTGGCAGAATTTCAGCCATTGTTGGAGGGCAAAAAAAATAGAAGCTCTTCTTCAGGGTAAATGTGTTTTTTTTTTTTTTTTGGGGGGGGGGGGGGGGTTGCCTCGATACACTGCATGAAATAAAAATGCCTGATCCATCTGAAATCAGCTTTGTGTAAAACCCACATGGTTAATATAAAACGCTTTCTCAGCGGTCTTAATCTTCATTTGGACTCGACGTCCTTCGGATAATTGCTCCATCTTTGATTCCGTGTTTAGAATAAACGACAGTCAGAGAAGACGTAGAAACAAGGCCCTTTAATATAGTACCATGTACAGCAGGTAACAGGATGGCTGTGATGTGAGGTGGATATATATTAACGACAGAAGCAAAAAAAAAAAAGAAGAAAAAAAAAGAAGAAAAGTCATTTATTTCACATGAAGCACTGACTTCTAATGAGACAATGCTGTTTCAGTTCAAACCTACATGCAAAGGCCTCCCTGTGTGTAAGATGAAAAACAATAAATAGGATGATCCCGGGGAAAGACGTCCTTGGCAAAGTGTATTCTGAGAGACAAGGTAACAGATATTTGTACATTTCGAGTGCCTCTTAAGATGACCCACACGTGTTTCTGTACACAGAATAGTTACATAGAGTTCATTATAGTATCGTATACATACAGACAGCAGAGACCGACAGTATAGCTCATAAGGCTGAGAGGATAAAAGGCCTGTGATGTTTCTGGTCAAGTCACATCAGAGCATCAGGAAGAACACGAGTATGATTATATCTATTTACAACGTATGCACTATAAGCATCCTGGTGTTTCCAAATCCTGTTGCCTCGTCCTTAAAAAAAAAAAAAAAAAAAAAAAAAAATAATAATAATAAGTCTTTGTACTTTCTCACATACGTTAACCCTCATCAATCCAGAGTCATTCTTATTTACAGAAACATCTGGCAAGGCATCGTTGCCAGCATTAGCAGGACTGATATGCACATGCAAGCACCAAAGTATGTCCGCTAGTAACAATAAAACAAGTCCAAAGAGAGAGAAGAGGCTTTCTGGATCTACTGCAGCAGCTTGAACTCAAATAAAAAGGGAATGCTAAGAAATGGTCCATAAGAAGAAAGATGAGAAACAGACTGGACTCAGTAAAGATGTAGATCTATGCGATCAAGTCTATTTTAATGACCTTGAGTATGTAACAGTGAAATAAAAAAAAAATTAAAAAAAAGATTCATGTTGTCAAATATATTTCTTTTTATATATTCTTCCTTTTTTTTCCAAACAAGCTTTAAAAGAAACAAGATATCTTCAGCCGTATTTGAAACCAAAGTTGCCGCGCGCGAGACAAAAAGCAGAGGTGAGCCACTCAGATGTAGAGGTTAGAGAATACTGAACACACAGAGCAGAAATCATATGTAGCAAAGATTAAAACTGTGGGATCATGAGATCTTAATCTTCGATATTTTTTTACACAGATGACTTCAGCTTGACTGACATGATAAGAGGAGCCTGATTGATTTCTGCGTAACGTCCCTCGATCTCTCGTACAGAGATCGATCAGAGGAGCCGAGTTAAGCTTCACAACTAGACGCTGGTTCATGCTTCATGGACACACACAAACACACACACACACGTATATTAATATATTCAATATATCATCTTAGCTTTTAGCTTACACTGTGCTTAGTTTGTGGTTTTCAATTTGCTTTTCATGGTCGTTTTGACAACAATTATTCTTTGGAAGCTTTCTATGACTTAGTAAAAATATTAAATCCATACAAGGACAAGTAGGACGAATAGTTGATTAGGGTACGAAAATAGATGATTGTAACTAAACAGAAACAATCTCAATGTTTGTAGCTGCTTAACTGTCCAACTTATTAGACGTGAATAGACCTAGTTTACTGGACTAACAGATCAAATAAGCAGCATGGTGAGGATGAGGACAAAGCATGAAGCATGAAGCAGCTCTGACAGATAAGCTGTTCAGTCTTCTCACAAACGCCAAAATATTCAAACAGCAAATTCAGTCTCTGATCGATGTGACATAATAAACCGATAAGGTGAGAACCATATTTAACAGCAGTGTCGATGTCACTTCCGTTTTAAAAGAAGGGGAAACTGTTCCGTCATCTATTTCACAAATAGATGGTGGAAAGACAACAAGCAGGCCACTTCCTGTGTGTGCCAAGAACTGTGAGCTGCTGCTGCTTGAGGAATGTCTGCACAAGAATACTTGCTGTTGGAGAATGTACAGTGGATATTTGAGAGTTATTTTTACATCTTAGACTGCGACATGTCACTGTCAGGTATGAATGAAACTGATGGCTCGGGTTATATGTGGCCTGGTTCTTCATGAAACAGAGGTGACCTTATGTGTCAGGTCGACAAACAACACAAAAAGCTCACTTCAGGTTTTTCCACGCATGTGTGTCATGGTGAGAAAAATCCTCGTGTGTGAGTTGAAATGCTTCTCTACACACAGTCCACAACAGAGCTGTCGTCCTCCTCAGGTCCCCACTCCCCAAACCTCATCTGAGGGGACGGGGCTGCTGGATGGAGGTTGTTTATGTCATCCATGGCGTCTGGGTCCGTGTCGTCGCTCGCGGCAATTCCCATTTGGCCACTTTCGCGGTGTGTGCGGATGTGTTTCCGCAGAGCCGCCGGCTCTTTGAAGCTGCGGTTGCAGAAGGGGCAGCAGCACGGCCTCTCTCCCGTGTGGATGAGCTGGTGGTGTTTGAGGTGCTGCAGGCGACTCAGACGCTTTCCGCAGATCGCACACACGTAGGGTTTCTCCCCCGTGTGTGTGCGCCTGTGTTTGCGCAAACCATCCAAGTGGCGGAAGCAGTTTCCACACTCGGAGCAGGAGTATGGTTTCTCCCCCGTGTGAATGCGCAGGTGGGTTTTGAGCGCTCCTGACTCACGGAAGCGGCGGCCACAGACCCCACACGGGTAAGGCTTTTCTCCTGTGTGGATGCGGATGTGCTTCTTCAGGCTCGAGATTAAACGGAAAGTCTTCCCGCACTCCAAGCAGTGGTGAGGCCGGTCTACAGAGGGCTCCCCTACTGAGTCAGGAGCAGAAGGTCCTGCAGAGTCCTCTGCTCTGCCTGGTGAAACACTGTCTCCTCTTCCGGCTCCAGAAGTCCTTGCCAACTGTTTCTGTCCATCAAGTCCAGCATGTAACTCGCCGCTGCACTCTCGTGCAGTTCTTTGGTGACGCAGCGGCTGGGTGAAGGAACGCTGGGCCCCTCCCTCCCCTCCAACTTGAACGTAGCCGAGGTCACCCATGCTGTGGGACGATCGCTCTTCGTCCCCGACTCTGCTGTCACTGCGTAAGCCAGAATCCTTCCTGTTGACCTGAGCGGAGCCTGAAGCAGGTCCCTGCTCCTCTTTGATCTCGAACCTGGATGCCCCCCCTTGTCCCTGAGACTGCCTCTCATCTAAAGACAAATCAAACATCAGTGTTAACAGAGAAGAAATGATATAATAAAGCAGGGAGAAAATGTTTTCGTAATCAGTAGATGAAATTTGAGAACATAAATCGGACATGTTTACCTGCTCTGCTGGTTTCTGAGCACATGTGAGAAGCGCTGGAATCAAAGTCCATAGCGTGGTTAGTCACCGAGCCATCTGGTTGGATTGAAAGCTGGCACATTTTGTAGTCATCTCTCGGCTCGAACCCGTGAAGCGATTCATCCACAGAGCCACCGAGACCCAAGTCAACGCCGGCGCCGTTAACATTTCGTGCGTTCTGGTGGTCCCGCTCCAAGCCTGAGCTCATCGCAGCCATGGAGGACAGAGACGGGGCGAAGACGGACTGGTTGATGGTCTGATTGCCCGAGTAGGAGATCTGCAGCTGGTCTATGAGCTTCTGAGCGCTGCACAGACACTCCTGCAGAGTCTTCAACTCCCTCTCGGACACCTCCAGACGAACCTTCAGCCTTTCGTTTTCTTGCTCTTTGTGCAGCAGCTCTTGTTGAGTCTCGTTGAGCACCAGCACCACTTCTCCCAGGAGTGTGTCCACTGCAGCCGACATCGCGTTTTGAATAGTCGGCGCGAGACGGGACTTTAGAGACGTGACAGTGACGCCGCCCTGCAGGGACCCGTATGCAGACTTTTCTACTTTCCGATCATAACAGGACTCAGACCCGGTGGTCCTGTCGGAGATGTTTATAATGCTCTGTTTGCGGTTTCCACTGTGGACTGAGCTGCTGCTGTTTGACTGAGATGAATCCATGCTGCCGGCATAGCCTGTCCTCCTGGAAGTCATTATTTCAGCTGGCTTTAATACACTTAAGATAATGTTCAGAGGTGATGCCAACCTTTTCTGTGCAGCTTCAGGTGTTTAAAATACACAGATATGGGAGTTTTGTTGCAGCCTGATGAGTTGTTGAACTGACAAAAACAATGAGGCAAACTCTGCGATGGGCCTGCTAACATTAGCCTGCTTAGCTTTGGATTTATTATCAAGGCCAGTCGGAATAAAAGACTAAAACAAACAAAGTGTCTCTGCGGGAGAAAGCTTCCGACGGGCTCTGAAAGACTAATTTAAGTCCGAAAAGTGTTCTTCTGAATCTTTTAAAACCATGACCCTCAGCGGAAACTCACCCATCTCCAGCTCTGCAAACCTGGCTCACTGTACAGAGGCCCGTCGCACACTGATGACGACATCACAAGGGCCTCGCTTCCGTGCAGAGAGATGCTCTTCTTCCTATTTTTATTTTTTTTTAAATAATATGTTGTTTTGCTCTCTGTCTGCATGTAAGTTCGCACAATAAAAAAAAAAGATGTTCTTCTTCTAAGCAGAAAACGTAAAAAATTCAATAAAAATACTTAGTTAATTTGTTGATCATTTTAAGGAAATTTCATATTCACAAAGTCACATTTAGTAACTCTAAACCTTCTTTTACTGCTTTTGGTAAGGAAACGGAACAGTACATCAAAACCGTCAATGATTCTGCAGATGATACGATATTTTATATTTCTGCAATAATTTACTCCATACTGTGCAATTTGTATATTTATATTTCTGCTATAGTTTATATTTCATACTGTGCAATAATTATATTTTATATTTCTGCAATATCCATTCATAATTGTTATGCTGCTACCTGTAAACAAGTCATACCACACATCTTACCTTAACTAGACTTACTTTTTATATATTTTTCTTTTGTGGTCTTTGTTTTTAGCTGTGTGCACTTATAATCAATAATCAACAGTATAATGGCTTTCTATTGTATTCTATTCCAAAAAATAAGAGAGCTGCTAAAACCATTCAGTTATGCTCTGTTTTTAAAGCATTTATTTGAAACTCCCCCGAGCTCTGCTCTTTTTATCATGTAATTCTGTATTAATGACCCTGCTTGCTTGTTCCTTCTGTTGCTATGCATGTTTGTATTGTAAAGTTTAAATAGACATATTCTTCTTCTTCTCTTCTTACACGCTGCAAACCATCGTGTGTAGGTGCACACCGCCACCTACTGCAAGTTTGTATGTATTTCAAGTCTTACATGGACTTAAATTCGTTATTTTTGTTAAAAATGTAAACTTTGAGCTTGTTCTTAATAGTAATATTTTATTTTTTTCATTTATAATTTAAGAAATCCACATCTTTCAGTTATTCTGTTGATTTATCTGTACTATTTTTTTTTTCTGAGATATCTCTCAGTTCTTTGCTCCTCGTTTAATTGGAGCTCCTCTCATTTCATTTTATTTATGTTGCTGCTGTTCTTCCTCAACCTGAAGCTCGTGGTTGAAATGTTCTGATATTAGAAAGTGCTTTGCTTGTCCGTACCGGTTTATTGTATATGTTCAATAAAGAGTTTATAAAAATACATATTGAATACACTTCTTTTAAGACTTATAAAACCCAATTTTTAACGTTTTTATTTGAAACACAGCTAGCTGTTTTAATTCTGTTTTACACTGTTTCCTGCACACTTGATCTGCTCTGTATTTAAAACTATATTTTAAAAGGACTTAAGATGTTAAAGAGATGTAATAGGTTTCCTTTGTGTTTGACTGTACCCACACTTACAGTAGCTATGTTACATACCAACCAATAGAGCCAATTAAACATGTTGTAATTCAAATCAACTTAATCCATTCTTTTTTAATACAGTTGTATACAATTCAAAATCATATTTGCATGCCTTTCTTGAACAATTTTGTCTCCAGCAAACTCAAATATTATTATTTGTTATTGTTATTTAAGAAAGTGAAATGTTCCCCACTGTACCAGGCAGCAGGCTAAAGGAGCCAACTGGGGAGAAAGGCTGAAAAAAAACTTAACTCTCAGGGCTGAAACGCATAGATATATCTATCTATGCTGAAACGTACCCAAAGGTCACTGACCGCTCAGGGGGTTAAACAAACTTTGGTATACTGTCAGAGAAGACAGTTTCTCCCACAGCAGCAGCCTGCAGGCCGAGCTGTGAGTACAGGACGCTGTTGCCAGATGACTTTGTTTAAGGAAAGTTTCCAAACACATCATGAACTTCTGTGTTCCTTCTCAGATGAACTGCTCTTCGTAACAATCCATCATGGAGTCTAATTACTGTCACCCACACCCAGTTGTGTAACTCAGCGGACACAGACCCCGCCTGTGCTCTTAGCATTCTAAGACCTCATTTATGAATTTCATCCAGTGTTTCCTCAGTGTTTTGGGCTCTAGGAGGCACTGTTGACTGCTTTAATAATAACACATTATTCTGAGATCAGGTAATGAGCTCCACATTAGTCATTTCCCAATAGAATATCTACTTAAAGCAGAGTAAATACAGAGACTTTGCAACATGTTTTATGTATTTTCTCTTTCATTTAAGTTGTATTTTCAGAAAGATCAAGTGGACAATTCCCTGTAAACAGAATACTGCATCGTTTTTTTTATGTGACTTTACTCCTGAAAATGTGAGACACACAACATTTAGTAGGTTGGTATTTTTTTTTTCAAGAAGTGAAAAAGTAGAATAAAAAGAACAATGTTGATTCATAAATTCTACATTTTTAATCCCTTTTTCCAAATGTGGAGACTGAAATGCTGGAATCTTAAGTCCTGGTATTTTTCATTACGCTGTTTAAAATCACAACATATGCTTCACTTGACTAATAAATTATGATGAAGCAATAGATTATCTCCTGGTAATAGTTTACTGTTTGCTATAAATCTCCACACACAGACACACACAGACACACACACACACACACACACACACACACACACACACACACACACACACACACACACACACACACACACACACACACACACACACACACACAGATCATCATGGTTGTGCTATAACAAGACCACGTTGTTTTCCTTTGGGCAGCTTCCATTTCATTTTTAAAAATAAATTGTTCCTGATGGAGTCGTCTCTGATGAGGAAAGCAGATCCATCCCCGCCTGCACACAAGTGGCGGTTTGGGAAAAAGTGATGTGGTCTGTGGCAGAGAGGGTTAGAGGTTATATAACAAACCGTCTAACGGTTAGCATGTGCCTGCGTTTGTGTCACTTCCAGTCACAACAGAAATATTTCCCTCTCAATGACTTTAAATCGGTTTCTGAGAAGCTCACACATCTTTGTTACTTGTATTAACTCGTTTCTGTCTCAGTTTCCATGTAAGGGCCTTTTGTGGAAACACAACTGACTCACTGTTTACTACTGAAAAGATGCTTCACCATATTTGGAAAAGATATAAAATAAAGTATAGATAAACAATTATTTCCCCCACATATCCAGACTTTTTTATTTGTTAGGATCTGGAGTTCAATTAGACTTCTTCTTTCTAATTTTTGATCAACAAAAATGTGCAGCCCAATTACCAGAAAGTATTAATTATTATTATTATTATTATTATTATTATTATTATTATTATTATTATTATTATTATTATTATTATTATTAATTAACCTGAAGAATGGGTGAAATGTGTTAAACTTGATGATAGTTTGTCTCACAGCAGAACATTTACAAATGCACTGCAAGAGTCTGTGACAGTATCTCAGATACGTCACAATAATAAAATTAAGTTCATTTTCTTGTTGCATTGGCAGCTATTTTTTACCCATCACAAGCAACTCAGGCCTTATTTTTCACTTCTAACATCTTGACACGAGGTGAATGTGACTTGTATAAGTGGTGTAGGTTGGCGTGTTACAAATGCGGTTGTAATAAACACAAAGGGTCAAGGATTACATCTTTTTGCAGGGCACAAAATTTTTTGCATTTACATGTGTTTTAAACATTCAAACATATAAACACCTAAAACATCCTGTTTACCCAAAGCTCAGCCTCACCTTCACAGTATTTACTTTGACAAACCAAATCAGCAACAGACACATGTTCATTAAACAAAGGATGAAAGAAACCTGAGGAACATAATGAGGTGGTATAAGATGTAATTTATGAGACAAAGTCTGTTTTCATGATCACGACATGACAGCATGCATTTCTGTAGAAGTACTCATTCGAAGGGCCAGACCTTTACAAGTGTGTATCGGCACAAGGACCTCACTGTTCGTAAAATGAAAGCGACTCCATCAGTTAAAACAAGTGAAGAGTTTTTCTTTGTTGTCTGAACGTTGTGATTTGAGCTCACAGTCGTCTCTTTTCCTGCAGCCTCAGCTCAGATTCAGAACGGATATGTGCGTGTTCACAGCTGGATTTAAGGCCACGCAGCTGTCACACAATGCTTCTAGTCCAAATGCCACATGGACAAAACGTCTTGTGCAGTTTGTCTCTTCCCGGCATATCCCTGAGTTGAGCTTTCTGTATGTGATGATGTTTTTTATTGTTCTGTGTACACCCAGGCTGTTCTGATGGTATGCTATCAGCTGTATACACAATCCAAAGTTCCAGTTAAATAAGACGTGACTCATGACCTATTGGACTACATATAAATATGTGGGGTTTATTTATTCAACTTTTCAAACATTTTTATGATCTTGGGTCAGATCCATTTACTCAAGGACAGATTGAGATCGTAATATATTCTTGGTGGTATCTAAAACTCTAACCACCACTTGCTGTTTTTTTACCTCTCCTGTTCTTACATTTTTGTTTTTAAGACAAGTACCTACTTGGCACTTTTATTCGGTACATTTCATCCCCCGCACAAGTCCAGTCAGGTACCTTTACGGCCTTTTGGTAAACATCTGCACAGTTAAAGATCTTTCAGTTTTGTTCCAGGTTTACATTTACGGTCAGTCATGCATTTCATTTTAGTGAGAGGTTAGTTGCTGAACATGTTGGGATAGGCTGTCTGGAGCCACTTGCATATATCAGAGATGACACATTCAAATGAATCAAAAAGGGCTTCAACATCCTATTCAACTCCTCTCAGCCGTAAAAGGAAAACAAGAGCTCATTAGCAAGTGAGACACGCTCTGAATAACCTGCCACTGTGGAGACATGCAGCAGGAATCCATCTGGGACAGGTCATCTGAAATGTAGGTAGCTGCTATGTAAGTAATAGCTGACTTCTGTCATACTACTAATAGCTTGCACACTCACTCAGAAACTCACAGTGGTGAAACAGTAAAAGAGGAGGAGGAGGTGGAGCTGGTGCAGACGGGTCGGGAGTGAGGGAGCGGGGGGCTTGTGGGAGGGCAGGAAGAAAGAGGTGATTGTTGGGGAGTCTGGAAACATATTTAAGAGGAGTGAGAAGCATTTTGAGGAGAGACGAAGCGAAAGAAGCTCACACACGTTTTCAGACAGCAACTTTTGCATACAGCAAGTAAGTCCACTTCTAAATACTTGGCATGTTTCGGGGTAGAGCTTGGTTGTGGAGTAAAAACAAAGAGCACTTGTTCCTATTGACGGTCCAGGTTGTGTGCAAATCAGCTCAGACTTACTTCAGCAGATTTTTGAATGGGCTTTGGTTTTCTCTCAGAGAGCATTTTCGGTAGATTCGTGTAGATTCTTGTGGATATCACGCAGGCATTTTTCCTGTAAGTTGATCCTGCTGACAGAGCTGTGTGTGCGTATATGTGTTTGTGTGTTTTGGGTGTGTGAGAGGCATTTGGACCTGTTGAGCAATACCGCCTGAAAAGCTGAATTATTTTGAAGTACCTCCAAATCGTAACAAGTGAGGATCATTCCCGGCAGCTGTGTATGAATCATTGTCAAACATGCCACAGAACAAATTTCAGCTAATGAAGTGTCTACATGTTTTGGATGAATACTCAAGAGAAAAGGCAGTTTGTGTCTTCTTCTATTTTCTTTACAAAGAGAGAAAGAAAACTGTTTATGTTTTAAAGTTGGGCAGAATTTTTTATTCTCAGACTCAAGTGAAGTCAGGCTCACTTTTGCACCACATTTTCATTCTGTGCAGTTTTCTTCAGTGCACTCATGTACTTTTTAAAAGGCACGGCATCAGGGGAGAAATAACTGTGTCCTTATTCAGGCTCTTTAACGCAAGACAAAAAGTTCCTCTGAATGTACACATGGCTGGAAACCCAAGGGGCTGATACTTTTCAGCTGTATGCAAGAAACAGATTTGACTTTTTTTTTTACTGTCTCTGATCTCCACAGAGCTCGATGGCTTCCTGCAGGGACCTTCCTTCCTTCGTGATGATCGTTCTCTGTCTGCTTCTCATCAGAGGTTCTTCTCCTCTGCCCACGACATCAGGAGAGAATCCCATGAGAACCTATGAGTCTGAGTTTTCAAGTGACATTTTACCCGATGATTACTATTCAAACTATGACAGCACCACTGTGGCACCTATCAAATCTGCCCGTCCAGATGAAGGAACGCGTAATAGATGTGATTATGACCCTTGTCTGGAGGGTCAGATACCCTGTGCTAATCTGTCGGCCTCCACCGGCTGCTTGTGTCGAGGGGTCACTCTCCATAACGTGGCCCCGCTTGCCCCTGACCTGAAGTCAGTGTCCTGGAACGGATCAGAGGTTGTTATCAGGTGGTGTGCACCTTATTCATACGTCACAGCGTATATTGTGACAGTCGGAGGGGAGCAGACGCAGAAGTTTGGAAAGGATAAAAGAAGCGGTGGATTGGGCGACGTGGAAAATGTCGCTAGGGTGTGTGTGTCGGCCTTGAACGACGCAGGAAGCAGCGATGAGAGCTGCACGATGTACCAGCCCAGCGACAGCAGTCTGCCTCTAAAAGCAGGACTCATAGGAGGAGCTCTGGGCTTCCTGCTGCTCCTTCTGCTGGCTGTGCTGCTCTGGAGGCACAGGAGGCAGAGAAAACAGGAGGCCAGCATCTCCATGCACAACACAGCGGGAACGACGCAGTGAACAGGAAGCAGTGCCAGACTTGACTCCCTTTGATCATCTCAGTCCCATGAGACACCTCGAACTTACTGTAGCTAACAAACTGAGACTACATTGTAATGTCGGAGGATTTCTGAAAATGTAGCAGGAAACAGGAGTCTTCATGCCCCAGGAATACATCTACATATATATTTATCTGACTGGCAACATTGATGGCCTAATTCTAGTTTTTATTCTGAGAACTCCCTTGGAAGTGTTTAAAGGAAGTTCCCACATGATTTAAAAAGCAGCCGCAGGACTTTTAAAACAGATAATTTATGTGTTATGTTTTAGGAAATTAAACCCAAAGGACAAAACAATAAGCAAACAAAATGTTTAAACGTTTGACAGGGCGTTTCAATGTTGACAGGGCTGAAATATAAGGTGTCAGGACTTCAAGTAACACGTTATCTATACTGTTCACTGTCACGTAGATCAACAGTGATGGGATCAAACATGCACACCCACCACGGAGATATCTAAGGATTTATTTTTCTTTATATTTCAGAGAACAGAAGTTGTTGATTCTATCCTGTCAGTCCTGTGAAAATGTCATTTTGTCTTCATGAGAAAACTGTCAGCTGTAGCTTAAAGCTCCTGTGAGGGGATTGTAGCTGCTTTTGAAACAGAAAAACTCCTGTCATCGCTGCCATCACGTTTGTTTACATCTTACTGAGCACAGCATTTGATCTTTTTCTTATAGATCATAACGCACAAAATCAGCAAATGACTAAGATGTATTGATTTGCCCATACAAGTCGCCAGGATCAAGCAAAAATGATAGTTCCTTATAACTACAATGTTTCGCTAAAACAATCACCTCATTTTGAGATACAGTTTTGTAAGTTAAAATTGGATTCTTAAAAATACATTAAGTGAGACTAATTAGAAAATTATAATTGAATATAGTAATAATATATATTCTATAATTGAATGTATAGAAAGAGAATCCTTTAAAGCACCACTGAGGAACTTTCTGTTTGTGTCTACTTTGTCGCCCCTCTGTGGACAGAGCAGTCCCTCTTATTTATTAAACTTTATTTACATGGTTAGGTAGTTTTAATTAACAAACAAAAAACCTCAGCTTTCATTCTGTCAAACATATCACTTAGTTTGAGTTTCATTAATGTGGACAAAAACACAACATAGGGAAGATAGGACTTTGTCTGACACTGACCCTGCAGCAGTGGTTTCAGGCAGTAATAAAGAAAAACAATATATAAATAATCAGTAATAATGCTGATGCTTTTTTTTGTTTTTGTAGCTCATAGAGAGGAATGAGTATTAATTTCAGTCGGTTTAATGACTTCTTAAAAACTCCTCACAGGAGCTTTAAGAGGTAACGATATGTAAATAACAGATTAGTTGTATGGTCCACTGTAAGAAGGTTTCAATGCTATCATTTGTCGTCAGTCAGGAGGTGTCGAATGCTGTATTGTGTTTGAAACTCTCTGTGAGAGTCCTATATATTTAATTCAAGAGTGATCGGGTAAAATATTATTCAAAGGCTGTTTCAGAAAAAAAATCCTATTTATGAACAATGTTTGATTTTTTTGAGACATTTTGAGAAACAAATAAACAAGGCTCTTTAAATTGTATATTAAAGATCTGACTATTTTCATAAAAATGAATCACATTACAAGTAGCTTTCACACCCATGTGTCATCATAACGTGTATTTATGGAACAGCTTTTTCCAGCCGTCATGGGTTGGACATTGTCTCAGTTTGCTGAGAGAGCTCAAGTGTTCAGTGCTGTTTTTCCAGCTGTCATACGGCAGACTCTCCAACGGATATAGATTTTTTTTTTTTGTTCTCTAAAGCTTGTCTCGTTCCAGATGAGACTTCCAGTCAACCATCACCAAGCTGCTGAGAAGCTTCAGGCTGCTCTTTTTTTTTCTTTTGCCATGATGCAAAAGAAAAGGTCCAATATTTAAATCCTCACAGTTTATCTCATACTCTTGAAGCCTCCATCTGCGTGTCTCGAAGCCATCATATAATTCCTTTTGCTCTGGATCCTGACAATCAGTTGTTCCCCTGCTTCTAGCGTTTTTCTTGTTCAAACTGCACATGTAACACAGCACAGGGCTTCAATGAGAGTCTGTCTATAATTTAGAGATACAGCAGATTGTTTATTTCAGTCTCTAAATTGGCCTCAAGATGTTGCTTTAATGACACATTCAAAGAGTGCAGTCACTCTCAAACTGGGAGGGATATCTTGACACAAATGGGCCAGTGTGAGAGGAAGAAAACAAAAACATGTGCAAATAGTATTGTGTTTTAAACAGACCAAGATGTAATGGACTCAAACCCCTCGCTGAGTAGATTTAACAAGAACAAAAGCTGTGGATTGTACTGAACAAAACAAAATGTTCTCACTTCTGAACCAACAAACACGTTAGCTGATTTTAATAAAACGTGTTTGATGGTGTGATAAAAAAAACAAAACTATTTTTAAAAACTTTGGATGTCTCTGAATGTTGACTCAGAAATTATAATCTATGAGAGGGAGACAAAAAAGTCTGCAAACTGGTTCTTGTCACACAGCTTTACAGAAAGTAATCTGCGGCGGACTACAAGAAACCAACGTATAATCTGGAAGTTACATGGCTTTATAGAGAATGTACGCTTTTACGCACATCACACAGTCGCCTGCACAAATAAAATGTATTACTTGAATTTATTATATAGACAGGGATTTTTATAAGCAGCTTCCTCCATCTGCATGTAAATGTAATTCCCTCCATGGATTATAACCATAAATCCATCTAAACGCAATCAATAAGGAAGGCTTAAATTCCAAGCACACACGATGGTTGTGTTTGAAACAAGCAAAAAATGTAAGTCAATGCAGAAGAGTAAAACCCTGCAGTATGTCGAGGGTCCGCTTGAGGCTGGTTGAAGAAGCACAGGAAGTCACAAACATACCATGTTAAAAAAAAGTAGTGTACAACTGAGGTCACTATCCAAGCATCTTACAGTATACCATCATGCATCACGGTGTAACGCTTGGAAAGGCGTTTAGTGCCGACAGATGAAGAAACCTCGACAATAGTGAACGCAGAAACATGAAACAGTTTATATTAGGTGGCATTTTGCCTGATTCATAACAACCATGATGAGAGAGAAAGCTGATAATGTAACTGATAAAGCTCAGATATTAAACTTTATTGTAACTACAGGAGCGCTTCATGGATGTTTTTGTGTCCATGACACTTCTTCTCGCTCATGACGAGTCATATTGAATCATATTGAATCATCACTGCTATATCTCACCCTGCAGTCCAATGACTCAGGCTACTTTTCTGTAGAAGAGGTCACAAACTGAACAGTGATTCAGCAGAAATAATGAGGTTACAATTCACAGACTTACTGCTGAGTCATTACATTACCTCAGCTGTTTGCTTTTGTTTCAGTGTGAGTATTTGTGTAGTCTGTGAACTTACGTGTTTCTATTAGTGTTACTTAATGTTGGAATTCTACCCGCAGCCAGGTGTTGCAACGAACCATTTAAAACGGATGAAATGTCACGTAAGCATGTGAGACACTTTGAAGGAGTGTGAAGTAATCCAGGACTTTTATCAGAGGCTTTCAGGACTATTTTCTCAACACATCCAAATGTGTTTTTAATAACAGCACACATCCATGAAGTCAAGAGCCAATAAAAAGTCTATGACATAAAAAGGGCATTTATTTTCTAATGCCCTCTTTATTGCCCTCAGGGTTAAAGGAGGAAAGTAGCTTTGTTGCCCTCTGCTGGTCACATTTAGTCCTGTGAGGAGAGGACTGCAGTAAATGACTTCAACGTTTCATAATAATTATTACATTTAATACGCTTGGTCATACTACCTGCAATGTCAATTAACAAGACCTTCAGCACTTGTTGTAAAGAAATCAATAAAGTTAATATTTTATGTCATATGGCATTAATGAATAAAAGCATAATAAAAACAAGTCTTGCACTGGATATTTACTGTGCTGGTTGGCCAACACGCTGATGTTAAACGACAGACATGGGATGGTTTAGAAATATACCAAACAAACCCTTAAACCTTAGGATGAAGCACACAATGATGGGTGTGTTTGAATAAATAATCATAGAGAATATCGAGGAGACGTCACAGCACGAGGTTTAAAGGCTCCATGAGAAAGATTAGATCTTCAGTGCAAGGTCGCCTGAACTCTACAATTATAAAAATACACGTGAAAGATATTCAGGTCCTTTAGTTCAAGCTGTTCAAGCTGCCTTATTACAGTGTTTCTAGTTTTTATGAATCAAGAGAACGATGTGCAGAGAAAGTGTCACACACAAACAAAGTCACAGAGGATTAGCACGCGGCTCTGCGGTCCCTGTCTCTGTGGATTTGATGTCTTTAAGCCCACTTGTTTTTATGACACCACTTAACTCTTTAAATGACGCTCATCTCACTGATCTCAGCCTCCTGCAGAAGTCACAGAAGTTATCTGTTTTCTTCCATACTGTACACTTGATCCCACAAATCTGCACCAAACTACAGAAAGACAGAGATAGAGTCCGGTAATGAAGGGAGCTGCTAAAGAGTCAAAAATGTCCCGAAAATATTTTTTGCAGGCATTAAATGACAGGTAATATGAGAGTGAATAATGGACTTTAATTCGTCAGGTCATTAAAAACATGAATTATTTCCTCGCAAGTTATTGCTGCAAAAACAAACAAAAAATCATCATCAAACATTTTTTATGATCAGTGTCAAGATGATGTTCATAATAAGTAATAAGTGTCCAGTCCACATTCAGTGACATAGTGATTTTGTTTTCCAGAGAAACAGGCGCAAAGTGTTAAAGCTCCTGTAAGAAACGTTCAGTTTGTGCTGATTTTGGCTCCCCCTGTCATCAAAGCACTACTACTACGTCTTATCTCTTTGCTAATATGATCCTTTATGTTTCAGTTGAGTTTTCTTACAAATAGTCTTATCATTGTCTCTTTTTAACAGCCACACTACATCACTCAAAATGGCCCTCCAAAAAGAAAATACACGTAGTAAATCATAAAAATAACATGGTTGTACTTTGTCTTGCCTCGGGTCTCTCAAAACTGATTCTTTGTTTTGGAGTCTGTTCCTCTAAAATTTGTTTTCACGTCCCAAAATGTGGAACTCATTGCCTCTGAATATGAAAATGTTGATTTGGAGTAGTTGCATATAAAGCGTATCAGTCAAAGTGTCATTGTTTACACAGTAGCTTACCTCTGGTATTTATTGACATATGTTCTAGGTTATTACATTGTCCTTTTCTAAGGCTTTAGATTGTATCTGTTATTTTTTATTACTGCTCTTATTTTGTTTGTAGTTTGTTCCTATGTGGAGTATGTTTGTACTGCATGTTTATGTGAAAGGTGCTTCATGAATTAAATCATTAAAAGGACTCCCCACCAAAACAGCTGTGTGTCTTTCAGCGCTAAAACCTGTATTTTTCCAGAGGATGTGTGGTGCATGTTGTGGCCTCGATCCGATGAAACTCTGGGTCTAAGTGGGTGTTTGTAGAAGCTGATCCCCCCTGCTGCAGGCGTCTCATCCTGTTTACTTTGGTTTTCTCTTTAGACTATGTCCGTCTGTTTTGACTCAAAAACCACAACTCTGTAAATAAAAGGATTAACTTCTGTCTCTGAGTAACTCGATGGATGATGGAGGTTTATGCAAAAGCAAGATGGCATGTGTAAGATTATATTTCTTCTCTTTGCATCACTGTGGACAAAAAAAACAAAAAAAACAAGTGTGTGACATGTTTCATCATGCGAATATCTTTCCAAACAGGTTCGGTGTAATCCAGAGCCTCTCTCATTTATTTTCACAGGATCCACTAGAGGTCATTATTGCAAAGAGCACTGAAGGAATGAAAGCCACCTCTGGCATGCGCTCAGTGATAATGTAGTGGAAATGGAAATTAGTTGCTCTAATGGGGATGAAAATGAGTTTGCAGTTGTAATCAGCTCAACCACATTTCTGCATCACAGAGGAGAGGAAAGGTTTGTGTTTGAAGAGGAAGCAGATAAATGTTTGCTTTCTGCCACAATTTCTTTTTTTTACCAAATTACTGGCATCCAGTGCTCGACAGGCAGGTCAGCGCCCTCCTCTAAACTCCCCAGGAGAGCTCCTCAAGAGCGATTCATAAAAAAAGAGACGAGGGACGAGAAAATCTTTCCTTTTTTTTTTTTCTCTCCTCCCTTTTCCATTTCCTTGTATGAAGAGCAATGGTAACCATGGCAACCTGGCATTATACAGGACAGAGATGAGGAGGTTGAAACTGAGCTGGGAGAGGAGAGTTATCAATCACTTTGGCATCCCAGCCCCACACACACACACACACACACACACACACACACACACACACACGCACACACACACACGCACACGCGATAACATTTCAGTGAATAAATATCATTTCATAGGGTCTATAGAATTTAAACACCGTTCAAATATAGAGCCTGAAAATTATGGCACTGAGTGTGTTAAAGCTTTGGATGATTTTCAACTCTTCTACATAGTGGGGCCTTTAAATGAATAATATAATAAAAGATAAAGAGTTTGAGAGTTGACCTACAATGTTACCACCGGCGTCCTCATTCATGCACGGCCTGCTCCGACCTCCACCTCAGCAGCAAAGGAAGTGTAAACAACAAAAAAAGTGTCAGGAATACAAAGGAGAAATCCTTCCTGCATACTGTATTATCCCATATGACCTTTTGTAAAAGCGCCTCGAGATATTGAAATGAATTGCCGCTTTGCAAACAGTGATTGATTACAGTTGCCATTCAGAAGCTACTGATCATATTATTTTTGCATTAACTTTTTCCTCGCATAATTTATCCTCGTTTTCGTGATCAAAGCACTTAAACACCAATCATTGTGCAAACAAATTAATTGCTTTCCTCAAAAATGTCTAAAATTAAATTCTTTGAAATAATACGAGTGTTGTTTTTTTAAAACACCTCGGGGGGGGGGGGGGGGGGGGGGGGGGAGTCTTGATATTGATCCATGTAACAGCAGCTGCACATCATAATAATCCTTCAAATAGGACATGTCACAGGAAGTTGTTGTATAACAGTGATGTGTGTTTCCATCGTGATTTCATCAAATTGTTTTTCCCCTTAGTTAGCACTTCCTCACTGGATATGATCAGCGTGTCTTTGTCATATGTTAAATCCTTGTGTGCTTCCTCTACTCTCTAAACGTGTGTTTCTGAAGTTTGCAGGTGTTTGAGCTGAATCTGTAAGACTTGAGGAAACCTGGAGGGACATGCAGCCAGAGCTGTATTTAACCCTGTGAGGTTAAGTAGTTTCCCCTGAGCTGCTGCACTGTTACACAACCTCACTCCTCTCAGCAGATCAGAAGTCAGCGGCTGTTAATGCACTTTATAAAATAACATGTTCTCAGTGGCCTCAGTGGAGAATCTCACTGTTTAAATCCCAGAGTGTGCAAGCTGCATTGCTCTGTCTGTACCTCCCCGAGGCCCCATTTATATTCCTCACCTGCTTCTTTTTTATCCGTTTTTTTTTTTCCTAGTGAAGAAAGCATTGAAGCATATCCCAGCATGCATTGGGTTGAAGATAGAGAGACACTTTGGACAAGCTGTCAGTCTATCACAGAGTCTCCAATCTCATTTGAAGTGCAGGAGAAAACTCACACGAGAAAGATGGAGAAAACTACACAGAGAGGAAGTTGGCGAACTCATCAGCATCACCACAACGACAACAAGACTCTGACAAGGAGCTTTTCAGTTTAATATGCAAAAAGAGTATCATGACATATCCTGATCCTGATCCTGGTTTTTGGCAAAGGGCTATCCATCAATAACTCTGTTCAAAGGAAGTTCTTTCTTTTCACTGTCGCTAAGATCGAGCACAGCAGTACATTTGTCTGCAGTTTATCTGAAAACAATGTAGCTATTAGCATAGACCTGCTCTGTTTAGCCCCTTTCACACATGCACTGCACTCCTAAAAAATCTAGAGATTTTCAGACTGAGCTGGTTGTGTGAAAACAAGCAGCTGAATGTTTGTCCTCTCACACGTCACCCCATGTGGGAACAAAATTGTTAAGATTCAGGAGGATTTGAAGACTTTGATATCATAAAAGCGGTGAGACACTGGTGGGATCTTTGTGAACGTAATGGAGCTGCTTCATACCGTGTTCTGCCGCTTGATACATCGATTACATGTAGAATTGATATAAAGGTAAAAAAAATGCCATTAAATTGTTTGTCTTTTCAGCCATCTTGAATACATTTCAAACTTTGTACATTGATTTCTTCAGCATTTTTTTTCCACTTTGTCAGGAGCACGTGTGCATGTGTGAAAAGGGTTTATGTAAAATTACTGAAGTTGACTTTTACATTTCTGTGCTTTTCTTTGTTAATTTGTTGAATCTGAGCGGATGTCATAATGATGATTAGCTGAAGGCTTGTAGCCACTTCCTATTTCAGATGTCCCGCACATTTTAACAAACTGTTTGCCTGATAAACACACTGTACAGCACACTGTATAACTTGTTTTGCAAGTTATAAAGTGTACTGGAGTTTACTTTGGTAATAATTGATTGGTGGTTAAACTGTCTTGTGTTAAGTTCAGGTGGGTCATGTTGCGTTTTCTGTTTAATACAACTTTCAGAGATTTAATGTGGAAAATAATGAGGCCATTCATTAAGATATGAGATGCCATGACTTTAGAATTAAAACTGAGGCTCGACTCATGGCCCGATTATGAACAAAACAAACCCAAATCACCCCTCCCATCTCTGTTTAAAAAAAAATCTGTACAGATGGGGCAGGAACAAGCACAGGAACAAGAGAGGAATCAGGGACAGATTATCCAGGACACAGTCACAAGGGAGAGGGAGCGCGAGCGGAGCGCAAGGACTTGACCTTTTCTGAATATTCATGACGGAGATTCAGATTCAGAGGACTGAGACATAAACCTTTTCCGACACCAGAAACCTTTGTGGAGCCTAATAACAGAGGAGCAGCTTGTGATTCAGCGTGAAAATAAAAACATGTAGCAGGAGTAGCATCAGGATATGTTGGCCGTCTGCCAGCCAGGAGGATCAATAGCCATTAACACCATCAGGCATGCAGTTGGAGCACAGCGGGGATGTGTGGTTCTGCAGAGCATTTCATCATGATGGGAGGTGGATTGGCGCTTTAGTTACAGTTAGAGCTGCTGAGAGCGATGCTTCTGACTGACAATGTCACCAGTGTGCTGTGTATGTAAACACATCCAGCAGCCCCGAGAATCTGGGTCATTTTCTGGCAGGGATGAGATGAGAGGAGGAGCCGTCTGGAGACACAAAAGTGCGCTGCGTTCATGTGTCAGGAGTCAGGGCTGTAATCCACACGCACCTCTTTTATCTGCTTCATGAATCAAGCGAATGTACCTCCAGTGGTGATGAAATACACAGAGAAACACAGGTAGTGGAGCGGAGGGGAGGAGGAGGAGGAAGAGGAGGAGGAGGGGTGAACGCATGTAATTTCTTGCTCCAGTTCTCCCTGCTTTAGCACTGAGGACACATTGTTCATTAAAAATCCAAGCCCTCGGTCTTCAGGATACACAAAGCCCTGCATCATGTAATATTGACACTGGCTCACTTAAAGACACAACACAACCATGAAGCAGGAATTACAGGATCTGGGACATCATGTCCTGCATTGACACAGAGATAGTGCAAATGCTATGGGTCAGGGTTATTTTCATGTGTTCAATCTCAAATCTGCCCTTTAAAGAAAAAAATCCCATAAAGAGTATTTAAGTGTCAGTGAATGTTCCTGAATGCCCTCTTTCAAATCACAGTAAAAATCAGTCCAGTGTTTTATAACAGGTCTGAGAACAGCAGACTATCATTTTAAAAAAATGAGACTCCACTCTCTTAGATTTGATTGTTGCAACAACGCTCAGACTGAGGCGTAATTTCATTTACGATAGAAGTGATGTTAAAAATGAAGAAATATTTTTTTGGGGGAAAATGAGCTGAGAGACGGTGCTAAAGCAGGATAAAACAAGATGTTTCAATACATTGATGCGACTCATATAACATAACAAGTCTGACAGTCTGCAGCTGTTCTAGCAGCTGTGTGAGGCTGTAATTAAACACATTGGTTCTTTAAGCCAAATGCCGACAAGCTCACATTGATAATGGGAGCATCTCGATGTTTCACAGGAATATTTTTCACCATGTTAAAAATCTTAATTCAGCATGACATGCATGCTAACATTAGCCACTTAACACATATTGTACGTTTTTAAAGCCGTTTTCACACATGCACCAAACTGCAAAAATGACCAAAAAAAAAATCAATATGTTCAATTTCACAAAACAATCATATAAAGTCAAAAACTGCCATCATGGCCCACCTGCACCAACCTCTGAAGGAATAACTCCTGCTGTGAAGAGGTGAATGGGCAACTTTCATTTCTGGATATTTTAAAGAGCGCACATGTAAAAGGGACATGATTTATCCTGTGGGGCAAGTTCAATTAAATTCTCCAACAAAAGTCATGAGGATCTACCTTAACCTGTCAGTTAGGTTGGCATAGGAGCCGAACTCATTGATTTGTATTTAACGCTTTTATCTACAGGATGGATATCTCCTCCTTTGACTGTAAAAACCTCAGATCCAGGTGATGTAGAGGATCGATGGTAAGCTGTGTTATTGATTGTAAGTGAAATATTCTATCATGTATGTCTTTGCCACAGGAGGGTCCGTTACGTTTGGACTCCTCTTTTCATTCTCCCTCTGTCTATTAAAGGATTACAAATTGGCCTCTCCTAAATTTAGACGAATAATGCAAATGGTTCCATCAGAAGGACTTAACAATAAGCTGCTGCAAAAAAAGAGCTTTTGAAACCCCCATCCTCCAAAACACTACAGAAAAAAAAAAGTATTAAAATCGAGTTCTTTAGACTGTGATAAATGCATCACAAACTAAAAATAACAGCCCTCAGCATAAATGAGGACAGGACAACAACAACAACAACAAAAACAACACAGAATGATAGTTTGGACGAGACGAGGGGATGGTCGCACACGGCTGAAAGTATTTCATTCACTGGCACCAAAATGAAATGTCCAGGTCTGAGGCAGCCCGAGACATTTTATTAAAAAAAATAAAATAAAATAAAAAACCCTGTTCAAGTAGAAGCACGACAGCTGAACTGTTGTTACCATGAACAACACAGCAGCAGGCATTACAATCTGAAATCACAGGCGCCGCTGCAGAATCTCATTAAGGGGATATAATGAGAATATAATGAGGATTTAAAGCTGCGGATCAAACTCACCTGATGGTTACACAAACCTTTTGTTCGGCATGAGGCAGCCGTCTCGGACACCATATGCTGCTATTAAGGCTTTAATGGTGTCGGTGCAGGTGGGCAGATTGTGGGCGATATCACCGTCTGTCCTGGTGCCGAGAGGAGACGGCGTGGACGTTGATAATGGTCAGCTGCATAATGTTTACATCACTGGAAGGCAAGTACAGCTTTGAAAAAGTTCTCTGAGATGACATGAGTTCGGAGGATGGCAGGACGCCGACATTTACCCACTAACCGTAGAGATTAAAAAGCACCTTATGTTACTGGTTACGATGAGAACTTTATTTTGAAAGGCTTTTTTTTTTTTTTTTTTTTTTTTTTAATAAGGCCAGAAGGTCGACGCAGCTTCACTGAGCCGACTGAAGCTCCACATCTCTCACCAGAATCACAGAGCTTACCTCAAATCACCAACATTGACCACACAGAGCCTTTTTAAAATGCACAGCAGACCGACACCGTCCAGTCCAAAATTAAATGTTGCATTAAACTGACCCCAATTAATCTAAAGGTAGCTAATAGATAGCTTGGGCTTCATCTGAATGCATCAAAATGGTATGAAGACATGACCAATATACTCAGGCCTCCATTTGCATACCAAGCAGGACAGCTTTGTTTGCCTACAGAAAATCATTCTGATTCATTAATGCATAAACGATGAAATTGTGATTGAATGCGCAGCCCTAAAATGACAACAATATTGTTCCTTACTTTCAAAATCATGTTTATTAAATTTAGAAAACACCATTTTGTTAACAGTTTCATAGCAATAGCAGGAAAAAAAAAAAGTGAAACTGTAAGAGAGAGACTTGGATGGGGCCTTGGCCAACCCCTGAGTTAAAAACCAGCAGTGTTTTGGAGCTCATCCGTCCCTACGCATCTGCTCTCTGTGGAGTCACCTGCATCTAACCTGGCATAGACTAGAAGAGATAGAGTCAGTGTGGGAGTGAACATTTCAAGGTAGAACGCCTAAAGAAACGAGACATAAGAAAACTCTGTAGACATCAGGTAGAAAAGTTGATTTGCAAAGTCACTTTTCAAGTCAAGGTATTTCCTGCCAAAATATATACCGAGTATGCAACATTAACATGTAATTAGGTTGCCAAACCGTATCGGTACGTAGGTGTAATCACTTAGGGAGTGGGTACTGCACAGCTTCAAGGGAGGGGGGGCTTGGGGGACTTCGGGGTGCAGTACAGATTTAGTCCGAGGAGGAAGTGCAAACAATGTCTATAAGGAGTGTTTGTTCTGGGAGGGTAGGTTGGCGACAGGTTACGGGGGTGTGAGCAGAATGCAGCTCCCCCCCCTTTACTCATCAAGGTGCTGAGAGGGGCGACTCTCTGGAGGGTGAGCCCGAAATATCCTCAGGGGGGAAAACTGTGAGTGTGCAGGCTCGGATCCCGCCCAGCGACTCGGGTAAGTCAAACACTTTGTGCCATTCGTCTTTCTCCGGGTCGTACTTCTGTACTATTTCCACCATGCAGCGATTGTTCCACGAGTAACCGCCCACCACGTAGATCTTATTTTCAAACACGGCCACGCCCACGTCACTCTGGCCTCGTAGCATGGCAGCGATAGGTGTCCATAAGTCGAGGGCAGGGGAGTAGTACTCGCAGCTCAGCACGTCGTCGTAGTCGCTGGTACCCCGGAAGTGATTTCCACCGATGACGTAGAGACGGTCGCCCACTGTGCACATGCAGTGGAGGCCACGCACCGTTGTCATGGGTGCTTTTTGAGTCCATTTATCCGCATCAGGGTCGAAGCACATCAGCTCCTTCTGAAAAGTGTCATGAGTGATTCCCCCTGTAGCCAAGACAGAAAAAGAGCATAAATTAGCTGCGTCCGAGATCATTTTGGTGAAGAAAACAGCTTTACAGACATCAGTCAGACAGATCGGTGACTCATTGGACCACACCAACCTACATTCCCAGTATGTAGGCCATGTGCAGGACTGTCTGTAACACAGGAAATTGTCACATTTGTCTCAGTAGCTTTGTGAAGAAAAAAACAAAACAAAACAAGAATCAGGATAAGTGCTTAAAATGAAAATCTCCCCGCTCGCCCATCTCTACGAGTCAACTCTTAACTTTACCTCAACAACCGAGTGAAGTGCGTATACAAAGTGACATCCAGCATCTTTTCTAGTGTGAAGAAAAGATCTGGTGATGAGCACTCAAAGCATGAAAAGGTGAACCGTTACAAAACGCGCTACATCACACTGTAGATGCCGGGACACAAAAAGCTGAGGGAAAGTGGGGAGGAAAAAAAAAAACAAAAAAAAAAAAACAGGACATGTCTACAGGGAAGGCTTAAAATAAAGAGAAACACAATCCCAGCATGCATTTGGGTGGGAGCCAGCCCACCCCTCCCCCCCGCAGGCAGAGTGACTAGGAGCAAATGCAAAGACTTGCAGAGCATGGCGAATAGAGGCAGAATCCCTCCTCTGCTGCTGCCCGGTGATCGTGTGCGCGCTTTATTGTTTATTGTCTAAGCTCTTTATTCAGCTGCCATGAATCAGATCTGTGACCTCCTTAACTGATCAAATCCTGTGATACCCCAACTCCCCCCCCCCCTCCCTTTTTTTTTTTTAAATCCATGAAGTTCATGGGGCGAGCCCGCTGTAAAAATCCAGACAGGGGAACAATGCGTCAGGTCCTCATAATTCCTCTCAAGAGGCCCTGCCTCTACTCTGATCCAGTTCAAGGGCTTTGGCCTTCCCTCATACAATAATGTGTGATCAGAACCCCGTAGTCCTCACGTCTCATCAGAGTCATCAGAGAGACAAGTTTTTGCTAATCTGAGCCAATCTCAGAGTCAGCTTTTTACCTTTTCATAGAAAGCACAAGAGCGACGGCCTTATTGTTTGTATTATCAGATACAACATTTGACTGTTGAGTCCTGTAAATATGACACAACTGTAAAGTCCAGAGGCAGTGACAAAGTGGGATGCAAAGAGATGATGAAGAATAGAACAAAAAAAGGGGCTCAGTGTTATCCAAAAATACCCGATAAGGATGAAGGCAGTCTTCACTTAAAAACAGATGGTACATGATGTTCACTGAAGGTGGCATTGGGTGGACTGATCCATTTTTGTGTAGGATGAGTGGGAACATATGGATCTATACTGCACAGTAAGCTACTGTATGTGGAAGTAGATGGCCTCATTTCACTTTTAAGATAAAGTTAAAAAAAAGAAAGAAAAAAAGTTTCTTTTTATTCGTAGTCCTGTTCAGGCGAGATACACTCAGTTCTCTTCCGACTAGAACACATAATGAACCATAAAAAGTAATCTTACATCTTTATGACATTTAGTTCTGACACTATCAGGTCTTACAAATCATTCTCTACTTCTTTTTGTAATAGATGAGACTCTTACAGCCCAGCAGCACATTTAAATGACATCAGGATGAAACACATTGCATGCCAAGGACAGTTTTACTCAGGCCAATATCCTTAATTTAAACCTTGAATTTTAAATCTCTCCCAGGTGATTGGATGGACCACAAGTGGTGGTGACCTGCAGCATGATTAAGAAACAGTTCACAAACAATAAGTTAAAGGCAACAAACGCAACGTGCGAGTCTGGATTACAGATTACAATTCAAAAACTAAAATCGCTGTCCAAAGGATTTGTGTTTTTTATCTTTTAGAAATTGAGCATAAGGCTTAAAGTGAAATGAGATTTACCAGTTTCAAGTCCTTTTGGAGAAAGTTCCCTGCTGAGGGGGCAGCAGAACTAAACGCTCTTTTTCCCGAGCTCATTGCAGACACGAGAAACAGACAGGAAGGCAACGCATAGTGGCTTTGGCTTCTTTGGATACTAAACCATGACGAGCTTTAGAAATAAGACTCAGCCAGACTATAGAGACTATATCCCTGCGTACCTTCAAGGACGGCCAATCAGATCACAGTGATGAGTGCACAATGATACATCGAGACACTAATATACAGCCCATCTCCATAATCCGACAAAAGGAGAAAGGCTGAAGAAAAAAGGTTTTATGTTTTTGTAATGTGCTATATTTGTACATGTGACGGTCTCCTGCGTCCGAAACAAAGCAGGATGTATTTCTATAATGCAACGCTCGCTTTAAGGCTAACCTGCTTTAAAAGACAGTTCTGATTTCTTTAAAATTAATGGGACATTAGCAGGAGCTTCACTTGAATGAGAAAACATGAGCTTTGCTTTATTGTTGTTTAGGACCAACTTTAGTTCCCTCAGACGAGACGCTTACAGCAGACAGAAACTCAAAGCTTGTGCAACAGATGTAGAAAAATAATAAATGGTCTCATCAGCTTATTAAATTAGACATTTCAACACATTCTCACACAGGCTATTGATAATAAAAACAAATAAAATAGGTCCTAAGATTGAACCTTGGGGAACTCCCTCTAAAAATGGAGTTTCTGAACGTGGTCTCAAATATACAGTTTGTTCAACAAAGAGCCAAAACAAGTTTTTTTAATTGATGTGAAATGTCCCATATGCATCTGAAATACTCCCAAATGTTACCTTAATGCTAGCCTAAAAAAATTTATAATAACAAGAAATGATTACAAAATAATTTACAAAAATGAGCAATTGTAGACTATGAGACTGTCTGCAGTCCTGACACCTCTGTGTAAATTACTCAGCGATGGCTCAGTGTCCTTGTTGTAGATGAGTCAGTAAAGAAGTAATAAAACGATCAGAGATTCAGAGTCTGCAGCATCGACACAGATATATGAATCTCTCATGTAAGAACAGAAGCAGAGTGGCTCCGTGCTGGTTCAGTACTCGTGTCTGAACTCTGCCACACCACTTGAGCTGTGACGGTCTGTGGGCTGAGTGGATTTGTCAGGTTCAGCCAGCTGACAGAATGTCTTCAGACAGCGCAGCACCGCAGCTGGAGAAAGTGACCTGATCTGCTGTGACAGACGGACACAGAACTGCACTTCAGCATGGGTCACCTTGCACAGCGAGACTCCAACCCGGAGACCACGGGCGCTACAGTAGAGCCTCAGTGCAACTAAATTCTTTAAACGGGTAACGCTCGGTTACCTGTACCTTTTACATTTACCTCCTGCTTTAAAAGCCCTACAGCCGAGTACAGACGGCTTTCACGTGACCTTTTCCCTAAAACTGCTGGACCAGCGTTACCCTGTAACACGCACGTGTTCCCCCCCCCCCCCCAACATGAAGTTTAACTGATGCAGGTGCAAAGCATGGCACTGTGTTATTGTCTATTGTGTAGTAGAGTCACCCTGCACCACTGGAACATGAAATCAACACTAAAAGAACCCATTTGAATATTAAAAAGGGTGAGCATTAAATACTTTGTACTGAAGAGTACCGCCTCGGGCAAAAAGACTGAAAAACAGCCGGTTAGCCGCAGATTAGCTCAGTCCCTGACAATGTCATTATTCATCATTTAGTTCATTTATTTCAAAAAAAGGGGAAAATGTGTCTTTCATCTTCAATCCACTGTAACATTCGGCCTGCCAAATCATATGCTTCGTGTGGTCCCAAACATGCCCCAGTTCCTCCGCTTGCCAAGGGAAATACTGACTAATTAAACAACGTTGGAAAAAAGTTGAGCTGTTTGTTGATAAAAACAACGATCGTAATCATGTATGAAGTGAGTTGTTCATTGCTGGACTGTTTCCAGAAAGTTGCAGTTAGTTAAAGTGAAATCAAATTAAAAAGGGACTCCACGCACTGTTGACTCTTCCACATGCATGCACACATGGAAGTCTTGCAGCTCTCTGCTGCGTGTAAAACAGCACGATCCAATAGAGACAAGCAGCCGAATGTTATCTGTCTACTGTGAAATTTACCTTGAAAGAAAGAAAGAAAGAAAGAAAAAAAAAAAAGGTACCTTTAAGTTCGGTATGGTGTTGTGGGCAACGACATAATATTTCTAAAGCTTTGCAGGAGTAATGACACGTCTGTGGATTATCCATTTAAACGCATGTTGAGAGCAGTAATCGAGATCAGTGAGTGCATGCTACTCACCCTTACATTGTACGCCTAAGGTAAACTAAATACTACTGCTGTTTACAAGTCCTGCACATACGTTCAGAAATGTTAATGTAGCAAATGCTGATTCATTTACCTGAGCAATAGAGATGAAATCTATTGCCCATACCCACAAACCACCTCTCTGATAGTTCATGATCATCCTGCAGCTCTCGTTGGAATATTGACTTAGTATTTCAAGTAGGACATTTTACTCCCCCTTTACTTTCCTTTCTTCTCTGTATGGATATAAAACCACTTCACTTTGACCCCTTCAGTGATCTCCATGTTTCATGTTGATGAATGTGTTTTTTTCACATGTTGTAGGACTGACGATCGTACCCACAGCCAGGGAGGGATTAACAGTGTTACACCTCCTACACAGGCTTCACTCCTCCACTTTGCTCCATCTTTCCTAATTTTCCTCTTCTACCTCTGCGCTCCCCTCCCTCCACTCTCAAACTGCTCTGGATTAGTCACACTGGGAAACTAGGGCTCATCTCCATAACGCGGGATTTGTTTTCAATCCTATGGAGTGAATAAAAACTGATGTGACACTGAAGAGCCGGTCGTTGCTGGCCAAAGGCAAGACCTCGGAGTGAACAAGCCTCTGCCTGAAGCGCTGAGCTCTTGGAGACTTGATCTAACGCCACCTGTGTTCAGTAGGAGGATTGAGTGTGTGAGATATGATTGGTAAAACACCTTTTTTTTTCTTCGAACTAGCGTGCCAAGTTAGGATCCTGGATGTGCTAATTGCCTTTATTTTTGAATCACAAATTCAAAGCAGAATGATTTTAATACAGAATCATGTGCAGCGACTGTTACCCGACTTGCACCGTTGTTTGCTGACACACTCGCACACACACTGAATCTGGTTCATTTGATTGTTTCCATTGAACATGAAGAGGAAACACGGCTCTGTGTCTATGACTCACAGTGATGAATTATACATGCAGCAGAGTTTTTGAGGAAAGGTATCACATGAGGTGAGCGCAGACAGACGTCGTGGCTTTAAACGTTGTGAGATATTATCAGTTGTTTGCTGCCACGGAAATGTTCGGGAATAAAAAAACCAAAACAACTCTAATTGGAAACCACAGAGCAGTGAAATTAATTTCATTAATGGCTGCAAGACATGAAATCCGGTTTTAATCTCACTTCACAGTCACACAACATTACACTCAAAATGTTTGAGCTTACCTGAAATATACATATAACCCCCATACACCGTCCCAGCATGACCGTAATGTGGCTCATTCATTTTGGCAACGTATGTCCATTCATTTGTCCTTGGGTTGTAGCACTCCACGGTAGCTTAAAGGGGGGAAAAAAAAGAAGAAGAAGAACGTATTAGTTGAAAGTAGGTCAAGACGCAACTAAGGAGGACAAACGGCAGCAAATGAGGCCTTGGAGGGTCTCAGCGTGGGAGCTAAAACACGGATTTAAATACAGAGTACACATCCCAAAAAACCCCACCAGCGCTGACTGCACAGGAAATAAGGAGATTGTGAGATCCTTTATCTGAAGGCGCCGGAGGGGGTTTCTGCAGAAATCTAGGAGAGACTGGAAAAGGGTCGCTGGGATTCATAGGTGAGACTGGGACCATCAGATGAGCCAACAGGAGAGATGGAGGCTTACACATCGAGCAGTGTTCAGCTTCTAGATATAATCTATGAAGGACTGTTTTAATTAAAGAGCACAACAAGAACGTGTGCTTTGTGCATATCGGCCTCATCATTGAATGCTATCATGTTACACAAGTGTACGTTTTACCAGAGCATCATGGGCCATGGATAAGTTATTGTTCCAGATAATGACAGTCTCTTCTGTATATAAAATATTAATTTTAACTTTATATGTTGATGTCCCCATGAAACACAACAAATGAGCTTAAAGAGCTGATGTTAAAGAAGGAGGAGGACTGATTAACGGTGATTTAACACACCGAGTGGTCTCAGCCGAACACACAGCATAAGATTGGACACTTTCTAAAAGGCTTTGGTTAAATAAATGGTTTAATCAATGAGTTGGAAAAAAAAAAAAAGATTAAATACAGCAATAAGCTCACGACCACAAAGGAGAGCGAGCCACCATTGGGCCAGCCTCGGGAAATCTCAGCAGGGAAAATGAGTAAAAAACCCCCCCAAAAAAACCTTCCTTTGTTTGCTCGACAACTCTGATCAAAGTGACCTTGAGCGGGGAAGAAAATCTCTCAGTGGCTCAGTGCAAGAAATATCATAAGACAAGTGCTGCACTGAGCCAATCTGAAAATACGGGAGCTTGTTTTACATGAATGCAGTGCATGGATGAAGACTGTTCCATATTGAAAAGTGATCTATAGAAACATTCTCTCCTGAATAATGTCTTTGACTTACCCATAGAAACTAGAGGATGATGCCGTACTCTAACTTATGATCTCTGGTAAAGGTTTCTAATTAGCCCGACTATCTCTCCTGTACTTTACGTTCACAAAGTCACTGAATGCTCTCAGGGCCAGGCCTGCAGCTGCTGACATCTGGTAATAATCACTGTTCAGCATCCTTCGGTGACCTCGAGCAACACGAGGGACCGGACCCCGTACTGGGATGGAAAGGTAGTGTGATTGGCCGAAATACCCTCAGATTATAAAGAAGGTAGGAAGGAAGACTTTTATTTTATTTTTTAAAATACTAACCTCTGCTGTTCTTTAGTCTTCAACAAATGCCAAACATGTTATTCTGTGGGAATGTGTGAGAGCCAAAACAGAAACAAGACTCACACTGACCAAGGCAGGGTTTAGACTTCCTATAGTGTTTACATGTTCATATGAAATTGCTTCTTGCACTTTCATTAAAAAAAACCCAAAAAACACCAAAATCAAATGTAAAAAGTGGACCTGCCTTTCAATCCCATCAGATGGTTAAAAAAACAAAACAAAACAACAACAGAAAACCAGGGTCTTTAGAGGGAATAGACTTTGTACATGTGCAAAATTAATGCTACATGTTCCAGTGAAGATTTAAGCTTCTTCCAGTAAATATCCTTACAGACGCCGTTAAGCTCTTCTTTAATAATCCTTGCGTTTCATATGCAACAATAAAAACCACACCCATGTGTCGTCCCCAGAGTAAACGCACATAATGCAGACGCAGGGCACATTGAGAATAACGCCGAGGCTTAGCCACATGCAGCAGGAGAAGGGCAGTGGAACGTAAAGCAGAAAAAAAAGGGAGTTGTGTGTGTAGACAGCGAAGCGAGGCCGTGTTCTTTGGTCTAATTATAACCCAGAAGAGGCGACTGCTCACACTGTGGCCTCTCTCCGTGGGCTGCCTTTACAGAGCCCAGTTTAAGTACTGGGTGGCACCTTTCTGTGGTCGACAGTTACGGGTGCAAAAAAATTCCACATTCGTTATTCGGCAGCAACAAGGAAGCTAATTCCAACAGTCAAAAATGTCTTTCACTGTACTGTAGAGCTTATATCTTCTCAGGGGATGGATGGACGATTAGTTGAGAAAAACATTTTGATTTGTGACTGAAGATGATCTCATACTGCCCGTTTAGACTTCCCACAAATGGAATGAAATGTTCACTTTAAATCCTCCGTTCCACCACGGTATAGTTCATGTCTCAGGAGCTATCAGTAATGTATTCAACTTAATTAAAAACCTAAAGTGACAAAGAAACCTACTTACAGCTGAAAAAATACCTCTCCTGAAACGCAGCGTCAGAAGTGGAGCAAAGACTCAAAGATTCCCGACATTGAACATTTAATCTTACAAAAGGACAAGCATGTGATTGTAAAAAGTGTCCATGACAATGCACCGCTTCTCTACCTTTAATTAAATTACACAGAGATTACGAGTGCGACGTGATGTGTAGGCACAACTCTTGAATTCCAGCGTCAGCATGCTGGCAGCCTTATTAAACGGCCTGTTCTTTCTTCCAGTGCTCCTTCATATTTAAGAGTATACGCTCGTACAATATTAATAAACAGCTTATGTTGCTGCTGAAACGGAAAGTTAAAAACAAACAAGCTGAGAAATAAACTCACCAAGCTCCCCGGCAGCGTTCCTTCCACCCACAGCGTAGAGGTGTCCCTTGAGTGCGCTCAGGTGGAAGAAGGTACGTTTTTCGTTAAGGCATGCCACCTGCATCCACTTGTTGTAGCGCGGATCGTACCGGAACACCGTGTCCACTGCCGTCTTGCCTTTGGTGTCGTAGTTGCTTTGGCCTCCCACCACGTACAGGAAGTTGCCGATGACTGCAATGCCGTGTTGGTAGCGGGGTGCGTCCATGGGTGCCAGCGCCTTCCACTCATGAGCCTTCTCGTCAAAGAGACGCAGCTCTTTGCTCACGACGAGCTGCTGGCGCAGGACACCGCCCAGCGTCACCAGGTGGGCGCTGTCTGAGCGGATGGCTGTCCGTTCCGACTGCATAACTGGCTGCATATAGGGCATCATTTGGTAGTTGCTAGCTTCCAGAAGAAGGTTGACACAGGTGTTGTCAGTGCGCATAAAGTCCACCGTCTGCACATGATTGATGAGCTCCTGTGGGTTCATGAGGGGGAAGCGGATGTTCTTCATGAGTTTAGGGGCAAAGTCCATACGGCCGTCTTCATAGCGTAGCCAGCGGCACGCAGCCTTAAACAGGTCTAATTCAGTGCAGTGTTTTAAGCTGTTGCTTGACAGTACAAAAGCCAACCGTTCAAACGGAAGCTTGACAAACTCTCCCGTGCCCAGCAGCGAGGGGAAGTTCTTCAGAATGAAGTTGTTGACATATTTGTCCACCTCTGTGAGGTTATACGTGTTAGCGATGCGTCCCACCTCCACACAGTTGTCAAGAGAAACCTGCGGAGATGAAGAAAAAATAAATAAATCTTAATCTCTGACAGCTGCAATCAAGAGTGACAACTCATCAGGACATAAAAGACTCCATCTTCCCAACTTGAATAGAGAAACGCCTCCTTAGACACTTTAATTACAAAATATCAATGACTTAGCACTGAAGGATGCTGCAATCAGAAGCAACCTGCTGTTGAGGCTACACTTTGAACACAAGTACTGCAGCAGAGAGGGCGCTGTTTGTTTTTCACCGTAAATGTATCACCTTTGAGATTTTAGAGAGCGGCAAAGATCGAATTAAAAATTGTTGTCCATGTGGGGATTCTTTCAAAAAAAAAGAAGAAAAAAAAGAGGCCTAAGTTCATCATTACTGAAAACCATTCATTACAACAAATAATAGTTTTACTAACATTTCGGCAGTTTAATTAAAAACAAGCTCATCATGCATTTTTTACTTACCAAAGTCCATCAATCGCTTTCATACTTTTCCCACATATCAATTTACTAATTCAAATCCCTGAAATTTGAAATGAAAAAAAACAAAAACCAACTAATAATTGTTTGCGTGCCCTGCTAAACCAGAAGCCTGTTCTTGAACCTGGAGTAACTGCTCACCTGTCGTCTGTCTAAGTGCACTAAGCGTTCTCCCGACACTTGCTTTTCTTCCCTTTAGATATTGAAAGCCATCCGTTTTTTGGTTTAAACAAAAATCCAAAACAAACGAATGAAGGCCAACTCCTTTTCTTTCATTTCTCAACTAATCAGACTGAACAAAACCGAGTCAACAAGCTTGCCTGCTTTTTGAACTAAGACTCTTGAATGAAACCTAAAGTCCTTTAAAAGCAGACTAAGAATAAAAAAAAAACCAAAAAACATTTTTTATGAAAAGTGACTTTAAAAATTCTTATAGCCAGTTATTTTCTCCAGCAGACATTCAAGTGATTTTACAGCCGTAGCAGACTGGTGGAAAGCTCCATACTGTGCACTCATGTGTATCCATGCGTCTGCCTTCTTACCCCAGATATGAGAAAAACCTTGCAGAAGTCCAGCACAGGCAGGATTTGTAAGAAGCTGGCTGCCTCGAGCGTGTCTTGCAGATTCTCCATGTTGAGCGACAATTTAGCAGTGTAGATAAAATCGATGATCTTCTTCAGGCCTATTCGGTTTACTCCGTGAAGCTTGATGCACATTAAATCCTGTTCTTTCATTCCACCTGCATCAGGAGACGGGAGAGGATGAGAAAAGCAGAGGCTCACACGTGGTTCAACACCTACATAATCTCGTTTAACTGACAGGTCGGTGAGCTGCGACTATTTGATGTTTTAAAGGAGTTGTAGAACGAGGATTACAGCTGAACAAATTCAATTTAGCCGCAAATGAAATGTAACGTTCAATTTCGATGCTTTTTGCCATAATGTGTAAATGTTAATGAAATGTTTGCAGTGTCAAAGGACTTGTGTTTAGAGGAAGGATTGAAGGTCTTAGAGGGAATCTCATTGCTCAGCATCTGTGCTCAGACGGCTTTCTTGTCACTAATGCTATCCCTCGCTCTAAGTACACCGTCCCCTCACACCTACTTTTAACACTTCTGTTTTCAATGCAGGACCTTCCTCTTCAATATATACTTAAGATACCAAACTCAAACGTACTTCCACTTCTCTGTATAAATAACCCTTCAACGTTTACTAACATATAGAATGAGTCATAAAGCTCCTGGGAGGAGTTTTTCCCTCGGGCATTTCTTTGTTTTTTTTGTCACTGCAACAGGCTGCACTCTCAGGAAACCTTGAAACTTTTAAATTGTGTTTTTTTAGTCCAATAACAGGTTTGCATCAAGTAAAGGTTTTTACAGTTTATAGGCTACTCCTCCAGCAGACACTTTGTATATAAAGTAGTTCAGGTGCTTCCACTTCTCCCTACAGTGCACAGAAGTTGTGGTGGGCACGAGGTCGATTTGAGTCATTTTAAAAGGAGGCAAAGCGACTCTGATGTCATCGAAATGTTAATGAACACAACATGATTTCTTCTGGTAATTCAATGCATGTAGGAACAAGTAATACTGGAGAGCATTCATTGAGTTTGCCAAAGCAACAGGGAAAACATCCCACACAAAAGATGACAACACACCCACTAGTTTTTTTTGTTTTTCTTCATCGGGGTGAGGTATGTTGACCCACCTGTGAACATGGCTTTGAAATAGTCGGAGGAGGAGGCCATCATGGCGCGGTGTACAGGGAAGGCTTCGTCGCCGTCCCCAGCTACCAGCGTGACGTCACATAATAAACCTTCTATCCTCAGCTGGTCAAATCCCTGAGACAGGAGCAGAAAGGTGAGAGATTACTGAGGAGGCTTAGCTGGCTGGAACACTGCAGTAATAAAACACTTCCAAATCTGTCAAGGCACACCGTGTCTCAGCTTGGAGGGAAAAAAAAAAAAATCTCAAACTTCAATGTTTTCAGCAGGATCAATCATGATTAGCGTTTAGTCTTGAGCTGTCAGCTGTGGTCTGCTTGAGCCATCTGACTGATTGCAACCTGCTTTTGCTTGACGGTTTTCATGTAACTGGCACAGGATTACATGCTCGGAGCTCAGAGCTACAGTGTATTGTCCCCGTCTTGGCAAAGCAACAAAGTCGGGTCTTGTGCAGCATTGGAGGCATGTGCTTCATAACAAAGAAATCCTATCCACATGCCGACAATGTATACTCGCACCACATTCTTGATGACCGGTGTGACTTCTGACTTCATAGACGACCACATCTCGCACTTTTTAAATGTGAAGGAATATTCAAGTAACCCATCCTTTATGCCCGTGTCCTTACCTATAACAGCTTAGGCAGCACTTATGGTGGGAGAAAATATCAATACAACAATATATCATCGCCCTGATTCGTGTGATTTCATTGCAATCATTACGACGGTTACACGACCAGAAGTCGATCGGCCGAAGAAAAAGTTGACGGCGGGATAAAAGACGACGACAGCAGGACAATGTTGGACAGCGATGAAAAGAAGACGAAGGACGAGACGCGATAAGAGGAGAAACTTGAAAGAGTTGAAGTCGGATGCCGACATCTGGTCCAACGAGTTTAGGATGATGAAGTGAACTGAAATCGTCTTCTACCTGCTTCTCTGAGAGAGCGAGAGTCGTAACTTTTAAACATGCTCAAACTGCTTCATGTACATTTTTGAAGGGGGGGTAGGTTACATCAATTATTTTTGATCAACGGAGTGGCATTATGACCTTGTTGTGCCCACCCTTTATATAAAATTACACAGAAACCATCTCCCAAGTGCTTTCACTTAATTATCCCAATATCATGGAGTCTATTAACTTGTGTCCTACAACACATGCTAGGAGCTTTTTTGCTGTGCTGAGGGTTTTAAAACTACAGAGAAATCCAATAAGGACAAATTTCCCATTTTGTAGTCTTGTTGAAGGCATAGATTAACTTAGATAGAGCTTTATCTCATTTAAAAAGTGATGCTAAGGAATCTGAATAAGTCTCACCAGTGTGCAGTCAGCACTATTTTAGGGATGGAGCTATCATGTCTACATTATTAACAGGATCTCTAAAGGAGCAGTGCAGAAAACCAGGTTAAAAAAAAAACGACTTATCCGAGAACTCACCTGAAGAACGACGGAGCTGTGTGTGTTGCTTGTGAAAAATCGTGTGTTTCCTGTCTTTGATGCCTGAAGGTGAGCAGAGATGCCCATATCACCATAGCCCAGAGCCACTTTCATGTGAGCGTCGTCGTCCTCCACGAGGGATCTATTAGGAAAAAGGGAAAAAGTTTTTACTTCACGAAAAGGTAGAAAGAAAAAAACACCATGCAGCCATCTAATTTCAGCTCACAGAAAGTAGGACAAATACGTTTTTAAAGTGACTCTACTGAAGGAGACGTCAGGTGGTGCTAGCTGAACTGTTCGTCACCCAGAGATCGAGGTCGGATTAGATTTTCTGTGTCACCTTAAAGATCATATTCATCCCGAGGAAAGGATGCGTCACATCTTACTCGTAGAGCTGCTTGTAATATTGGGTATCAGAAAAATGGGATCAATACGCTGAAGACTAGCTTATAGCCATTTCAATCCTTTAGCCATCCTTTGAATAACTCGGACAGCTGTCTTGCAGTCGTACATGACTGTTCATAGACTTGGAAGATAGTCGATCCCGATGACAGCGGTGTCAGAATATCTTCATGTTTTATCTACCCACCAGAACCAGTCTTGGTATTTTAACCTCCAGTTTAGTTCTCGTTTATAAATCCCATTTGAGCAGCGATGACTCTGGAAGTAGAGCGCATCTTCAACTTTCCACTCAATGTTTGGTTTTTGAAAAACAGTGAGCTCCAAACTGCTCTGGACTTAGAGACCATCGCACCGCATTGAAGATCTCTGCCATAGATAAATAAGTTTGTATGTGAATGGGAGATAATAAGGAGGAACGTTTGGATAAAAGCAGTGCATATTGAATAAACAGACAAAAGGTAACATCAATGTTTAAAAAGTAAAGAAATACACGCTCCGTGAACTTGGATGGAAACCACATCACAACAAGCCAACAATTTGGATGAAATCATTGCCCTTTGTCCTGCACCAGACAAACTATGTGTATTGTGTATTGCATGTGTAATACACATGTTGGCCTCTAGGGGGCTTCAGCGAGGTTTAAAGACCATTAAACTGATGTTTTTGAGATTGTTACTTCAAAAAGGAATGAATGCAAGCTCAGTGCTTTTGTAGTGAATTACGACTGGACTGGGAGTTTAAAAATGTACGGACAGTTCTGTCTTTTCAGATCAAGAAGGACACATAGGAGCTGTTTTTTTTTTTTAATAATCCACCAGAAAACGTGCATCATGTAACCGATTTAAATGAGCCTCAAAAGACACATTCTGAAATTCAGGAGGTCAATGATCATAAGTTTCAGAAAAGGCTGACAAGGATGAAACTAAAGTATGAAAACAAACATTCAATCTTCTGATCTCTGAATCTGAGACAAAACATTTAGAACGACTGAAGCGAACGGAAGTCTTTTTAAAAATGTGTGATTGATTGATAATCACCTTGGACTCTACAGTTGAGCAGAGCTCTGTGTCCTCAGACTGTAAAAGACTCAACACGATCCAAGTGTTTCTGTTCTGTGACGTTCGATTCCTGTGACGCTCCTGTGCTCGAGGACAACCTGACTTCAAAATCTAAAGCAAAGTCCTTAACCGCTCCACAGAGAAAGACCGTGGAGAGAAGTGTGACTCAGAGCCCCCACGGGGAACACTCTGGGGATATTGGTACATTTCGTGACACTGGAGAATTGATCTCATTTGGGAAAAAAATAAACTAAATCACAGTCTGTGAATCAACAGAAATCCGACAGGCATTAGTCATTGGCTGTGAAACACGATAACTGTCTCTGAGGTGTTATCTCTTTTAAAGCGAACATTGTTGATTTACACGCTTTGCTCCTGTGTACCTTCTCTGAAAGTGATGCCTCTCGGAAAAGAAAAAATAACAGCTCAGGTAAAGAGGAGTGTAATTAGTTGAACAAAAGACGATGAAACAACCAATCCTTTACCTGAGTTCAGAAAAATATAGGGTTGTTTTTTTGAAGCGAAATGGTGAGGTAACATTCAAACGAAAGACTTATTGTGACTGATTAGAATGGGATGGGGGACGGGGGACGGGGGACAAGGGACGGGGTCAAAAAGGTGGCTGTCAGACTTGAAAGCCGGTGGGTTTTAGATGAAGTTTAGTCTGGTTGAGTAAAATATTCTTTGACATAAAATGTGTGGCTCAGCTCAGCTGTAAATGTGTATCGTTAAAACGTACGTAACGAGCAGACTGTCTCATGTCTCATCTCAGACACGGATGGTTTTTAGGCCCATTAATATAATGAAGCAACTCTAAGGCATTGAAGATCATGTGGTTAGCAGAGGGGATTTATCGCTCACAGATTAATGTCCTACGGGAGCTTTGAAGGGACATTTAAAACATTTCTACATAAAAACAGATTTTTGGATCTACTCGTTATTAATGGGACGATTGTGGCAGAGCTCCGAAGTATCCTGCTAGAAATATGAGACTGAACATGAAAACGGAAGCTCGATCTGTTTTCAATTTGATAATGGTTCGAGGAGATTTGATGTTAAACTGGTGTTGTGACATCAGGACAGTTAGACTGATGGGTTCAGTCATGAAGGCTAAGAACAAGGTTACGTTTATGGTGAAATCAATAACCTGCAACAGGATTTATACGTCCTTTATACCCAAGTGCTGACCTCTTTCATTTAAGCAATGAGATTAACAACAGCGATCAAAGAGGACACACGAGCTGGCAACAACATTAACACAGTAGTCTAATACTACTCTCCATCACACAAACAAGCCTTTCATTGACATATGCAGCTGAAGCCCTGTGCTTTTCATATGTGAATGAAATGTAGTGACAGCTGTGCTCACAAGTTTACATACGCTGACAGAATGGAAATGATAATACAAACATGTTTATTTCATTCATGGTCAGTGATTGGGTGAAGCCATTTATTGTCAAACAGTATCTGTAAACTGTTTTTTGTATTATCATTTATATTCTCTGAAACTTTACCGACAAATCACAAGTTCTGCAGAGGGTGTGTAAACTTGTGAGCACAGCAGCATGTTCACTTCAGTGACGGTCAAAAAGAAAACAAGGTCAACACTAAAGTGTGCCCCCAACAAGATTTTAAACGACATTCAACGCAAAGTTGAGAGAAGTGTCGTCGTATTTGAGATTGTTCTCGGTCTAAACACTTGCATATGCATGTTAATTCATCATTTTAACATTGCTTTGGCCGCATGGTCTGATCTGAGAGGCAACCGAGGATAAGGAGTGCAGCGCATGTGAGTTTGGCTTTAGTCTTGAGCCGTGAAATGTCACGCAGGCTGCTCCTGACATCTTCAGACTGTGGACAGGACGGGCCGTCTCAGGAGGGACTGTCAGAGCGACAGAGTCGAACGCTATGATGGCAGCTCCTGCTTTAATATAAACGCTACGTGTAGTTTGACACATTCATAATAGAGATGTTACTGCCGACTCCTCAAATCGGCTGAAAATTAAAGAATATGCGTTTGCGGTCACACGTGCAGCTCAACATGAAAATATCAGGATGTTTTTCAGTGTTTTGTGCACTTGTAAAAGCAACATTACTGCGTCATGGGGCGAGTGCTTTACTTCTCTTTAGACCTCTGACACTCATCGAATCACCTCCCATCTTTGTTACTGGACGCAACATGAAGATTTCAGCAGAAAAAAACAGTCACCTGCAGTCTCATTTGCAAAGTTTAAGTATTAAACCAAACATATTCTGCAGGTAAATGAAGGTAATAACATTAAGAGAAGGTCAGCATTGTCATTTGTTTAACATGCTGAACAACGACTGAAGAGAAGCTAGGAACAGCGATGAAGACAAATGGATGTCTCTGCTACCACAAGAGGTATGGAAAAACTATGATCGAGGCTACACATGCTCATCTACTACATACACGTCTTAATGATGCTCTAAATATTTCTGAAACTACGATGAGGAAGGAATTGATGCAAGGTATATTTTACAAGGGAATGGACATGGACCACATCTACCGGGAAATTTGTGAACACCACCACGGGATGCTGAGAAACTGGCAGGGCTTAAACAGCGGTCACAAATAACACTGACACAGAGCACAGGCAATGTACTGGTACATTTACCCCATCAGGTGGTAAGTCGGACAGGCAGCGAGGAGAGAGTGGGTTGTCCAAACCACAAAGGAGTGTTGGTGGCTGCCGGGATGAAACAAAGAAGACAACAGCTACAGCATCCCACATACAAGTTTGGCAGCAGAGAGACTACATCTCCGTCTGCCCCCATGGCATCATGTTTGAAGATAATTGTGTCTAAAGCATTAGTGTGGCTCAGCTCTGACTGATGCAAACATCTGTCGGGGAACTTCAGAGGGAAATCTCACCAACTTTTATCCTGTCGAAAATAATGCCAGTCATCAGATCGTTATGGTTGTTTTTGTTCCGAGTACTCATTCATTATCCTCCTGTTTCATCTTTATACTGTGTTTGAATGTTCGACTGGTTACTCAGCGTTATATAACAGTTCCCTTTCTCTCCGAGATACGATACGTTTTCCTCCAACAGTATACAGTTATTGTGTTTACAACTTTAAATTGGGAATATTAAAAGACATTCATCTGTTTTCCATTACATACACCAGTTGCAATCAACATCACAGTCCACAGTAGGGATGTAAAGATTCATCGTGAGGCAGTTAAAAAAAAAACCCAAAAAACCCAAAATCGATTAAAAAAAAAAAAAAGGTGTCAAATTTCAAATGTGTAGACTGAAAAATGAATCGTATTAATTTGTTGAGTGTCAGCAGCTGTAGAGCAGAGGTGGCTGGTTGTGTTATCATGGCAGTCGAAGCATTATTTTCTTACCAAGAAAGAAATTAAGGTCAGAAGATAACAGACAAGAAAAGAAAAAAAGTGTGTGCATATATTGCAAATAGGAATGTCCTGATCTGATATTGATATCAGTCCGATATCAGCCAGAAAATGAATATCTGATTTTATCAGACTGATAGGCAGACGATTTAACAGACTTTAAAAGTATCATTTGTTTTTATTTTATTTTTTTTAATTTATCTTATTCAATTGTAGAATACTGGAGATATGTTGAAGGTTTAAATGTATGTAACAGATTGGTTAATTATAAAGGGGTCAGTTTTTCTCGCACTCACTGTTACTGACTTTTGTTTTCTGTTTGAAGCCTTTTCTAACATTCAGCACCACAAAATAAGTCAAAAAAAGTATGTTTGATTCCTGCTGATATTGTATCAGATCGATATCAGCCAATAATCAAGGCTGCAATATCGGTATCGGAATTTAAAAAAGCACAACCAACATGATGCATCATTTACTCAACACCACAATGAAAAGATCTCTCACTGTAAATCTTTACATCTCCACAGGTTTAAACGGTTCATTTAGATCAAGAATAAAGGCCACTTTAGATCAGTACTCAGTCTTATTGGTTTGTATTTCATCTAGTTTTTCTAAGAAGGATATAATAAATGGTTTGAAGGACATCGTAAGAGGCAGAGGAGGAAGTTGGAGGCTTGAAAAAGAGAAGCATTAAAGATAAAAGAAACGAGCGTGGCAGTTTTTAAACAGTCTCTTCATGTCAGTGCGAAGCTTAAAAACATCCTTCCGCCAGTGACAGTTGAGGAAGCTGAAGTCAACTTGGCTTTTTCCCTCCGATGACAGTGGAAGGGTCTTAAAAGATTAATAATGACTATATAGCTTTGCTGCTTCGTCATGCTTAGCCGTGCATTGATAGAAACTTGAATAATCTCATCTTCTTCAGGCTCTGAACATCTAAAAAAGAACCTGTGTCACGGTTTCCGGAGCTAAAAAGCTACGAATTTCTGTAGTGACACTTTCACTGCAAAATAAGTTTACAGCCATGTCGATTGAAGGATACGTTTATCGTTTATTAAAGTCCACCCCTCACACGTGGCTCTTCTTATTCAACAAGATAGTTACAAATTACGAAGATAAAACGAACAAAAATGAAGCCAATGTGGAGCTGCAACATACGGCCGTCTCTCAAATGTCCATTTAATGATGGCTCTGAGGCCCCAGATACAGCCCATTAAAATGTCCCTTTTGATAACATAAATGTAGTGTGTTTACAGCCTGGTTAAACAAACCATGTTGGTCTGATGAGTTTATCTTTATCTGAATACACTGTTCTGGGGGATTAAGGCCCGCCTCAACTCCTGCTCTTTGCCTGTTGTGAAGCTGACCTTAGAGTCCGACAGAGTCAGCACTTCCGATATGGCAGCCGTCATTGATGGGCTGACAAAACATCCCTTCAGAAACCAAAGGGTGACATCAACACTCAGACTGCGTCCACGTTAATACATACAGCCTATGATCAAAACTGGGTCATGTCACATGTCCAGCCCTGGTCCCTGCGTCCAACAAAAGCTTATTCTCAAGACAGACAAAATGATCTACATCAAAAATGCTACAAATTCAAAATAAAGAGTGTGTAGCATTTTATCCCGGACTTGTTTTGTGCAAACATAGGCAACTAAAAGTTCCACTGCATTTTCGAGTAGCTTAAAGCTACAGTGGACTAACGTGACACTGTTTACACATGAGCACAGGAAGAGCCGGGGAGCAAAAAAGACGGACAATGAGGCAGCATTTGGCAGAGCAGCAAGAAAACAGCAGCATCAACATTTTATACATGAAGGGAAAAAAAAGAAAGGAAAAAAAAAAAGATACCTCTGCCCCATTGACAGAAAGATCAAAAGACTCCAACGGTCTGGCTGAAGCGCTCAGAGCACCTCAGCTTCAGAATGTCTTACATTAAATAGAAAGGCACGAGAAAAAGTGACCAGGTACTCTGACAAAGACAAACAAACAAACAAACAACAACAACAACAGGCACCTCTCTGAAGAGAGGCAGGTGGAGTCAGGAGGGAAATACTTAAAGCAGAGGAGTGTTTTCAATCACCGAGTGCAGCAATGAAATAAAGCTGCATGTTAACAGCATCTACTCCGGGGAAAAGACGAGATATCTTCGAATGCCACCACTCGGGTAGTTTGTAGAAATGCAGAAAATAGAAACCCCTACAAGATGCGATGCAAATACGCACAGCAAAGGATTCCACCGTCGTCGAGTAGAACAGATTAAATCGACTTTTGAAATAGTTCATATTTATAAGGCAATGTATATAATCACATGTTACTATAGCAACCATGCTATTAAAAACTCCACAGCACTGTAGGTGCAGCATGACTGAAAAAAAAAAATCTGTTTTATAATGAGTTTCTAATTCATTGTATAACCGGTTTGTAATATGACAGAGGTTTTATTTAACAGCGTATTCACTGAAGGGCCCCTCAGATCTGATCAAACATGTTGAACAGATTCTGCTTCATGAGTATGAAAATCATGTTGTAGTAGTATCTATGATAAATACACAACTATCATGAAATGGAAATCATGTTATGAGAAATAATTTTAAAGAAATTTGATGGAAAACAACATTATAATATTAGTCATTTGATGGTACCCTTCTCTTCCTGTTGCTGTAATTTAGTTTCAGCTGATTTTGCTTGAAGCTGATTGGCTGTCGAATCAAGACAAGCTGCATGACGCACCATCAGCGTCTCAACATTGTGTGATGCAAAGTATGAAAACAGCTTTGTGTTGTTGTTCTGATTCGTGTGATACAATTATTGAATCTCTGGTTCCAAATATGGACTTTTTTATTTTTCAAAATAAGAGCGCTCTACACAGACGTCCATGTCCAGAGAAGAAGAGCTGAAGCATGATCAGAGGAGAAACTGACACCAAATCACAGTGAAGAAAAACATTCTTCCCTTCCTTCACATGTTTTATATTCATTAATCAGATATTGTGATATATAAGTTATACAACTGTCTTGCAAAATTCCCATAATCCTGGTGCTGCACATCCCAGGTGCATCATATCTTTAGTTAGCCAGCAATTCCCATCCCTGAACTCAACAGTCAACTGCTGCAACATTAAATGGGTTTTCATATCAACATTAATCTCAAGTCTGAACACGGCTTTCGCTGCCCCTGATGGTCTCGGCCACCTGACCACGTGCGAGTGCAAATTCCAAAACCAATTTCCAATCAAGGGCCCTTTGTGCCTAAAGTTATAACAAACGCATGAATCCAAGATTCTGAAAGAGGCTTGCTGCTTCATGATCATTACATGGTTCACCGTCTCCAAAACATGCTCAGATATAGCGACTGCATTGTTGTTTCATTTCTCCCTTTTCCCTGAGACATCAACATGCTTTCCATTTCAAAAGAAAGCAAACATTTACAACCGAGTGGAAGAAAAAGAAATTCTAGCAACACTTCACAGATTTTGGTGCCGCTGTTTTTTCTTTTTTTCCCCTCCATTTCACCCCCCTAAACCACCAAACATGGTGAGAGGCAGTAGAAGAGAGGCAAAAAAAATAATAAAAAAAATAAAAAGAGTTAGATGTTGAGTCTTAAAATTCATCTCTCACACCGTCTCCTTCCATCAAACAGACTTTGGTGCATCTGTAATGTAAAGATGGGTCTGGTGGATCGGTTGCAATAATATATAGAGACATTGCTAATGCACCAAAATACTAAAGTGAACCATGATCTATTCAGTGGAGACGCTCCCTTTTTCCTTCCATTCATAGGGTTTCAGGCAAAAGGAAGCTGCATCTCTATTCAGACCGTTTCAAACATCTGTGGCCCACGTGTCTGACAAATGTTGTGTGCTCTGCCCTTTCACATGAAATTGGCACTTCCCTAATTAATACTCTGGATAAACTAAATGAGTGAATAGTTACAAAGCACTCACAGATTCAAAGGTCACTCTTTTTTTATATAACGCAGGGGATCACATGCTTCTGAATTATCAAGGAAAGAGAAGGTTTCATTCCACTGAAATATGCTTATTTGTATTTAATGTTCACAGAGCGGAAAAAGAGGAGTCTCAGGAGCTACTGTATACGACAATCTGGAATAGAGGGTGTCTTTACGAGCTCCAGTAGAGGTGTGATGAAAGTCTGTAATGTTCTCGCCAAACGAGACAACACTAAGTACATTCTGACGGATACGAGATTTAAGTGAAGCTCCTGTTGTTGTGATCACGTTTCACTGTTTGCATCTGTTCAAACTGCAGCAGTCGCCTTCGTTTCCAGCTGGAAACCCACCCACCCCCCCCCAAAAAAAAAACCCCCACTGTGTTGCTCACCGTGTCCAGAACAAACTACACAAAATCTGGATAATTACTCCAATCACTGCTAATAATCTCAACATTGTATATGCCAATAATGAGTCTGTAATTACACTTTGTAATCAAAGAGCACTTTAAGGTCAAGGTTTCAATTAAAACAGGCTGGGGAATAAATGAATAATTTAAATTAAGTTGATGTTTTTTTGGGGGGGGGTTTTAAAGCACAGAATGCTCACCACAAGTGGTTCGGCAAACAAGCTTCATAAAGTGTTTGCATGTGGGTGGAGCAGACAATCTGTCAACATGAACCAAATGCTTCATCAACCTGAAGGATGCTGTAAGAAGGAACACGAGCCAGCTGAGTCCGTGTCGAAGAACGACGACAGCAGCCACAAAAAGACTCATGTGAGGAACGTTTTATTTTATTGAAATGTCAACAGAAACAGCTGAACACTGTGCTAGATGGAGGCTTGTGGAGATATTCAGCATATGTGGGTTTAGCAGGGGACATACCCAAGGACAGAATACAGAGCCCAAACAAGAGCACGCTCAGTACAGCAAATACAACCATTCAACCGTGCATGCAGAGGAAAGATGTTCGGGAGGGATCAGTCTGAAAAAGTCTATGAACAAAACAAAACAAAAAAAGGCATCAAATTGTAAATGGATGCATCTGTTGAAATGTTAAGTCGCTCTGACCTGACCTGCTCAAAGGGTCACAATTCAAAATGATTTCCTCAGATGAGACTTTGGGGAACCTCAGCTGCAGACTGGATACAGTTTTATTTTTTTAAATCCAGTCCCTCAACCTGCAGGAACAGATCGTCTTGGTCAAGTGTCCTCTTTAAGGCTCGCACTGTAACAGTTGTCCAGATTTGTGCAGCTGCCCCGCGGAATCCTTCAAGGCAAGCAGTGGGCTATTATTAATTTTACAAGTCACGCTTATTTTGGGGTATTTTTGAAGTCTGTTCTTATTCCAGACGGCTTCTGACAGCTCGACAGCAGCAAAGATTTGATGTGTTCGACGAGGGAGTTCAATCAAGTTTCTGCCGTACATGAAGGAGGTTTTGTTTTTCTTGAAATATTGCTCTCCTCTGCGTGCTGAAACTTAACCCAACTTTAATGATGTTTACCTTTGACTGGGCAAGTGTGCGTTTGTGAGTTCAGACATGACAGTTTCACCTGACTGAACTGACTTGATGCCCTGCCAGACCGCCTGCCCTGCCTGCCTCTCCTCCAGCCTTTCAGTAAAAATAAATGATCCTTGGGTAGCTGTTGCATTCAGTACAACATGGTCACAAGTCAGCAAGAACTAAACGTCCATTTAGCAGGGCAGGTTAAATTAAAAGCCCCACTACAGTGCTCTTTAGTTTTGGATTTTGCCAGCAGCTGAGCACATGTCAACATTGAGCGCTGAATTGTGTATTTCCCACATAATCATCATACACCACTGAAGGCCATAATAATAACACACAGCAGCTTCATTTAAAACACAGTCAAGAGTCTTTGTACAGCAAACATTACATCAAGCTCATTTATAAAGTCATGAAGAAAATATTCTGAAAACAGACAAGCCGCCAAAGGAGCAAAGGATTGTTTAATGCAGATGAAATTGTTGAAAGTGAACTATAGATTCACCTTGAGTCTGTTCAGAAGTAAACATCCATGACATTTGTTGTAAGCATCATCACATTGAAATTTCAATAATGATAAATCTTTACATGGATGATTTGTAAACGGAAGTCATAGATTTGTTTCATGCTTTGAAATGAAAACTCATGAACTGTGGCCTCCACCCATTATCGGCCTGGCCGATTATCGGAGGACGATATTTTACAGATTGGCAATAAAAATTAATGAAGTAAAAAAGTGCACTACTTTGGCTCCGATGTACAGTAGGTGTGTCTCCACCTCTGGGTCTGTCTGCATGTCAGTGGCACCCAGTCTTCAGTGTTGATTGGCAATTATTCTTGTGACAACGAGCCAGAGAAAAAAGCAGCCTGGAGAGTCTCCTCAGGAACATAAAAAAAAAAAAAAAAGTCTTGTTGGAGTTGGTTATACTCCACCTTTTTTATTTTTAACCAAATTCACATTTACTGCAAATTCACATTTGTTCCAAATATTGGTTGTCGATATTAAAAATCTACTAATAATTTGTTTCACTATCGACACCGAAAAAACAATATTGGTCAAGTCCTTCTGACCCTCCTATTACAGAGTTTTGCTTTAGCTATATTTAGTCAATGTTGTACACCAGATTGTTTAATCCCTTTAACACAGAGAGAGAAACAACACAACACAAAAACAACCAATCCGTCACCAGTGTGACAGCCACTCTCAGAGACACACATTCAGGATGTAACTTCCCTGTTGTGATTCATTAAGGTGTGAATTAGGGATTCAGCTTTAGTTACACTTTGGAGTACAATCATACAATATGCTGGGTGAGAACGCGCCGCTGTAGTTTTAACATCTCTGCTGGCACATCATCCCTGACTGGGTCCAATTAACACAAATCACACCGTGATATCTGGTGGGACCCAGGAGAATTATTTAATGTATTTTTAACCATGAAAATTTTTTTCTGTCAGAGGAAAAGGATGTTCAAAGTCAACATAAATGAAAATCCTCCAGCATACACCCAGCTCTTACTCACTTTGATGCTGTCAAATGAACTCTGTGCCGTTTGGTTTAAAATAGATGAACTGTTGAATTGATCGATCGGATTCATTTAGGTTGCTAATTAAGTCGTTTTCCAAGAAATGTATGTAGACTAATGGGCCATTTTTCCTCAGAGGCCGCAGGAATGATCTCACAGGATAAGTGCAGGAGGCAGTTCAGCAGCAGCAGAAAAATTTCACGTCAACATAGGACGTGTGAAAAATGTACAGTCCCAAAAAGCGTTGAGTTTTAAAGCGTTCCTTTGACTTAAAGCTGTACAAGTCTGTGAAGAAGTTCAAATACAGCATCAACACCAGCTGCACACATGGACACTTTAAAAGACTTGACGGCTTTGTTTTAAGATTAAAGCAGAATGTATTAAAACTGAATTTCACACAAATAAAATAGAAAATAGTATTAAAAGCGGGACAGCTGCAGACAGCAGTATAACGATAGTGGACATGGGGAGGGGAGAAAGGGGCATCACATAATGCTAAAGGTCCCTGACAGTCACGTGAATCGAACAGGCTTTGCTGCAGTTAAGGCTGCTGGCTTGCAGTGACTCCGCCTCCTAAAGGTGATAACTGAAGACAGCAGTCACACACATGAAGAGAGGGGTGTAAGATGATAAGATGAGGACGTTTATTTTTAAGACATCTTGTAAAAAAAAAAAGGAAGATAATCCTTCATACTTGTGTGAAGATTATTCAATGGACCACATCGAGTGTGAACTTTAACCATTCCTTGGTAGCATGAAATCTGCACCACATGCAGCGCTCCGGTCTATATATAGATTCGGGTGTTTTTCTATTCACAATGTGTAAAACAGTTCTAATTATTCATCCGAAACCTTCGCCACTGTATCCTCCATCATTCTGCTGCTTTGGATACCCGGATTACTCCATCAGCACACCAAGTTAAAAATGTCTCAAGCCAAACAGACGGAGGCACCAGTCAAAGGGCCTATAAAGAGCGACTTCTCCCTGACCACAGAGTAACCTATAATTGGGGGCCCAATATCAGCCTGCCTAAAAACACAGCTTACAATATACACGTTTCAAAATAGTAAGTGGTAAGGTGGGGCACAGCCACACTGGGCAAAGTGAGCTGGAGTCAAAAGGCTGGAATAAGCTTCAGTTGCCAGTGTGCGCAGACAATCTTTCCGCAAGCACACGCACACTCGCTGCACTCTTGTCCGTGCACTTTCACAGGACGACTAAATTTAGTCCTCCAGCAATCGTGATGACAATACTTGTGTGAAGATTCCTTTATTTCTTTTAAACAATAGGGAGCGTTCAAATAAAGCAAGGCTCAGCGTAACCAAAGCATACAGTCTCTGGCTTGCTCTCCATTTATGTAGAAGCACTTACTATAATGATAAAATACAACAGTTGAGTCAGGTTTTTTCTCTTCTTTTTTCTAAACTACAGTCTTTAATAAAAGGCCCTCATCCAAAATGAAAATAAAGAATGATCAATGAAGACTAAAGATCTTGAAGTGGAATACAATGGCTTTACAATTACAACTTTAGACAGTGGTAAACATACAGTTACTGTACACATACTAAACTATGGCTAAAATATTCCTAATGGCCCTTGACAATCAAACATTTATTTATGAAACAGTTGATTGCATCGATTCTCTCTGTTCAGTTAATCATGTGCTGTGTAATTCAAAGAGCTTTAATAACGCACCCCAGCTCCAAACAAGTCACCAACAATGAGGCACACAATCCACATACATGCAGAGTGCAGGTTTCAATATTCTGTATTCATGGACATGATGGAGATTTATATGGGGAAATCAGTTCACGTATAGCTTCCTGGTATCTGAGCATGTTGGGCTGATTGAATGATTGCCTGCGTGTTGTTTGGACTGTGTGCTTAAAACCAGGTTAGAGAGGGAAAAATCTGAGCTAGCTCACACGCTGCTATTAAGGTGCCCTTGAGCAAGCCCTTAACCCCGAATCTGCTCCAGTGGAGCTTCTGTGGGCAGCAGATAAGGCTGTGGGTGCACTGGACGGCTTCCATGTGTCAGTGTGTGTGCGTTTCTGTGTGTGCGTTTCTGCGTGTGTGTGTGGTGTGTGGTGTGTGTGGTGTGTGTGTGTGTGTGTGTGTGTGTGTGTGTGTGTAGGTTGGTCCAGCCAAACGACCATGATTAAATTAAGATTAAAATAATGATTACTCATCAATGGTGCCAATACTGAAGCATTCGCTGCGTCCTTTTGCAAAGGGCTCTCACCGGGACAGCATTTAGTCAAGATTTCTGTTAAAGCTACCTGAACGGTTAAGACTATAAGACAACGTACAGACTGGTTTTTTTTTTTCAATTACAATATGTCATGTTGGACCCTTCATACGGTTTACATTTATAGGAAAATGTTGAAAATGGATATGGAAGTATAGAGTTGATGTGTGATGCCATAACGTGCACAACAAACTAGTTCAGCTTACAAAAATTAATTTCTTAAGCTCACAATAAGTGGAGACTGCGATGATCCAATAAAATAAAAACATCTTTGTAAGCATTGTTAGATGATGATATTACCTTTAGGCTAGTCGAGCTTGGTATGAAAAGTGTTACTGTGGGGTTTTTTTTTGGTGTTGTTGTTTTGGTTCTCACACCTTGTAGGTCATGTTACTGCTCAAAAGTCAACCCCGACATTTGTTCATTTCAGCGAAGCTCAGGAAAAAAGAAAAGGGGGGAAAGAGGGAGGATGGCGAGAGGCTGTGAAAAGCACTTCCATGCTACCCTCCCCCCCCGACTGAACAGTAGCGGATGACAATAGCTTCTAAACCAGGGCACGCCAGACATCCTGACAAAGGCAGGCTCCTCCCAAGCTGCTGAGTCCCTGTTCCCAAATAAACACAGCCACAGGGAGAGAGCATGAGCCGGGGATGTGCTGCTAGCCATGTCCAGACCAGCGGCAAAATGAAGCTCTCTGCTCAAGAGCAAAGCATTCTGCCAGCGAACCATGAAATGCATGCTGGACAGGGCAAATCTCTTGACACACTACAATGCACAAAACGAGTTGCCCAATTAGGGCTCATGAAACGGGAAAAAATAAATAGTCACAAAATAAAGACAAATGTCAAAAACTAGAAAGAAAGCAAACATCCTTCTCTATACGCATCGAGACGAGCATTCATCTGAATGAAATTCAGGTCTTACTCACATGTAGGCAGGCGAAAGGGGTGAGGACCTGGATGTCTTAAGAACTGGCACTGGGAATTTCCAGCTGACAGGAGAACCGCTTTTCCATTTTAACGGCATGTTGTTGTCACCAGAATGGTGCTACAGCAACACCAACAGCAAAGACCATGTCCATGAAAAGGTTTCCAATGCAGTCTTCCATCCCACTCTGCCCACACCATTTAAGAGGGAGGGAGAGCAGCAGTGACAGCGGCAGCTACAGAAATACACTGGCAGAGGCAGTGCAGGCTACAGTCAGGGTTGTGACTTTAGCAGCAGCGCTGGGAAGCCAATAGATTGCATCCAAGCGACTACTTGCCCTGCTGCATTCATGGGTGTCTTGTGAAAGGAGGGGGAGGAAGCCCAGCCTTCCCATCAACCTTTCAGCGTTTGTGTGTGGCTCAGTAGCTAAGCAACAGTGCCACCTTGTTAACGGAGCTGTGATTACAGTTCTGGGCTTGCTATGAAAAGACTGGAAAGGGAGATCAGGGAGAAAGAGAAAATACAAATCAAAAAAAGTCATAACATTTTATTTTTTGTGATAAAATATATCTGCTATACTCAGGTTCTGATCTTTATGGGAGTCAAAATGGGATTTCAGTCAGTGGTAATAATCCAATAAAAAAAAAAAAAAACTACCTGAAAATATGTTTCAACTCACTCATTTAATAGGAATAAAAAATAATTTAAGATAAGAAAATCCTTTATTCATCTCACAAACTGAGGAATTTACAGTGTTACAGCAGCAAAGCAGGATAGTAGAAGAAAATTCACAGTGTTCAAATTACACCAAAAAAAAAGATTTTGTTAAGATTATTGTTAATTAATTTCTACTTTCATTAAAATACATGGCCCTGTCATTTCTGGACATAGATGTGCTTTGTACTTCTAATTCAGATCATTATTTTACAGTTTTCATTGGTGCAGCCAAACATAAAGACTATAATGCTCAGAACTGAATATCAGTAATAAGTACAAAACAAAATGTGTCCCTGTGGAAACTCAGTGTCCATCCCTTATCTGGACATATCTGTAAGCTGTGTCCTCATTAATCTACCTGGACAACTGCTAATAACTTTCAATTATTAGTGTCAAACTATCCAACCAGTAGCCGGCACTACAACATGCTGCTCCAACCCCAAAGCAACGATATGAAACCCTCTACATGGCCTTTCAAGACTGTGACTCCACGACAGCACTGTTATCAAGTCCTGCTCTAATCACGTCAAAATATTCCCACTGAACTGAGGAAGGTTCAAGGCTCAGATACACACTCTCTCCTATATGAACACACTGCGAGTGTGTTCCATTGCATTGGGAGGCGTGAGGGGCGTAAATATCCCACATTACACTGGCAATCTGTAAGCGCCATAATAACACTCACGCATAGCGAGCATGTTGAGTTGTTCAACATGCCAACACAAGAAAGGAAACATTTAACCAGAGGCCCGTTTCAGAGAGGAGGTTATGTGCAAACACTGGATCAGTAAGGGAGGTCACTCAAGAAGGGCTTGGAGACATGTGGAGTATATTCATAATATATATATTAATATTCATTTTGCAGGGAGTTGCATTTACGTCAGGAGATGTTAATGTAATTAGGCCAAATTGAATCACTAAACAGGATATAAGTGAGAGGAAATGTATGTGTGTGAAACCAGCATGATGAAGGCACATTGAAATAGCCATTTAACAATATTATTTTATTCAATCGCCTATGTCAAATATGATTAAACTAAGGTTCCACCCATGGGTCTAATTTCGTTTTCTATTTCAATTTGAGCTGATTCAAGTCCCGCCTGATTGCACCTAAATAAAAATACATTTTAGGTTCACCACCACCAGTTTTTACCTGCATACAAATCTGATTAAATATATTACATTCAAACTGACTCACTGACTCGTGCAGCAATTTTCTCCCACAACACTTCTCTCTACTTTGCTGCTGAGGCAGAGTTACTTTTTATTTTTTCCGTATGCCTGGATGAGGATGTCTAGTTTGAAAGGGGAAAAGCAGACTGTTTTACTTTTTTTGTCACCTGTTGCCATGGTGATTCATAGTATCAAGGCTCCATTAAGGTTAGCTTTTGATAGTCGTGGTGCACTCGCTGAACACCAAGTCGACCTACTCAGAGTAGACTGAACAAACTCACATCAGGTACCAGAGTTGTCCGTCCTGTGAGAGGACGGGCAACTCTGGTTCGTCTGAGAGTTTGTTGAACCTTGAAACGGGACCATGGGGGGGAAACAGACCAGCTCCCCACCCAGAATGCAGGCTCTCTACAGACACAATCACCACCACACACTTATGGAGGCCCATGAGTTTATTTATTCAAACAAATACAAAAAAAACCTAGTGAATCTGCCGTTAATGAACTTGAACAAAAACATTTTTGAAATGCGACCGATAAGAGACAAAACCACCAATAAGAGTCAACAACGAGATTTTGGCGCCACATGTGCTGAACATCTAAAATCAGCCCCTGGTCTAACCAAGACTTCCTGCAGTGGTACAATCAATTCTCAAGTTTCTTCATCAATAAGTCCCCAACATGGAGGAGAGAAAATGACAGGAATCAGGAGAATACAACAAAAGGGATGCTGGTGTTCATAAACACCTTACCGGCTGTGTTATTCTTAAAGGGGAGAATCCTTTCAACATGTTTTCGGTCGAATCAAAGCTGTATATATAAAAGGGTTAAATTCCCCCCCCCCCCCCCTTTAGAAAGTGCTAGAGCAAAAACTTCAAAGGCTACTGTTCAACCTCCACAAAGCTGGCAAATCGCAGGATGGAGCGGCTGTAAATATCAGATTGTTGGTTTTCTGGCAGCATCGACACTCTCAGGCACAGCGCCCGTCAAAGCTGACGGAGAAAAGGTCTCAAGAAAGACTCTGACCTTCTAGGGAGAAGAATACAGATGCCTTGACCCAAAGGTTTGCTTCATTAACCTTCTCATTAAACCCCCCTATCATACATTAAACTAAACGGAGAACGAGGGGGGGAAAAAAAATAATTCATATCTCACCGAAAACAGAAGTTGTCATGGCTATTGTCTCGCCCCACTTTAATCAAATCAATTAGATTTGTTGGATTATTGTGCTGGAGATTATGAAGCAGCAGCCTCTTGATGTGATTTATAATTCTATGAAATATGCGAGGTCATGTGAGGTAGAAGTCAAGCTTTAAACTGTATTTAAGAGCCTTACAACTTGGGCACAACACCCTTTCTTTGCCGCCTGTTGACATGATGTTAAAACATGTGTAGCACTACTGTGTATACATTTAAAGCAGGCTATACAATTTCAACCATCATACAACTCTGTTTACATTTTTTTTTTTTTTTTAAAAAGCAGCATTCGTCTCGCTTGTGTCGTTTCCGTGATATTTGAAATATGCTCCGTCTGTGTACAACTGCCGGTCTGCTCAGGATATTTCTGCATATGACACACACCTGACCTCTCGAACCAAACCGCATGCAAACCATGACATGAGGCTGCACTGATAGTTCTCTGTCCTTGAGGGTCATAAAAAAAAACAAGAAAACATTGAACCAGCTGACACCATGAATGCCGTACATGGTTGTTTGTACAACATTTGAAGAAACAGAATAAGTTTATGAAGCCCCCGGGGAAACTAGATTATCAACACTTTGGTTTGACCCCGTCCCTTCTTCTACCAACTCCATCCTCTTTTTAACCATGTGATCATTTCCCAGACAGACCAGTCTCCCTCCCAGCTTGCACTGTAAATGCCAGAGTGACCTTGACTCTACTGGAAGGGCAGCGGTCACGCTGTCTCTCCTGTTAAAGCCTATGGGCTCAACGCTACACCTGTTACTCTCAGCTCTGTGTTTTTCACTCTGCTATCAAAGTCACCACACCATAAAGATATCTATTTTTAAATAACACTCGAGTTGCAGTAGTTTCCTGTATTCACTTAAACAAACTGGTATGTTGTGCTGTGAGGGTCTGCACATTCTTCTCCAATCCTTTCACTCTCAGATCCCCTGCAGCTTCTCTGAGTAATGTGTGTGTCTGCAGCAGAGTCAAGAATGAAAATGTCCAAAGGCGTCCCCCCCCCCCCCCCCCCCCCAAACTACACACACACACACATCTGTCATTTCCCATCATCACTGAAGTCATGGGCCACACATTAGCCAAAGATAGTCAGTGCCATTGAATGGCATGTTTGGGATGTTGATAGAAATCTTGATGCATTAATGATACTGACCTAGTCTGCATTACTTTTAACTTCCATTCACACATCAACACTGAGCCCAGTTTACACAGAAGTCCAGAACACAAATGCCCAAATCAGTTGGACCAGACTTTCACCTGCTTTATACAAATGTCGAGTAATGTTGATACTATTTGACAACAGAGCAAGTAATCATCTATAACATTCAAACAAGACGGTATATTGATGTCGTTACACAGAGGTTACCTGCATCGTCGCCTGGTTACTACGCTCTGCTCTTTTACTGATGGGTACCTCCAAATACATGTTGTGCTGAACTAACAGACTTGACAGACATGAACCAATACCCCTGCACAGTTTACACAAGCTCCCCGTTTCTCCTAAACCAAAAGGAGCATTCCCATCTCCTGTTGTGTAGTACCAACGTGTAACTGAGACTCAGCGTGGGGATCTGATTCTGCAGACACTGTCCTGAGTTCATGCGGGGAAGCAGCTTTAGATTAAAGACTTTCTCGGGACTCGTCATTGAGCACCAGAGCCTTCCTGCTTTTCTTCCTTATAATCTTATCTAGGATTACTTCATTAACACCTCCTACTCCAGGTGGAAACTGTTTCCCAACCAGGACTGACAACTGGTGCACTCTTTACTATTCAAAGTTGAGCTGAGTAAAAAAAAAGTTTTTGTTTTTTTTAATGAAGTAGTTATCTAAATGTTGAGGAAGGATAACGTTTAATGCGTAAAAGATCCAATAACGCTCCGAATTGTTGGCATGGGTTTGTGAGAAGAAAAGTGAAATGTGTTATATTACAGCGCTACATGAACATACAAAATACACCGTGGCTAACACATTAATATAAGAATAACAGCCGGCCATTACCTGTCATGTAGTCCAACGGGCATCGTCTCCCCTCTGAGTACAGGGTGCTCCATACCCTCGCCGAAACCACTCCTCAAAAACACAAACACAGTCCTGTAAACACTCTTATCATGTTTGACGTATCACAAAGACAAAACATTCAGTTTGAGCAAAGAAAAAGACGCACCACTGACACATGAAGTTGTAGTAACTCACTCATGTCTGCACAAACAACATGTTCTTTTATGAACTTACAGTTTGCAGGCAATGTGTTAAAACACAAAGTGTAGCCTGAAGGGGAAAATATCTAAGGGCTGTAATAGAGCAAATAATTGGAAAGTAATGATAGTTTCTAAATCTACCGCTTCATTGCAAAAATATGCAGAACAAAATTTTTGTATTTCTATGTTTGGCTGCTCGTTGAGTCTCTGAAACTCTTTTCCTTGTGTTGCTGCTTGTTGTGTCCAGGACACTCTGTAAAAAAAAGACATTTTTTATCTGTCTTTCTTCCTGGTCAAATATAGGTTAAATAAAAAACAGAAAACACATTCAGTCTTGTGCAAAATACCAGAAGGGAAACTTTCTTCCAGCTGTTTACAGTTTGATTTCAATCAAATCAAATTTTAGTCACGTTGCAACCAAGATCAACATTTTATAATTCATTTTCCAAATACAATGACAGAAGTCTGAGTAAGTATTTATAATGGTTTCATCAGTAATTACACAAATCTTGTTTACACTGTTGTTATGTTTTCTGATAGTCAGAATTAATTAATTATTAATTAATTAATAGTGTTATTATTGTTAAGTGATGAAAAGTGCATTAATTTTAAACAGAGGTTGATCACACTGAAATGTGACAGCTGCATGAGAAGTCTTAACTTGTTGCTTTACAAAGAACTGGGCTAATGAATGCTAAAAATATCCGCCTTGTGCACAGAACAATGTCCCTTATATGTTAATAAAGCCTTATCTTTCTTCGAGTCGTGTACATTTTAAAGTGCACTCCTAACATCGACCTCTCTGTTTATTTATTTTAAAGAAAGACTCCTACATACACAGTTAAGATCCCTTAAGTTTCACTGCTTTTTTTGCTGTTTGTTAAACCTTCTTAAAGTAATAAAAAAAGGACAGTAAACGACAGTTTTCCCCCTCACAGACTCAGAGGTTGACTTAAATATAAAAGCTTAAAGACTGACATGTGATGAAAACCTGCCTCCACTAAAAGGTAGCCGACCTGCCTGCTAGCAACGACATGGATCTATCGTTACTATTATTATTTAATTTAAGTATTAATTCATCCAGACTTCACCCTTTGTCTCGTCGTAGAAAGGAGACGCTGTCAGAATTGAAGTTTTCTGAATTTCCATGTTTCCTGAGCACAGTCTGCACATCAACACTGGATAACAGGCTAACTAGCCGAGCTAACCCATTCACATTTACAGTGGCTAGCTTAAATTAAGGTTTTTACCTGAGGACAGTTTAACAGTCTGGCTGTCATTTAAGTCCCTGTTCACTATCCGGTCACTATGTTGGAGTAACTGCCGACGGTTTGAACCCACCAGAGACGAAGCACGAGTTACTTGGGTGACTTATTAGTTGGTCTTGTTGGATGGTAGATTTGCCAACCACCAACAAATGTTTATGACTATCTGTCAACCTGTTCAGTTCACTGCCCGATATATATGGTATTTAAATAACAGTATACATCTTAAATAGGCTGTGTAAACTTAAAAAAAGCAGATTTCATACCTTGAACAACGAGGAAAAACGTTAACAAGCGTCCTTGTTTTTTCCTCCCCAAGCCCTCAAATCCACTTACACCGCTGGAGCCTCCTTTACTTATTTTTTATCCAATCAGGTTAACGCTTACTTACAAGGGGCTGGAGCATCCACACTTTTCATTGGTGGGAGAGTATGGCAATCTTTTCTCATTGGCTCAAAACTTCCGTTACTAAATAAAGTGGCTCTCTTAAAGAGGAGTCGTCTTTCTTTCTGTGAAGCCTTGACACACACACACACACACACACACACACACACACACACACACACACACACACACACACACACACACACAGCGACACAAACGCACACACACGAGTGTATTGATTTGAGAAACAACAGTTTTTTGTGTGAAAGTTTGACTGTGTCCTGAGTTGCTCATCTGTGGTTGTAAGGAAAATTAAGCTCAATATCTTTCAGGGAAGATATACAGATATACTGAGAATTTAAGTGCAATTATGTGTAATTATGACTATATTAATAATAGTAAAAAAAATACATTTAATTTATTTAAAGGCGCCTTTCAAAACTGTCAAGGTCACCTTACAAAGCAAAGATAAAAACAGAAAAGTTACAATTACACTGATAAAATTAACATGAGAAAGACACATTTGCTGCAGGATGTAATGGATTTATGAGACCGGAAGGGAATGATCAGATTGAATATATCTTGAAAGAAAGAAAGAAAGAAAGAAAGAAAGAAAGAAAGAAAGAAAGAAAGAAAGAAAGAAAGAAAGAAAGAAAGAAAACAACAGGTAAGCCATCCTATTCTGTTTTCAATCTTGTGTTGTGAAAAAAGGATTTTACATTTTCCTTCTCCTGCTCCTGGTTGCTCATGGACAGTGTTTTGTTGTGTTTTACTGTGTTTAAACCATACAATGAAATAAAAAAGGATCAAATATGGAAGACAAATACAACATTATTTTCATGACAGAAGTTTACATCTCACTTTATTAATACATGTGCCTGTTGAATTGGGAGCTCTATCTGTTCTGTTCTACACAAACAACAGCATATAGGATGTGGTTTATGTCAGCCAGAAGTCATAAAACATGTCTACATTGCAATTATAAAATGATTTCTATTATGTCTGCACTGTAAGCAATTGCTGTTAATTATGGCCAATTTTCAACACTAAAATATTGTTTTGATCTAAAACAGTTAAGAACTGTAGCTAGTAATGCATTGTGTGATGCTAACCTTGAAGCAACAGGACAAAGGCCCTGAACAGTATGATGATGTTTTAAATTACAGGACACTACAGTATTTTTGAAAAAGTGGGTGTTGCCTGGAGAACTTGAACAGTAGGGTACATTAGATGCTACTGTTTATTTTTCTCAGTTAGTTTTCTGTATTAAAATACCCAAAGCCATCAACTCCTGAATAGAGAATCATTTGGAGGATCATTTGAAAAGCAGTTTTCAGAGAAGGTCAAACAATATGGAGGACATGTGCTACACATCGAGAACTGCTTCTTCAACATATTTAATTTTTTACAATTAATATATTTAAAACAAGCAATGAGTTGCAAAAGAGCCAACCTTTATTTAGGATAAAGAAAGTAATACATGTAATAGTAATGATGGAACACGTAAATAAATGTTATATTAGTTCAGTCAGTCATTTCTAGCAGCCATCACATACATATTGACTGGGCCATCATGACAATATCCACGGGACTTCATGAATTACAGTACTCATTTGTTAATACAGTTGATCTTCATCTTCAAGTGTTGCAGCATTTTGACCTCTTCAAGCCTTTCACTCTTCATGTACCTTGTCAGTTGGTGAAGTTGTGCCATAAAATCCCAATCTGTCTTCTTAAATCTTCTTTATAAAAAAAAGATGGCCCAACAGCCATTTGTTATTTAGCAGTGAAAGGTTGATCTGAAATTTGACAAAACACATGGTGAGATAGTGTACCCACATCTAAACAGGAGTGATAATTATCCAATATTTAATAATGAAAACCTGACATTGATTTATGTTTGCAATATTTGGTCCCGTCTTGAAAACAATAATGAAACTGCACAACAAAATGAGCAAAACAAACAAGCATATGCATTCATTAACATGTACCAAGGCGCTTCCAATAATCACTCCTCTGCCACCTTCACCTTTTTGTCTTCTCAAACCATCAGTTTAATTGGCAGCTCAAGCTTAATCAACAGAGGCATACATCTGGAACAATGAACACTTTTAACCAGACTGTAAATTTAACGTTAATTTTAGAGAGCCTGCCTTCATCATGTGAATGAATGGGAACTATGGGTGCTAATTTATGTGCATGTTTTAATTCTCACATCATGGATTGCACTTCAGAAGCGACCAACAGTGTCATGTAATTACATTGTCTATTATAATTAAGGTTTATAATTAAAGATTCCCTCTTCCTTTTCAATATCTGTTCTTTTGCATAATTTGCAGATCTCAGATAACAGGGGTACAAGGAGGCAGAGTAAAGCTTTATAAGGATAGGCTGAATATATAAGATAGGCTGAATATATAAGAGAAGCATAAACATAAGAAAAAATGGTTCCTGGCAGTGAAAGTAGAATTGTTTGAACAGTGAAATGAATAATCATTCAAGATCAAAAGGAGGGCGAAGAAGAATACAGGAAGACAAATGTACAGAAGTAAGGACCCTGCCGATGATTCAGGTGGCTTCTAAGGCAAAGAATGAGTAAATACAAATATTCACAATAACAGGGTAAATAGACATACCATATCTGTGCAGAAGGTGTAGGTCAACAGAGAAAAAGGATTAAAAGAGGTAAACAAAAATTCAGTGTAGCCTACATGTATAAGATGTTTAAATTTTGTAAGTAAGATTGTCCATGGACACATTTTATTTTTCATCATATTCTCATAAAGGTAGGTTATACAACATATCGCTTATTCTTTAATGAAAAAAACGTCTGTTTATCTTAGGGTCGGTGTACAGATAAGATTCAAATTTGCAGCTTCTCATCCTTAGACAGTTTCGCCACTAATACAGGCTGACAAACTTGAAACCGCAGCAGTAGCTCAAAATGCAGAGACAGTCGGAAACAATATAGGGCCACATTTGACAGCACCACTCTTGTTGCCCTGCTTAGCATCTCATGTTTTATTCCATCATTAAAATTAAAACCGCTAAAGGAAAACGAAAAGAGGAATTTTCTGTCTGGGAGTGAAAAAAAATAAACGTGAAAATGTTGTATCACTGGCTGATATCACACTAGTAGTTGGTGCAGCCCACAATAATGTTTTCGGTGAGAGTCCCCAACAGACTGAATCGTCACAGGTCAGCAGCATCTAATGACATATGACAGCACCTCCTGTGTTGAGCTGATGACTCTTGCTTGTTGCTCTCAAATAGTCAATTAGTTAGTCAGTTGCTTTTTTTTTTTTTTTTTTAATTGTTTCCCTTGGGAGAAATTCGCCTTGGGTACAAGAGAACGCAACATATAGCACAAACACAAAGAAACACAGCACAACACTGTCTGTCTGTATACATGTAACATAGACTTCCTTACAGCACAGAATACACACATCACTTCATTCACACTTTTTGCATAAGCTCGTTCTATTGCACATAAACCCATAACACTATTATTTTTTGCTCGTGTTAAATCTTATACCATACACAGTCCAGTCCTTTCATGAATCTGTCACTCACACACACTCATACACGCTGTCTTGCACAATTTAGTCCTGAAGAGGGCAGTAAAGTGCCAAACAAATCCGCTTCAAGCGGTCTTTCACAGTGAAGTAGAAGAAGATAGACACATGAGCCCCGCCCTTTGACTCACCTCGCTCCAGATCTGTGTGTGTGGGTGTGTGTGTGTGTGTGTGTGTTTTTCTGGTTTGTTTACGAAGCGGGTCACCGGCCCCGTTAGAATGATGACAGCTGTCTGAGGGCTTTCTCTTTTTACAAGCATGCACCTATTTATACACGTTGAAGATACTGTATTGTGAACGAAAATGACAATAACAAGGGAATAGAAAGCTGTTTCAGCTGAAGGCGTTGGTCATAGACTGTCACAACTAGGATGCATTTGTTAGCCGAGCATGTGGCTAGCAGAGCGTGACGTCATGACGTATGACGTTGGTGATAGAAAAAAAAATGGCTGATTGACGGAGCCAGAGCTAAAAAAGACCAATTTTTCTGAATTTTAACATACCACATCTCGTACAATAAAAGAGGCGACATTTGTAGAGTCGGGCGCATGTTTTGTTTCAACATGTTTTAGGCTTCCCGACCGCTGCCTGGAGACTCACTGTGAACATCGAGTGAAATAGATGTTAGCATGGCGTCAGATACGAGCGACACGGAGGAGTTCTATGATGCTCCCGAGGACGTGAATTTCACCCCGTCTCCAAAAGTGTAAGCAAAACCAAGCTTTATTTATGACTTCACGTTAAAGAAGACACCTCTTTGATTACTCATGGATGTGTTATTATCACCCACCCAACTTTGTAAGGTCTGCACAGTTGAATTAGCACATGTCAAGCTTTTATTGTTGAATTAACATCCACTGTAGTCAAGTACACATACTTCCTGGTATATATGTGTGCGCGCGCGTTTGTATATATATATATGTATAAAATGTACTTCATGTCAGCAGCTGTTTCCCCTAAGTCACATGATGATGACACTAGACCATTATCAACAACTCTTTGTTTTTACAGGCAGACATAGAGAGATTATTACAGTTTAGACTTGTTAGAATAAACACCTTTTTAATATATTATTTCCATCAACAACAAAAAAAAAGGTGTGGTGGGATCTTACTAGTTTGTGATGGAATTACGCAAATTACTCTGGACAATTGCACGTAGTAGACACCCTGAGATTAATCATCAGGTGTTTCTGTTTTACATGCAGTGCATTAATCCTGATTCTTTTTTAGGGAAACGTGTGTGTGTGTGTGTGTGTGTGTGTGTGTGTGTGTGTGTGTTTGCTTACTGACATATGTTTAACCCTTGTATTTTTTTTCAGGTCACCTGCCAAGTTTGTCATTCCTTCACCTCAGGTATGTTTACCTTCACTCAGCCACCATTTTAAAGAAAGCCAGCTCAGTCACTGTTTCTCGAGGTAGATTGTATCTGCGTCTTGTGAGTGGTTGTAAGCTGCCTTAATGACTACGTGCTTTTGTCATGTTTGTACTTTGCTCTTTTAAACCAGACAATATTGTTTAGACCTCAACTTTCACGAATGTGGGTTTTTAACCTGTTTCAGGTGCCAAGAGATCATCTCTTAATCTGAAGGCCTGATATAACACAGTTGTAATGTGACGTGTTGAACTAGTCAGGTTTACAGGTAACTTAAGTTAACTTAAGGTAAGTCATTGTTATGCTGCGTGAGTAACACAGGTTGTTAAATATTCAACCTCTTGCTACTGGTCTGTATTTCTTTAGCGGTTAGAGTCTGCGACATAAAATATATATGTAAATGACTCATCTGGTTTTGTTGCTCTGCCGGCACTTCCCACACAGTTATAACTGAAATTTAAATACGTTTGCAAATAAGAACCATGACTGCAGGACACAGACTGAACCGATGTTTGCATGCTGCCAGGAGTGAATCTTGATCACAGACCAGAATTATCTCCGCACCTTAAACCAGCAAAGTGTTGACTTTGCTGCAGAGAAGATTGCAGCGTAGAGCGGTCAGTCACTGTGTGTCTCTCTCTTTGCATCAATCGAAAAAAAGGGAATTTAGAGTCAGCTGGAAATCTTCAAATCTTCTCATTTACAGGTCTTTCTTTTGGAACGTCTCAATAATCAGTGGTTCTCTGTTGGCCTCGATGTAAAACAAGGCAGAAGCCCATCTGTTGTTATCTCAAACGTTCTCAAAAAAGTGTTGCATCTTCTCGTCAACAGCTTTCACAGAGGCCATTAAACGCTGCACAAGATGCTAGCTGTGGAGTGGCGGCGTCTGCGACTCAACAAGATGATTCCCTACAGGTTGGATTTTCTTTTATTACAGTTTACTGCATGAGACGATTGAAGTTGTTTTCATCATACGCTCATATTTGTATTTCGTATATGAAAAAGTTATACCTGATCTGTCGAAGTCAAATTGAAAAGTATTTGTGATGGTATAATGTGAGAAAGGGATGCATATACTGGAAATTAGCCACAAAGGCTAAAGCTGTTCCTTTAAATGTAAAAGGGGTTTGTCCACGAAATAATAAACTATTAAACTAAACGAGAGGGGAAAATAACCTGTACATATGGTGTAGTGTAACTGAACATGTATAACATGTACAGAATAACAGCGTCACAGCTGCAGCATTGTAAAATGTCTGTTATCATTTCTTTCTCATAGATCATTGATAGCATCATTGAGGAGAGTCAGAAAGGAAGTGCTGAGGATGTCGGTGAGGTGGCTCAGCTGTTGGATCAGCTACATGTCGATGTGAGGGCAGAACCGGACTCAAAGGAAGGCAGTGCTGCTCAGGAAGTTCCTGTGGAGCGAGCAGAGGCCGCAGCTGTCGCACCTCAGCCTGTCGAGAGGCCGGAGGAACAACAGGAAAGTCCAGCAACAAACGGAGCATGCTCTTTACCTGCCCCAGAGCTCGTGGATTTCCCCGGACCACCAGTCGGCTCGCAAGAAGGAGTTCAGCCCCCAGACATTACCAGCACAGTCGGACAGAGTCAGCCCGGTGGTGCTGGCAGGGCTACAGATGGAGGGCAGGAGCAGAGACCTGCTGATATCTTAGACCAGGTCCCATTCGCAGACAGACAGGCTGACTCAGACTCTGGGCCTTGTAAACCCCCACGGCAATTCACAGTGGAACCAGACATTGTCGCCAGCACCAAGAAGCCTCCGCCGTCACGCCCTCCCCCTCCCAGTGGAGGTCCTCCTCCCAGACCGCCTCCGCCATCATGGCAGAGTCTGCCTTCCAGGAAGTCTCAGGACTGTCTGAGACCAAGTGGTCTAGAAGGTAGAGAAAACTCTGCACATTTATTATTCAAGTCCCACATTGTTCCTCGGTGTGTTTTCAAACTTTAATCTGGAGCTCATAAGGCGTCAACAGATTATTTAAAGGGTTTAACGTCGCTGCATGGTAGACGCTTAAGAGCAATAGCTGTTTCCACGTTTTTGTTTAGTGAGCACAAGTCCAGAGGTTTCTTCTGTTTGGATTACAAAACGTGATTGAATGAATGGAAGGTCTGTTGCAACCAACTAAGAATAGTTTCTCATACAGTGGAAATATGTCTGAACCAATAAAACATAGCAAGTGGGCAGAAGATAATCAAAAAGAGGACTTTTAAGTTTAACATTGTGCAAGTATTTTTCTAAATATGAATTTAAAAAAATAAAATAAATATGGTCCTTCGGATGCCCTGCTGTGATATGAAATGTTAAAATCTCCTCTGAACATAGACTAAAAACTCAGATATGTGAGCGCCTTTAAAAAAAAAAAAAAAAAAAAGGAAGAGCAGCTCAGAACTGTTCCTATGTTCCTAACAAGTTCCTATGTTTATTTCTTAACATAGGAAAAGCATCTTGACCTTTGCGTTTAGTAATATAATGAACACCCACTACCAACTATTGCACACAAGCGTGAAGCAAATGTTATTGATCTTTTAGTTTTTAGATTAAGTGTTGTGTATTGTTGTTCGATTGTCCAGTGTCTGCGATGTGTTCAGTCAACGACGAGGCTCTGGAGCCCTCTGGCCTGGTGTCTCCCAGCAGCACCGTCAGGAGTCTAACCAAAGAGCTGCAGCATTCCTTGGATTTAGCCAGCGCCACCAGTGGGGACAAAGTGGTGACGGCACAGGTGAGTGAGGCTTCAGACCTGACCACGCTCTCTGGTGCGGATTAAAGAGAGCACACAACATGAAACAAACGTGGTGTTACAGCTTGCTCATCTGCTGCGTGATACTTTTCTTTTGCTCTTCAGGAAAATGAGGATGAACAGTCCTCGTCTCAAAGTGGTGAACAAACGCCAGGCCCCCAACGACCACGCTCTGACTCTGGTAGAGAACTGACTGATGAAGTAAGAGTCCTTCTGTGCTTGTTTTTTTTTGCCTTTTATTATGCTTGAATCTAAGCCATAACTCGGCCTCCTGCACATTCCTTCCAGCAACCCTTCATACAGCAAATCTGTACTTTGGTCTTATCTTAAAAAAAAAAAAAAAAAAAAAAACAGGAAATCCTGGCGAGTGTGATGATCAAGAATCTGGACACTGGGGAAGAGATCCCTCTAATCCAGGCAGAAGAGAAACTCCCTGCTGGGATCAATCCTCTCACCCTGCACATCATGAGGAGGACAAAGGAGTACATCACGTAAGCAGAAATGTAGTCGTCTCTGTTAGCTGGACCAGCGCTGTGATATTCAAGCAGCTCAGGAAACCAGCATCATGCATATTGTTCTCGACGTTCTGATAAAGAGATTGAGGTTTATTGTGACTTTGTCTCATTTTACAACACAAGAAAACAAACTTCAGAGGTGGTCAGAATGGACAAAGTCGCACGCTTGACCTTTCCACCAAATTCCCAGGAAAATATCTTTCCTTTGTTCAACTTTGCACATGTACATTCCCAACATTAATCCATGGGGATGTAAAGATTAATCATGGGGCAGTTATAAATCCATTTAATGTCGTCCAGCTTCACATCGGTACTCGGTAATATTGTGAGCGTCAGCAGCTGCAGAGCAGAGGTGGTTTCTTGTGAAGAAAAAAAAAATAAGCGGCTGCCAAACTATCCGAACAAGCAGCAGTTGTGTTGCTGTCACCCAAAAACGAGTGTAAGAGATGAAGAGGTGCACGGGCGTTTTCATTAAAAAAAATGTAAGGCATCTTTTTTCGGTCATTTATCTTCAGTCGACTCGTATCAGGGTTTGAGTGGGTCTTTACTCCCCTCTTATCATCCACCATGAAAAAAGCGCATTGAAAGCCCGACTTTGTGAAAGCAGATGAGGAAGTTGCTCTGTTCTGTTTTGTCCTCTCAGGAACGATGCAGCGCAGTCGGATGACGATGAAAAGTCACAGGTTCCACTGGCAGACACAGACGGAGGGAAACTGAAACAGAAAACGTAAAGACACTTGACTTCTTCTCGCTCCTTCCAACAATCACTAACACATACTCAAATGTAGTATTTAATCGTTGTGTTCCCGACCAGGACCCAGTTTAAAAAGTTCTTGGGCAAGTCCGTGAAGAAGGCCAAGCACCTTGCTGAGGAATATGGAGAGAAGGCGGTCAACAAGGTGAAAAGTGTACGAGACGAAGGTGAGGGAACTCGTGATTTGAACCAATCAGAGGACGACTTAAATGTGACCGTGTGTTCTCGTACAATGGGTTGTTTCTATTCTCTGCTCTTCCTAGAACTCCTCTAAAAAAAACACGCCGAGGTACACTTCCTCACAGTGTTGATTTATTTATTATGAAGTAGTAGTTCAAGTGGAAGTCCATGAGCTGCAGAGCGCAGATAAGTGCTGGCAGAGATCGTGTTTGTAAATGGACGTAGACACTTGAGTTCTAACAGTCGCAGACGTCACTTTTATCGTCACATCCACGAAAGCAGCAATCGAGCGCAGGCACCGAATCTCTGAATCCCACTGAAGGAGAGAGCTCATGCTGTTGTCTCATCTGTCCTGCATGTTTTCACTTTGTGGGCGCTTAATTGTTTTTTTAAATAAGTTAAGAAGAGGACGACTTTGAAGTTCAAGTGAGGAACATTAAAACACGTGCTGCGACTGACAAGTTATTACATTTTGATAACTCCTTTTTCTTTTTCTTTTTTTCATCTGGTGAGCATAAATTCAAAGATTGTCACTCTTGCTTCTGAAGTGTTGATTCTCGTGTGGGCTGTAAAGACTTTGCGTCTGTTTTGGCCTCAGTTTTCCATACGGATCAGGATGACCCATCGTCGAGCGATGACGAGGGAATGCCTTACACCAGACCCGCCAAGTTCAAGGCAGCACATAGCTTCAAGGGTCCCTTTGACTTTGATCAGATAAAGGTTGTGCAGGACCTGAGCGGAGAGCACATGGTAAGAGGCTTTTCCCTCTTGTATTATTCATATTGGATAGAAAGGATCCATCCATGACTTCTTTGTCTTCTCCTCAGGGTGCCGTGTGGACCATGAAGTTCTCTCACTGCGGGAGGCTGCTGGCGACTGCAGGACAAGATAACGTGGTCCGCATCTGGGTCCTGAAGACCGCCTTTGACTACTTCAATAACATGAGAATAAAGTACAACACTGAAGGTAACCTCGTCTGCGCGGCACATTTCTTTGATTGTCGAAGTCGAGACGCTCAGTTTGGCTTCTTTCTGTTTCCGCTCCATCAGGTCGAGTCTCACCTTCTCCGTCTCAGGAAAGTTTATGCTCCTCTAAATCTGACAATGACCCCGGGGTGAGTGAAAGCAATCACTTCTTCTATTTTGGGCTATCTGACTTTTCCAGAAATAGCAGAAGAACCGGATACTTTGAGGCTAATTTGGTTACGCAGTGCTCCATATTTCACATTTTTGCGTCTGCATGTTCGGCTAACAGTACGTGCTCTCATGTCAGGCCAGTTGTGCAGCAGAAGACCCCGAGACAGAAGACAGGAACGCCCCTTTCCGGCAAATTCCCTTCTGCAAGTATAAAGGTCATACTGCGGATCTTCTAGACTTGTCCTGGTCAAAGGTAAGATTTTACTCGGACTCTTTTTTTCTACGTGATGATGCCTCCTAAAAGAGTCTTTCAGTGTAACAGTCAAATGTTGTAGCCCTCCACAAGTGAACGTATTAATAAATAAAATGACTATCTGTCTTATTGCACTTCATTGTTGTCAGTAATAAGGCTTTCACACATGTCGCACGTGACATTTATATCCTGTGACTGGAAAACGTGATGTTCTGAAAACAGCTGCATCACGTTTTCTGTTCTTCAGGATGTTGTTCTCTGCTTCTTTGTTGTTGTTTTCCTTCCTTTGAACGACACGCAGCCTTGCTAAAAAAAAACGAGATATTCTCATTATAGTGTTGTCTAATGGACTCTGGCTTTTTTTTTTTTAATGAGCTCATGTCTTCCCTGCAATATCCCCCCCTTCCCGTCTTACGTTTTAAAAATGTGTCTCTGTCTAGAACTTCTTCCTGCTGTCCTCTTCGATGGATAAAACGGTCAGACTGTGGCACATATCCAGGAGAGAGTGTCTGTGTTGCTTTCAGCACATTGATTTTGTCACAGCCATTGCTTTCCATCCCAGAGTAAGTTGTGTCATCATGCAACACCTCTCTCAGCACTCATCATACATTTATTCATTTTGACCCCATCGACTGTATTTATAGTTTTTTTTCTCCTCGTTTCTCAGGACGACAGATATTTTTTAAGTGGCTCTCTAGACGGAAAGCTTCGGCTTTGGAACATTCCAGATAAGAAGGTGGCGCTGTGGAACGAGGTGGACGGCCAGACGCGCCTCATCACTGCCGCCAACTTCTGCCAAAATGGGAAGTACGCTGTCATCGGCACCTATGACGGGCGATGCATCTTCTACGACACGGAGGTACAAAGAGGAGCTCCCTGATTTCACGATCTCCAGAAAGTATCCGTTTCATCCTGACGCTGTTAAATCACGACTTTTTCACACGTTTTCTCAGCGTCTGAAGTACCACACCCAAATTCACGTGAGGTCCACCAGAGGCAGGAACAAAGTTGGACGTAAAATCACCGGCATCGAGCCTCTTCCTGGAGAGAATAAGGTGACACCTGATCTGCACTTCAAATATCGCCCAGCATGTTTGATGTCCCGTAAATGATGCACAACCCAGACGTTCTAAATAACAGATTCCCTCCTTTTCCTCCCTGATAGATTTTGGTGACATCAAACGACTCTCGCATTCGCCTTTACGACCTGAGGGACTTGTCATTATCCATGAAATATAAAGGTTACGTCAACAGCAGCAGCCAGATCAAAGCAAGCTTCAGGTGAGGGAAGCTTTGCACTCTGCGTAATTTGGACTCAAGTCGTGTGAAGACGCATTTAAAACAAGGAAGACGTATTTTAATCTCCATGAAGGGCAGCTGAACGTAGCGTTGTTACATCCAACTCTGTATTTCATGAACAGTTTCTGTGGTTTCCAGTTGAACTCTTGAGTAAGGGTGGAGCAATATATCGTCACCCTGACGAGCGGGATGCAATTTCTTCACTCTGCCAGTTGGACTCACTTTTCCTCACGGTGGTGCTGGGCACACAGACAAAGTTATCGTGAAGTTAGTTGGCTCTAGAAGTTGACGGCAGGATAATGTCAGAGGAGAAAAGAGTGAAGTGAGGAAACTTGGTAAGAGGCGAAACTGAGACCAAAATCAGCATTCTTTTTTTTAAGACTTAAGACTGTGGATAGAGAGGACAATAATGGACAGTGAATTGTGGGAAAGGAGCCACAAGTTGGTGTCCACATTGTAGACGGCAGCCTGTGTGTGTGGGGTCAACAGCACCCTGACATTCAGATAGTTTTAAGTGGACATTTATATTGATCAGCTCATCTGATATTGAGATGTTACCATCTGATTTTCTTGCCAAAGATCAAATGTTTCATGGTTACTGCTGCTGTTCCCATTCCTGCTCTTCAGTACGATTCAAAACTGTCCAGACGTCACGATACGTTTTCTTTTTCTCAAATGGACCTCCGATGTCAAAGCTGACTCACTGTGGGTTTATCTTCCTACAGTCATGACTATTCTTTCATAGTCAGCGGCTCGGAGGATAAATACGTGTACATCTGGAGCACGTACCACGACCTGAGCAAATTCACGTCTGTACGACGGGACCGCAATGACTTCTGGGAAGGGATTAAAGGTAACCGAGCCATGTGTGTCTTTCAAATTAAAGTCCTCCTCTTGATTCAACTGATGCTAAATCTTTATTTACATTTCAGCACACAATGCAGTGGTCACCTCAGCCATCTTCGCACCCCACCCAGGCCTTATTGTTCCCCAAGAAGCTGGAGCAGAGAAACCAGAAGCAGAGTGCAAGAGCCTGGACTCCAATGATTCTGAAACCATACCCTCAGGTGTGTGTGTGTGTGTGTGTGCTCAAAGTATTTATGGGCCTTTTTTTTTTTTTTTTGACATCCAAGCTGTCATGAAATTACTCTTAACAAGTCCTTTCCTTTGCAGGAGCCCTAAAGACGGATCACACCGAGGTTCTACTCTCAGCAGACTTTACTGGAGCCATCAAGGTTTTCATCAATGTCAAAAAGTACTGAGAACTTCAGCGGTTAACAGTCACTGGTATTCACAGCCGTCTGTTGGATATCAGGCGTCAAGATGGACAGGCTTTCAGATGTAAGACAAAAAGCTGTTTGTAGCTTTTTCAGCCAACGGGGACCCTGATAACGAGGGAGCGGGATGGAAGAACTAGACTGTAAAACAAATCAGACAAGGTTAGATTCCCTGTCACGTTTCTATTTTTTATGTTGAATACCAAGCAACTGTGAAGGGTTTGGCGTAAAGATAAAGAAAAAAAAAAAGAAAAAAAAAAGCCAGATATGCCAAGTGTGTGATTTGAGCAGAAATGACATCTGTTCTGGTATGTGAGTAATCACTGTAGTATCTTCAGGACTGAGCATAGTAACACGGCTACTGGGAACAGTACAGGCACCTTACTGGACAACACATTTCAAAAAAATATAAAGTCAACTCTTTCAAGTGCAAAAACACACTGTCCTGATGTACGTCACAACTTTCAATCTTTCATGTGCATTTGCCTGGAAGCAAGGATGTTACAGAGAAACAAGACTCGGATAATTTGTGCCTAAAACATTTAGATCGCTTTTCTAAATTCAGGTTGGAGCTTTCCTCTGAAAAACTATCAAACATTTCAAGGAGGACAGCGAATCTACGGTACAGGACAACTGAGATGGTTACAAACAGGGCTGGGTATCTTTCACTTTTCCCTCAACCAATCCTGGCGCTTTAATACTTTTGATATATTTTCAAAGAAAGCACATTGACTTCTATGAATCAGTACTGTAAATGTGGTGTGTGACGTTACATACTCACTGCTTTTGTAAACCAAACGATGCACTATTAACTCCCTCAATAAATAATCCTCACAAACTGGAAGATGACGTGTGAATGACCTTTTGACCTTTCAAAGGCTACAATTCAGCAGAACAAATATGTAGATACCTGGCCCTCTCCACACACACACACACACACACACACTCACATCACCAAGAGTGGTTTATTTAGTTTCTGAACTGTTGAAGGTTATCATTTTTAAAACAAGCATAAAAACAAAAATAGATAGAATTAGATACAGTGTTCAAACGTCTTCTTACAAAAGAGTGCTGGATCTTGCAGGGATAGTGTGAGTGGGGACCAATGACACAGACATGCTGGTCTGTACAGAGAGGAAACCAGCGGGCTCGTGGAGGACAAAGTCCAGAGAGTCAATGTTTGCTCTTCTTTGTCTTCTTGCGGGAGCGATGTGGTGACCGAGACCTGGACTTCCCCGTCTTCCTGTCTGGTGTTGGGGATCGGGAACGTTTGGACTGTTTAGGAGACTTTGTCCTGTTTTAAAAAAAGAAAAAAAAGTACATTTGGGATTAGATCAACTTTGAAAATGACAATTAGCATAACTGCATCGGAGCTGAAACATGTCACTTGCTTTAAAGGAGAAATGCTCCTCGCCGGTCGGGTCTGGTCGTCGTGATCTTTACTTCGTTCTCTTCTTCGCTCGCCGTTTTCACTTCTCCTGCTCCTCTCTTTGTTCCTTCTGTCGTCCTTCGACTTGTCTTTACATTTTGTCGTCGGCCTCTCGTTCTTGGCTTCGTCTTTTTCAAACTCCTGTAACAGAAAGGGTAAAGCATCCCATCAATGTCTCATTTAAACACATTAAATGTCAACATGTCATGGCTGAAAACACACCCACTAATCAACGCCTTACAGGCTGCCAGGTCTCCACCAGGGGGAGCTGTCAGTCTCACACACAGCAGTTAGAGAAACTGTAGCTAGATGTAATCCCTGTAGAGCGGACGGTGCACTCTGGACTAGAGACTGTCTGGGTTTGAGTGCTCTGTTTTTAACTGTGCCAACTAATTTCATGGTGTAATTTTAATGTACTTATAACAAGCACTTTTGTATATTTAGCCCCATGCTGTTTGTGATTAAATAAATATTTCTATGAAACGTCTGTGATCGCTGTGCTTTTTTTTCTTCAGGGACTCGTCTGCACAAGAAACAAAGTGCGGCTCTGAGTATGATTTTTGTCGTATTGTTGCAGAGATGCACTAGGTGTGACCAGCTATAGTTGCACCTAATGACACTTTTGTCGTTCAGGTAAATGATCTTCACACATTTTAAACCTGTGATATCTGAATTTGGCTGAAGTTCAATTCAAATGTAGGTTATGAACAAACTGGTCCCTTGTTTTGCAGCTTTGTCACTCATGCATTATGAGAGTGGTCTAATGAGTGGGTTGTGACCTGCACAGCTGTATAAATGTATGAAAGTGACATGAAGCTTTATGCTAATTTAGAAAACTAGAAATGCACAGTCAACTGCTTCCCATTTTACTATTTGTTAGAAAATCGTCTTTTTAAGTCCTCTCAAATTTAAAAATGTATCCGGAAACGAAGAAAGTGTCAGTCTCTCCCCGTACAGCTGCACTGCTACTGATAACAGGTCGTCTCAACTCTCATTGATTTGCGATGGGGAGCCGGACAAGCAGTGCATGGTGGGATTGTTGCAGCGGGAGTGGCTCTGCAAAGCCCCAGACAAGCCGCCCGTTTAACCAATCAGATGCATTCATTGAGGCTACGTCACCTCTTCATTAACCTACAGTGAAAAACATGTAGAACATCGGAACAAGCTCTCTTTTCGTTGGGCGTACGCCCGGCGAGCGGCGAGCTGGGTGATCTCTTATGTCCTCGTCACAAACTGTTTCCAGGCTTCTAAGTGGAAACTGAGAGGTACGTTTAAAAAAAGGCCCGTTAGCTCACCGTCTGCAGCAGCTTGTTCCTGTAGTGATCCACCTGTTGCTGTATGCTCAGTCCAGATTTCCTCGACCTCTTGCCGGACTCGAGCTCATCCTGGATCTTCATGACCTTAACCTTCATCAGACACATTTGAACAGTCACTAAAGCGAGGCAGTTTGAGTCGAATATAAAACCTTATTTCTGCGTTTGCAACAGAAGCCAACATGTTTCTACACAATGTGTTTGCTCAGTTTCATGAGATAACGAGTAATTGAGGTTTGTTCTCTGGAGATCTCCACATATCTCATATGTGCTGAGTTACAAAAGCACAAAATAGAAAAAGACTTATCGGCGGGTGATGGCAACAAGGCGTGTCACAGTCTGGCCTATCACAGTGAACAGTTTGTTTAGTAGATCACCGGACAATGATCCCGTTATCACAAGCCAAAAACAAGCTTTCGTTATCTCGAGATAACGAGATCAATTAAACTGTTGTAATGGGAAGAGTTATCCCAAGGGAATACCGCAAGAAAACGGTAATTTATTCATTATGGAAAAACTAGAAAAATTGAGATCGATACGAAATCTCCAGAGAACAACCGTGAATCCCTCATCAGCACATGCTTGTCCCTCCTCTTTTTTCGTACATTTACCTCCAGCTCTCTCAGCCTTTTCCTTTTGCTCTCAGACATCTGAAAGCTTCGGAGGGAGCTCTGGAAGGCTGCACCGTCGTATTTGGGCGAGCTGCTGGAGTCGTCACTGCTGTCGCTTTCCGAGTCTTTATTCCCCTCCTGGGAGTCGACACTGTCACCAGTGGAGGGAGGGAGGGAGAGGGAGAGGGAGAGAGAGAGACTCGTGTATCTCTGTAGCATTCGACTGTTTAAACAAAGTGTGCATGTCTTCAGACCTTACCTCACATTCACCTCGTCTTCATTGTTTTGCTCCACCACCATGTCCCACTTGGACTCCATCTTGGCTTCGGAGGGAGAGGAGAAAGATGAGCAGGATCATAGAGGGAATACTGATATGATTAAGACTGTTTGTATGTTGAGCTCTGGTACCTCGAGAGAAAGTCCCATTGTCACCTGTCCGTTCCCACTTAGACAACGAGACACGGCTCTCCTCCACTAAAGTAAGAAAAGAGACAACCGAGTCAGGACGACGTGAAAAAAGCAAATGAACACAACAAATACAAAAATGTATTTCAGGCAACAAATGTATCACTGGACAAAAAAGAAAGGCTGTCTTTCTGATATCAAGCATACAGCAGCGTTTAAAGGTATTATAAAGAATAAAAAAATAGTAAACCTGTTGTTTGCTCATTCAGAGGCCCCTCTGTACATAACCAGTAAAAAAAAAACTCCTTGGTGAACTTACACGGCATCCCATTAATGTCATCAACAGCGACTCCGAGGGGAACGCCGTCAATGTCGTCGACAGGGACTCCATCCAGAGGATCCCAGCCCATGGGGCAGCCGTCGATGTCATCCACGAGAGCCGAGTTCAAACCAACAGTCTCACCGTCCATCGGCGCACCATCGAGATCGAAAGACGCGTCCTGAAGGTGAGAGACAAGTGAACATGTGTCGAAGCGGTCAGAATGTGTTTAAATATTTTTCCAACATGAAGAGCTGAAGAGCCATTAGAAAAAGGGTGATAAACTCCTGAATGAGCAGATTATTATTCAGCTCACCTCGGCCGGCTCTTTGGAGACCTCCTCTACCTTGGCAAAGCCCAGAAAGATGTTTTGAAGGTGAATAAGGTAAGACTCGGGGTAGATGGCCCAGTCTTCCCATGCTCGGAAACAACTCATGACTTTTTGCTGTTAAGATTAAAGAAGTCAATTATTTTTTCTATTTTTTTTTTATTTTTTTTTTTATTAGTTTGCCTGACAAAATTATTTCACTAAAAAAAAGAAAAAAAAGATCTCAATTACCTTGAACTGCTCAGCCTGCAGCCTGGCCTGTATGTTTTTGTGCACTGCATTAAGGTCTCCAAATATCTGTGCAAGCTTTGTTTCAAAGCTGAAAAGAGACAAACACGGTGACACACTGCAGGAGGAAGAAGAACTGCAAAAGAACATTTTGGAAGCTGACCTGAGAGAAAGTCTCTTACTATTTACGATAATATGATGCACCAGCCACTTTGGCGCAGGAGTTGTGCAAGATGTCTGACACGAGGTACAATCTGGCGACCTGTAAGAATGAAGACAAACAAAAATTATGCAAAAAAATAAAAAATAATCAAATGTAAAAAATCCCTAAACTCATTGTTAACAGCCTGTACATTTGTGCTCCTATAAAGACTTAAAGGAGGAGCACTGGCCTTCTTCTGAAGAGGTGTGTGAAGCAGAGAAAAAGATTCAGTGACGTGTGTCACGACTTCCTCGGCTGCATCTGCTCGCTCGAGACAGAACAGCATGGCTTTGGCGATATCTTCTCTGCTTGGAATGAGCTCTGTGAGCAATGTGTGCAGTCTCTTTCTGTGCCTGTGTGACAAACAAACGGTTTAAATTCACTGATGAAAAGCTCTAAAAACATACTACATGCCATACTTACTCAGCCCTGAGCTGGCCTTTCTTCACCTCCTCCTCAGGCGGAGCCTCTTCCCTCACTTCTCGATCTTCCTCTCTCTGAGAGTAGCTGTTTAGGACAGGCGGCCTCCATATGGAGCCACCACGGAACATACGGAAATCTGTGGTCCTCCACTCCGTCGGGGACTCTCCCTGTTGGAAGGAGAAAGGTATTCAAGTCAAAATGACTTGTGAAGTTTGTCCCCATGAAGTAGAAGTCACAAGCACATGATAAATTCCTTCGGTGAAGAGTTTACATCTGGTTATAATACAGACTGTCATTAATACTGAAGCCTCTTAATGACCTACGAGAGCGATCTATCATAACTTTATATATATATTTTTTTTTGTTATGCCTGTCACCCCTGGTTGGATGCCAGATGAAGTCATTAGCAGCACACTAATGAAACAGACGGTTTTAAGTCTAAGTGTGCCAACATTTCGTTGTGCTTTCAATAAAAGTTATTTAAAGTGAAGAAGGATGAGAAATACAAAACGTGTCCAAAATCAGCAAATGTGACAATTTTCCTGTTTTGTCCACAGGGGGCGCCAACATTCACACAACCTGGAAGTTCCTCACAAGAGCTTTTAATGAGGCGGGTTTTCACAGCACAAACCTGGAGGATGGAGAAGAGTTTCCAGCGGTAGTACACATGGTCTTGACTTTTGTTGTTGAAAAGGAACCTGAGGCAGTAAAAAAAAAAAAAAAGAGCAAATTAAACATTCACTCATCAAAATCACTTTCAAGAACGACACGCTGCTCAACAGGCGGAACGGTTCTCACCTGTAATCTGGATTGTTTAGCTCCTTGCTCATTATCACGGCTTCAAACACGTGGCCTTCGCGCACCACAAACTCTATCATCCTGTGAATGAGTAATAATAGATTCCTGTTGGGGAGAAAAATGTTTTAGAGCATCAGTCAGTTATAGCATGACATCTCTTACACATCTTTAAACTGAGCTAGTGGCTCATGCAAACTGCAGGCCGACCGACTATAAACAGTTATTTGGCCTCTGGTAGTATCATTCATGTAGTTTATGACATTAAAGACGCTAATCATAATAAGGATGAGAGTCAGTGTCATAAGCATGCGACAGCTGTACTCCTTGCTCAGTGTGTCCATGAACAGGTTTAAAAAAAAAAAAAAAAATCACACAACTGACAACATCTATTCTCAAACACTGATGAAAAGATCTGAAAGCCTTCTTCTTAAATTTCTCCTTCACAGTCGAAAAATGACAAAGTAACTAACTCCAATGGGATTTTAGAGGCCTACATAAATCATGCACTGATGAATTTAAAGTCCCAATAAACGCACTTCAAAGAATCCAGAGTGACGCTGTGATCTTAGTGCGACTGAGACTCTAGCTGTATTTCTAACTGAAATGAGAAAGAACCAATCACAAGATAGAAGGCGGGACATGACCTTGGGATGGTTAGCTTCAACAAAGCTTTTTAATTAATCAAAAAATGAGCAGACCATTTGGAATATATTTGGCAGATAAATGAACATTAAAAACAGGAACACTGGGTTGAAACCAGGAACATGTATTTTTCATAACATTTTTCATAATCTGTTTATGCAGTGTTGCTGTTTTTTTTTCTGTTATAACTACAGCTGCAGTCAGACTTTCATATGACTCACTGTCTGCTTGTGTTTACGGCGCTGCACTGGCATTACTCAACTCATCTAACTGTACAATGAAAAAGTCCATCTGCCTCCTCGCTGTATCAGTCTGCAGTGTCTCAGCCAACCCACGAACAGAGAGACAAACATCCATGGCTTTTAAGTAATAACATAGTAAGTATAATCAGCACGGCCATAGACATACAAAAACTACTTAAGGGTCACACTTTGAAATACTTAATACAATAAAGGGACAAACAGGAGATATTTAAATAACTCGAGGGAGAAATCATTGCACTGACTGTTTGGCCGTGAGGACCTTTAACTTCTGCAATCAGAGTTCTAAGTCTTAAATTGCCGCATTCATAACGACACTCAAACATCCTTTTCTTTTGTTATATATACCTGATATCAAAAAGCATCATCAGCCTTGAATTTTCAAACTTTAATAACATATACAGTTGTGACACGCACACAGTGCACCACAGCCTCTGTCGTACAACACTTGTGTAAGAGCAGCGTTTTGATCGTAGGAAGAAGAGTGTGTGTACCTGTCTGTCGGGATAACCACTTTGACTACGGCTTCGGACAGAGTCTGTTTGTGAAGTCAAACCAAATAGTGAAGATTTCATTAAAAAAAGTGAGCACACTGCAGCATACATACAGCACAGAAAACCACGACAGCATTCAGTCAGCATGAAACAAGAGGAGGATGATACAACAGTGGACACTTGTTTCGAACATGCCTGAATATAAATACAAGCTAAACAGAAGTTGGAACATTTAATAGACTCAGTCAAACTGTTGTGCTTCATTGAACTGCTATAATCCTGCAGCACACAGACAAGGCGATCGGTTATATGATCACATGCAACAAGAGAACATGGCCTCAAGCTTTTGGAGAGATTATTTAGTGGAGAGGCACGGACTGTGAAGATCGCGGCTCGGGGGAAACAAACCTTTAGTTTGTTTGTTACATCTAGGTTTTTCCTCCGTGCGTGTTTCTCTCATGAGTTGTGTGACTCCGCGTGTTCACATGGTTGTTTTTAGTCCCTCCTCGTCTTAACCCATCTGTGTAGGACTTCTTTCATGTTTGATGAAAACAGCTCAGTTTGTCCAACACGTCACTGATTCTGATAAATAAAAAACTCAATCTTTGAATCAGCAGTCACGTGAACTAGCTTTCCATCATTAACACGATGAAACACGACAGAGACACATCAGCTACTGACGTTGGTGAAGGTCATATAGAGTCGGGTTCATTTGCCAATGGGCTGATCAGTGTCAACAGGTCTGGTATCAACGTTCAACTGGTGTAGTGCAGCCCTACTACTTACACATAGTTTAATGTGAACTACCATTATATTTGGTGAATAAATTTATAACACCTTGTTTTCATCTAGAAATGTGTCTGCCTCCTGCGCACCAGTGCACTTCATGAACAGCTTGTTTCTCTCCTCAAGTTATAATCCTGCATTATAGGAAAACGATGGTACACTGTTCAGTAAATACAACTTGTAAATACAATTTTCCTGTTGGTCCGGGGCTGTGAGTACTCACGCCACATCAATCTAGTTTTAGTAGACTTGGATCTCAACTACATACAAATAGCATGAAGAATAGCAAACTCCATGTGGAGAAAACAGATGGCATTAGAAATAGCTAACCAGCTGCACAGACACTGCATGTTTTGGGCAATGGAACCCCCCCCCCCCCCCCACCAGACTGGTGCGCCGTATATGAAGAATTTGAAGGCTCATCTTTCATTCATTTTTGGGTTTCTTTAAAGACTGTATTTCTAATTGCAATACCAATCCAAGGCAGGCTCTTGTATATGTAGTAAAAGACTTAGACATAAAAAATGATCATGCAAACACGTCAGTTAGACAGAAACAGAAGATGCTTGGGCCCTCAGTTTTACCTTGTCCAGCTCCCCCTTGGACATGCCCAGCGGCTTGGTGAAGTCATTGCGGAATCGATCTCTTGGCTGAGCATTGAAAGGCAGACCAGATGGAGGTGGCGGTGTGGCCCTCACCCCGACTGGTGTGTAGAGAGGCTGAGGTGGAATGCGAGCTGGTTTACCCCATCCCAGCTTCATCTCAAACCCCATGATTACTTTTCCTGAAAAAAAAAAGAACCAAAACAGTAAAATCTGACAATGATAGTCACTGAGAAACATCTTAGTACAACGATTAAACATGATCTGCTCTGTACCATCAAGTGCAGCCAAGGCTCTTTCTGCATCTTTCCGTGTCATGAAAGCCACAAAGGCTCTGTTGGAGGTCCGGCAGCGCTCTTCCTCTGTTCGTGGCCACATTATCTTCACACTGGCCAGAGGGCCATACTTACAAAACTCTTGGCACAGCATCTCCTCGTTCATCTGAGAATTGAGAAAAAATTAACACGGATGCATAAGTGTGCTAAGCTTTTTAATGTGCGTGTCTTCTTCACCTTCTGGCTGATGCAGCTGATGTAGAGGTTGGTGGTGGTTGGTGTCATCAGGTCATCATATAAAGCTGAAAGAACAAACAGGATTCAGGTGAGCGAAGGAATTAGCATTTTCGAATCATTACGCATTAAATGAGCACTTCGTAACTCTGTCATCTAGTGTTTAAAGTGGGTACTGCAGTCCAAGTTCAAAACATTGGAGAGCCCCCCCCCCCCCCCCGCCCTCTCCTCCCTAAAGTCGATGCACACACAGGTTGCCATGTTGCAGACATGGAAGCTTCAGTGTTTAGCCAGCTCTGAATCCCACTGGAAACCTTTCTGCGTTTTAACCTCTCTCCGTTTTTTCAAAAGCATCACCAATATTTGTCCTAATTTCGCCACGTTTCTGCTCATGAAGCTTATTAAAAAAATACAGAGGCTTTTCAGGTCTGGTAGTATCAGCTTGATCTGAACCAGTCGCTACAACACCTGTTTGTTTGTTACAATATCTGGCAAATTGAAGGCCGTCGAAATCGGCTGTTTGGGGGTGCCTTGAAACCGCCTACCCTCTCTGGTCGAAACAAAAAGAAACCATTAAAAACCAGACTAAATATAGAAGGAGGACATACTGGCTGCTGCATTGTTGTCAGAGAAGCCAACACTTCAACTCAGCATGCTTCTTTCATGTCGGATCATATAGTAAGGTCATACTTTGATTTAATTGAGTAGATATCTTAGATATTGCTTTTTGAACATTAAAGCGAAACACTCACTTGATCGTGCTGTTAATGGTATGTCCAGATCTCCTCCTTTTCCTCCTCTTCCTCCTCCTCCACTGTCGGGGTCATACCTCTTCCTCCTAAACCTTTCCTCCCGCTCTTCTTGTATTCTGCATTTTTTATAACATGGAAACAGGATATGGATATTTGAATGAGAAAAAAAAAAACCTGAACTTAAGAACAATATACATATCTGCAAAATGACTCACATCTTGAGTTCTTCTTTGAAGAGTTCCAGATTACTTTTCTTCTTTTCGTCTGCCTTTCTTTTATAAGACTGTTGATCAAACACAATCGGATTTAAAACATGCTGAGCACAGTTAGAGGTCGTAGAAAAACAAAAGAGAAGTTTGAGTAATAGGTTTGCGGTCACTGAAAACGTGAGAGGACAGACTTACAGCCTTTTTGCTGTCAACAGCTGATACCGCTGAGACATGCCTGGACACAGGGCTGAACTTGGAGGCTGGTTGATACAGTTTACTTCTGTTGAGCTCCGCTGCTTCCTCCTCTGCAGAACACAAAGCAATCACTCAACACTGACCACACAACTTTACATTCAGAGGTAGCAGCAGCAAATTAGGATCTGTAAAAACAGGAAGCAGCTCTTTGAAGTTGTTCTTGTGTTGGTCAGCAGGAAACTTCCTCCTGCTTCTATGTACACAGATTTGTTCTAGAAACAACCGGCATGAATACGTTTACTCTCAGTGTAGCTGCAGTGTTTGCAGTTAAGAAATTCCTGTTAAAAATAGAAGTAAAAAGATTTGGCTTCATTTTTGGACTCCCGAGAGAGGATGACTTTAATTAACCTGTCAAAAGATATGGGCTCTGACAATGAAGAAGGTGAACTGCTGCTGAGTCAACAATTTTCTTTGATCGTAATTGCCTGCTCTCTCTGAAGTTCTTAAAACCCCGTAAGATGTCAAGGTTATCAGTGTAACAGCGTTTTCATGGATAATTCTTGATTCGTTATTGTTCACAATGATGGAAGAGAATTCTTATTGAGCTTCATCTGCTCGTATTGTTTGAATAAGAGTGACAAAGTTCGGACTGTTTACCTTTAGTTGCGTTCACGATGCCCCCATGGACAAACGTTTTCACTCTGCTTTTCTTGTTGGACTCAAATGATGCCAAGAATTCTTCAAAAACATCTGCTGCTTTTTCTTCCTCCTACAAAGTCAAAAGGGAACACTTTAATCGACTCTGCAGGTTCACTGTTGACTCCCACATTACATACTCCGATTATCAATGAATCCACACAGCACAATATGAATTCTTCAATATACGTTTACCTTTTTCTTGAGCTCTTGTTGTTGTTTCTTTGTGAGTGTTTTGACTGGAGTCAGAGGTTTTCCCTTTTTATCTGCCATGCTCAAACTGCAATAAAGATAGAAACGATACTTAAAGGACTCACTGGCAACCTCTCACTCAATTCCCTCAGATTTATCCTGATGAAAAAAAAAATTGTACAGTTTGGACCTCCAGTCGGTACAAAACATGTAGCAAGACACTGAACAAAACAAACATGTTTGGAAAGTGATTCACAGACTATAAAAACTGTAAATGGCTCTGTGACCCACCTCTGGGTACCGACCAGCCACTTGAAAACCACTGCTCTAATAGCAATATTCTTGTTTAATTTGTCCTTCACTCAGTGTATTACTTATCACTTGTGTATTACTTTGAGGGACAGAATAGTAAGAGAAATTGTCAGTGACCATGTGCAGCTGCAGCAGCATGTATGTATGCAGGCCACACTTTATTCACATATGTTAGGCTTTGTTTGGTCTGACAGTAGATGTAAACATTTGAGCAACATACAAATAAAATATTGTAAATACAAGCCACACATGGTGCTAGCTGCTTACCCTAGCCTAGCAGATAAACATGGTGGGCAAATGAAGCAGTTTCAAACCCATAACTCTTTTCAACATATTCCCGGTTGTCATCTTTTGCAGAAATGACCAAAGAGTTGTTTTTTACTTGCAAGGCCCAGACCTCACACAGCTATCACTACAATTTGCTAACGATTGCTAACAGTGAAGTGTAGCTTAGCTTAACTGTAGCTTCATTCAAAGTGAGCAAACAAAGATTAACCTGTAAATGCATCATAAAGCTAACATTCCTCTGTCGACCTTCCTGCTAAAAAAAACCCCAAAACCAAAACAAATGAAATCTATTACTAACACCTTTTAAGTCCTGCTCTTTTACAGTGCATACACTACTCTATGCTAGCTATCCTTAACAGTCTCACATTTTCTTCCACAAATCATCGACAGGTCTTTTTTTTAAATCACAAGTCATGCATGCCAATAACTTCGTGCATTCGTTTAAAGTGGGACTCACAATGAGTGGCATGCTATTGCTTCTGCATTTTGCTTGCGACGGCGATTGTTTTCTATCACAACATGCTACCAGGAGAGGAGTTATTATCCGGCTGGAGGAGCTGTGGAGGAGGAGGAGGAGGAGGAGGACGCCTGCTCAGCTCACTCAGTCTGCACCATAACAAATGAGTCTGTCACTGTGCTACTTCTGCATATTGATGATCAAGAAATATCCCTTTTCTCTCCGGGACATTCACTCGAACAAAGTCATTTGTTCATCATCATGGGCGTATTTCAAAGGGGACATTATTATGAAAAATCCACTTTGACTGTGTTTTTGAACATTTATTTGGCTAACCTGAGTGTCTATAGACCCACACAATTTGAAATAAATCAATCCAATCCTTTGTTTGTGGTCTGCCTTAATCTTACACAACATTTCAGTTTGTGACATCACAAATTAAATTCTGGGTAAGAAAATCTCCTCCCCTGGTATCTCCACCCATGGACTTCACCTCCAGCCTAGAGCTAATATTTTGAACAGGTCTGCCATTTTTTGTTGTCTCTACAGAGGAGTGATGTCTACCAGGAAAACTCAGGGGTGATCATTGCAATTAAAGAGACACACACACCAAAACGGAGCGTTCTGAGCGAGCTGGTTTATACATATATCCTCTGGGGCTTCATTCATGTTATATTTGGACCAAAGCACAGCACAGACGTTTCATTAAGGGTTTATATATTCTTCAAATCAACACATGTAAGCCAAATGAATATGTATGCCAGCTGACAGTAAAAACAAAGTGTTTTGATAAAGGAGCAAGTGAAACATTTTACACAAAGCAGCAGAAATCAAAGTCTCTTTAAATGTCTTCAATAAGTGAGAAGAGCCACAATGTTGCATTTTTTTCTGAAATTAAAATACATAAATTTAAATGTATGTTTTTAAGTACAATCTTTCTTAGAAATGTTGGACAGATTGAAAATTGGTGTAACACTGTTCTCTCACAGGGTGAGAAAGTTCTGACCCTCAGATGCGTATCGCTCACTCTGTCAGTGATGGCAATAATTTCAGTCAGCTCTTGTTTACAAGTACAGTACATAATTTGAGATGAATTCTGCGGATAATATCTTGCTGCGATCTCACATTAATTTACTCCCACTTGCTGCCAAAAAAAAATACGAGGGGTCTGGAGGAAAAAAATCCAGGTGAAGACTGACTGAAAACTGTGGCCCTTTGCGTTCACACATGGTTTTTTGGTGCTCTTCAGACAAAGCTAATGCATAAAAGCTAAAGTTAAAATTAGAAACACAATGTTGCACAAAGTTGTGAAGCCTGTTGGAAAAGATTGTGTCACGCTTGTTGAATATTGTCCCTGTCTGTGTTTGCTTTAAAGGAGTGAAAAAGACAGTGTTGGAGGAAAATGTCCCTGAGGCCTACAGTGAGGTGAGTTCTGTGCTCTGACCTTCCCCCTTTACTTAGAGACATTTTTTGGGTGATTTTGTTTGAGCTGAACACTGGGTGGCACTATGAACCCAGGCAGATGAACTTTATTTAAGGACACTGATTAGCAGCAGGTGTTGTGCTCTAAGGGTAAATGGGTTTTGACCATGGAAAACAGTAGGCGAAAGAAGGAAACCAAAATGTTACGTTTTATCCTGGAGTGTTTTCTTAAAATTAAACGTCGATCTAGACTCCGGTCCGGATCTGGACCAAAACGCAATAAAATACAGACCGAGACAAATATAAATATTCAAATGTTGTGTCCAATCTGCCCCGTGCCCAATCCAAACGTCGTTGTTTAACGTCACCATGGTAACTCACTGTGACCGTAAGGGCTTCTTATTGATGCATATTAATATTCTTGTATTCTTATTTGTAAATTTTAGTGTTTTGTATATTTTTGATGTGGCACCTATTGGACTGCTCTAACAGTATTTTATTGTACTTATACAATGACAATAAAGACATCGTATCTTTCTTCCGCAAGTGTTTTTTTTTTTTTTTGCCTCCGCAGAAAGTTAGTTTGAAGTTGGATATTTGACAGACTTCCGCTCTGCTGCGCTCCTGAGAAACCTATTAAACATCCAACATAACACTGACTTCACCGCGGTCACACACATTTATTGTATTAATTATTACATTATATTAAAAATATTCATTGCATTTACTCTGATACAAGCCCAATTTTAGAGCAACAAAACAAACAAAAAATAACGTTTTCTTGGATTTGATCATAATGATTCGTGTTACTTTTTGGAGAAAAACATCGCCAATTACAAAAATATATTAAAATAAATAATGATATGCCATTGGCGTCTACCAAAACTTGTGTACGCATGCGTGAATTAAGATGTGTTTATGACGTGCGTGCTTGCGATTGGGTGATGAATGTTTTCATTTAAAAAGTTTGTTTAGATCTTAACCGTGACGTCACAGATCAGGGCGACTTATACTACTAGCTACTTGTACACAGCAGCTAAAAACAGGATTTATGTCCTAGCATTTTGAAAGATTTTTGCAAAATCATCCTATCTAGGATCAAGATGAAACACACTATCATGATCCCATCAGAAGCTCTTCTGCCCCTGGTGGACAAATATTTTGAAAAAATTACAGCAGCACAGTGGAGCATGTTAGCTGCAGGGACTTGGGATTCAGCTTTAGATGCCACTCTGGCTGACATGTTAATTGAAATTGTACAGGCACTATCTGCAGATGTCTTGAGGATTGTCTTACCAAGTTTTCAAGAGTGCCTGATCATTGAGAACTTGAATGAGGATAAAACAAATTCAGTTCTTGAGGACTTTAATGTCACAGCCAGCTTAGGAGAATCCCTCTTAGACAGCTTTGCTGGTGCTCTTCAGGTCCCACAGAACAAATGTGTGAATGCAGAAAAACTGACAGATCTGATTGAGAGTGAAGTCACACAGAAGGTAAAATATCTTCTGTCTGTGGCTGCAAACAGCCAAGTTTGGCCAGAAGATCCTGCCGTTTATGTCAACGGCTCCATGTCCAAAATCTCGTCTCTTGACCACATGTTGACGTATGCTACTAAATGTCTGAAGAACTTCCTAATTGGGCAGAAATTTAAGTTCCTTGGAACATCTATGCGGCCAAAAAGTGCTAAGATTATCAACAACAAAAGCTGTGAATCAAAAGTATATTCTTTGGCAAAAGAGGGAGAAGAGAGATATGAATCATCTCAGATCAAACAATCAAAGATCTCTTTAGCCTCCGCAGTCGTATCTGTGAGTGAGATCCTGCAAAAATGGTCAGATCAGACATCAGACATCACTGAAGTGACTGGCAATGCTATATCAGCTCCTGACACCTCTTTTGATGCTCATTTTGCAGCGACTGATATTGTCAATCACATTTTTGGTGATTTGCAGGATCCTGACTTTATGGATGTAGCTGAAAACCCAAGTAACCCTACAAACAAAGGTGTGAATATGGGATCAATATACGACACAGTGCGAACCTTCTTTTCTTCAATGGCCACACCTACTAAAAACACCAGCGATAAGAAAAAAGTTAGCAAAGTCAAATTCCAGAAAGTTGTGTTAAACCAGTTTGAGAAAATGATGGGAGAACTTAGGAATTCATTTGAGAAACAGAACACAAACTTTGTGGTCAGTCTAAAAAAGGATTTAGATTCTTTAGATACTGAACCTGCAGTGTTACCAGGAATGGTTCCAGAGCATAGGCCCAAACATAAGGTTCACTTTCAGGACCAGAACACAAAAATGTTAACTGTGAGAAAGTGTTCTTCGTCACTAGAATATGTCGACATGAAAGAAGATGTTGACAAGTTGTTTAAAAAGGTAAGCTCATCACGGATATCTGCAGCACATGCAAACGAATCACTGGAAGACATCATATCCGTTTATGGGATCAATGCGTTTTCAAAGGAGCTGACTGATAAAGTGTACGATCACTTGACTTCCAGCCAAACATATCAGCTTCCCCTGCCCCCGTGCGGAAAATGTCTCTATGACTCTGTCATTTCCACGAAAAGGATGGGTGCCGATCATTTCCAAACTTCTCCTGAAGTCCAATATGCAATGACAGAGGATGCAGTGAGAAAATTCTTGCAGAAGGTCTTAGTCTGGTTGGAGAAGGAGCCATCCACTAATACCATAGAAAATAACAAATTGTCTGGTGCCCTAACAGACATAGAAAATCTGATCCCAGCTTTGCTGAATCCACCTGTAGAAGAGAGCTACAGGCAGACCACATCCGCTCTGCCAAGTCAGCTGTCATATGATGACACTCAGGGACAATCAGAGAACTCATTCTGGTGCGGTGACAATCCACGAGTCCAAATTCACATTGATAGTTACATTTTGACCAAACCGAGAGAAAAGGAATCCGCTGAGATACCAAAAATGAAATCTTTGGGTCATCTATCAGTGCAAAATAATCACGCGACAGGCTCTAAAAAGTTGAAAAATACAGTAATTACAGTGCCATCCGTCACATCTCCTAAATGCATTAGAAAGAACTATAGCGACAGGCAGACCAAATCCTCTCTGCCAGTTCAGCAGTCGTCTAATGACAATGAGTCAGATAACTCGTCCCGCTGCAGTTACAATCCACATGTCCTTTTGACCAAACAAAGACTTTCGGTGTCTTCAAAATCAACTGAGATACCGTCGGAGCAATCACAGATATCTTCAGACCATCTGTCATCGTTCAACAATTATGCAACCTGCTCTGAAATTACGACAAATACAGACTTTTCAATGCCTTCTGTCACATGTTCTCAATGCACAAAAAAGTATTATAGCCTCATCACTGCTCTGATTTTGAAGCTCCGGTCCAAAGCCCCAAGGAAATTCAAAAAATCCTTTGAGATGGGAAATATCGATATCATCATCAGGCGTCTGGGTGACAAATTATCTGACGATATCAACTTCTCTGCTGTCAGTCAAATCAAGGATAACAAGCGATTCATCAAGGCTGTGTTAAAAGACCTCTATATAGAGTTTGGCTCTCCAGAAAAGGCATTGAAGGCAGCATTATCAGATGAATCATCTTTTGATGATGTTGTCCTGACATATCTAAAAATCCACCTGTACAGCCTTCAAAATGGCTCAAAGGAGAATGGAGTGTACAGTTTTTTTGCAGCAATAGGAAAAGCGATCGTAAAACCTTTCGGCACGACCGCTGAATAATGAATTTCTCCCCCTTCAACCCCACAGTCCCTTCCCCTCGTAAACAGGATTCCAAACCTTTCTCTTTGCTGTGTAATTTCATCATTTGTGTTTTGACAGTCGACACACTTGATTTAGATGTGTCGTAAACTACACGTGTAGATTTAATGTTGGCGTGGATAAATAATGTCACCACTGAACTCAGCTGCTCAGTGGTGACATTGTGGCTTCACAGCAAAGGTCAGGATTGAATTCCGGTTTTGGTTTCCTCCGGGTGCTCCGGTTTCTCCAACCATTTTAATTTTAATAAATAAATAGATAATTGAACAAAAACACAGAATTGTTTTACTGCCTTTCTTTCAACTGTAAGGTGTGAACAAAGGTAGGCCAGGCCTGATCTTCAATTCAGTCTTCAGAGATTCTGCATATAATGTGCGTAAATGTTCATCTTTAGTACGAGGCATCTTTAGATTTACTCCCAGATTTGATTTAGAACTCTGCAATAATGAACATGTTTTTTCCAGATTATATTACAGCACCTGTCTTATTTGTCTCTGTTAAAATGTTTTAAAGAAACTAGGATAAATGACCCTTTAAACCTGTTCAGTCTACAACAGGGAATGGTATAGCTCTCAGTTCAAAATTCAGTTGCTTTCAGTCCAACCAATGACACAAATGCTATGGTAAATGTGATAGCTCCTCTACTGTGGTTAACATGAAGAACAGACTCAAATGCAGCCTTATTTTTCTTTGTACAGGGTTTGCTGCTCTCATCATATTTTTTAACACATCCAAGCACTGTGTGTTGAACCAAAAAAAATCCACACGTTGACATGAATGGTAACAGTTGTTTTTGCCAAAGCAAAAAAAAAAAAAAGATTATTAAACAATCAACAAACAATGCTATCTTTTTAAGTTAAGTCACAACTCATTTGTAAGACATTGCAACCTTAATATTTACAGTTACATTGCAACTGTTTATTTATTGGTACAAGAGTCCATAAACAGTGGCTCCACATTTAGAAAAAAAGTGTTCTAGTGTTCTTCTGAGTTCAAAGAGGCAACAATGTGTGTGTCCCATAAACTGTAAATCTAAATACTCACACCAGGAAACGTATTTAACAGTCTATGGGACTATTAAATATGTTTTCTAGTGTGTGTACATATGTAGGTGACTTAATCATATTGTATTTTTTTTTTTGCTGTTATGCATTGAAGCACATTTTAAAATGAAAATAAAAATTGAAATGTTATCTATATTTTCACTCCGAGTCATCTCTGCTCTCAAACTGCAGTCAAAAAGTTTCTTCCCCCTCTCCAACTTGTTGAATTATCATAGGAATGAATGCCCTGGCTGCGGCTGACAACCGCCACATGTTGGGAGAGAATCAGTAGGAGTTCATACAGGGAGAAAAGCAAGCCCAAATAAGCAACTACACTTTAGAAAACATGCCCAAAAAAATGCAACCTGCGACTGAAGACACTTTCAAGCGACTTTACAGAAAAACAAGCCCAAAGTCGCTTATAATGAGTGGACTTGGCAACACTGACTCTCACTTGAACCTGTGATACACATCTAGACAAGTATTCAAGCCTTTTTTGTTGTTGTCTTTTCTTCTGATACCCTGAGTCTTTGGGACCTTGTCATAATTCACTATTGGCCTGATCTGGTTGTTCATGAACTCTCCACGGAGTGCGGCTCTGCCTCCATGGTGGCGCATGTATCAGTGTTTTAAAGCATACTATCTGTGATTTATGTGGAGGAATGGGTCTCAAATGATGATAAAATATCTGTTTCACAGCCCAGACAGAAGCAGCATGAAGATGATTACATTGATCAAACAAGACATGTGTCAGGTATTTGTACAGATCCTTTTAAAGAACTGTGATGTGTGATTTTCACGATGCTGTTCTGAAGTTAACATAAAGCTTTATGATTTTTCAAATTCAACTCACTGCAAATACAATCCCTGCCCTCGATGACTGTTTGTTACACTCTGAATGCATCTTTAGTTTTCTGTCCCGTCCAGACAAAAATAAACATGGTATAAAATTAACATTTATTACAGTGCTAAATGGCTCTGGCATGCATTAAATAAATACATGCATATTTACTCTTTCTGATTTCGGGATAACATTTATTTTGTTTATGGCATTTGTGAGAACCCATAAAGGTGGATATGTTTTATTTTTGACGTGCTGTTTGATACTGATGAAAGATCAAGAAAGACACATCTATCAGTGAGTGTTGGATCAAAAATAAATAGTTAAGTAAAGCAAAACAAGATCTCCACACCAAGAAACTCCTATTTTAAGGATTAATTAAGTCATGCTACCTTTTTCTTCCTTGCCTTCCAAGTAACTACTCAAGATAATGATGCAAGTTTTGAAATAGTCAGTGGTTTTTGTTTTTCTTTTGTTTCCCAACAGATGAAAACAGCTAATATCTTCTCTCGTCATCAGATCCTTCAGAGAAGCTTTGCATGAGAACAGATAATTAACTTTGTTTGGATGCATTTCTTTCTTCAATTTTTTAAAGTATATTTTTATTATTTAGACTTGGTTGACTTCTCTTTCTTACAGACTTAGCAAGCAGAAGACGGAGAGGATGGACTTTTCTAATAACTGGGGGGTTTGTTGACAAATAATTGAATCTGTGATTATTGACTTGCAAGGCTATCATACACGTCACACGCTAAATGAAAAATACAAAATGCTTCTCTGGAATATTCAGTTTTTCGTGATCGCACTAACATTAAAGAGGTAATATAGGACTGTATGAAGTTTGTGTTCAAGCATGGGTAAATACACACCTGAGTGTAATATCTAAGCTTATAAAGCAACTGCACTGTTAAAACAAGTAAGTAAAATATCTTTAAATGTTTATATTTGTGTAAATATTTAGAATTATTTTTTCAAATGATCTGAGTGGGTTTGTTGAAAGATTATAGGGACACATAATAGAGTAAGAACATTATGGAAATGTGTATTTTACAAAGGTGACCTTTAAGTTAGACACCTGTATATCCTGTTTTGTGTTCCTTTTTAATGCAAAAGCTTTGTTCTATTCAATTTAAAACTTTATAAAATAGGAGAAAACTATCAAAATAAAAATATTATTGTACAATAAGGCCAAGCCAGACAGGCGGACATTTATCTAGACACTTAACTCTAAATTCAGGCATTGCTTGTCCTTATCAAAAACTATTACAGTTTGTGATAAATTCTGACTAATATCTGAACTACTGTGTTTGCTGCAAATCCTATTATTGGGATAACAATGAAACTGCAGTGACTGTAGCATTCCGACCTATGTTTTAATTTTGTTTTTTTTAATGGTTCCAAAGAGGTGAAAAATCTCAAGTCACTGGTGCCAAACTTTAAGTTCAAGACAAATTTTGTCTCTATTTATTCTCTATCTATTTATTTCTAACCTTAAATGTATAGTGCAATGACAATCGATATGAAAGAGAGTTCTGATTGGTGGTCAGCGGACCAATCAGAGCGTCAGTTGCAACCTGGAACAACAGTCCATGAGAACAACACATCACTGAAAATTGGCCCTCTTGTTACTATGGCTACTTCATAACAACTTTTTTTTGTTTTTGTTTTCTGAATTGTGATGTCATAGATCAAAGACACTTGTTGGAACATTGACCTTTAAAGCCAGTCCAGATAGACAAGACCATTACTTCACAAGTGTTTCATTCACAATCACTCAATGATCAGAAGTGCATCATTTTACATTGTTAAAAACACAACGATGAAAAACGACTCAGCTCAGAAAATGAAGGCTCCCAGACCTTCTGGCCCAAGGAGCGATCCACAGGTGGCAGCATCTGCAATTTACAGCTCACTGAAGCCAACTAAAAGAAGGGCCAGTTCTGACACCAAGGCCCCCCAAAAAAGGACAAAGTACTGCAGTTCTGAGTCCAAAAACACAAAGGAGGAGGATTTAAGGGTGAGGGTTTCGAAGAGGAAAATCCTTGAAGATGGAGAGGGACACTCAGAGACGGTGACAAAGAAGACGAGAATAGATGTTAGCCAAGAAGACCAGGAGTCAGCATCCACCTCTACAGACAAAGGTATGTTACTGTTGTATATTGATTTACATTTTAACCAACAAACTTCAGTGCTATTTAGTTTAGAAGATTATCTCGTCAACAAACTAACATTCCTGTTTTTTATTTTATTTTACAGACAGCAGCAGTGAAACAGCTTTCGATGATGTTAGCAAGAGGGGCTCCAAAAGAAAGTCGGAGGCTGACGGAGAAGGGCCAAGCGGAAAGAAGAGGGCTGAGACAAAGCTAGACACCACAGAGGATTTCTTTGCTCAATTCCAGACCAAATATGAGCAAGGGGAAAAGCTTGGCGCAGGAGGCTGTGGATCTGTGTTTGCCGGCCATCGCAAAGCAGATAATTTACCTGTAAGTGTTACTCACGAACATAAACAAATGTATACTTTAGCACAAAAACACATTCATACATAAGTAGGCAGATAAAATATGATCAGGAAGTGCTAACAACTTTCCTTTTCTGCTTTTGTCTTGTAGGTCGCAATCAAACACATCCCGAAGGACAATGTTTTCTGCAAACATACAGATCCAAGTGGGAAGCAGGTTTCAATTGAAGTGGCGGTAATGGAGAAGCTTGCGTCAGAAAATCCTGGATCTGTGGGGACGTCGGCATACGTGTCACTGCTGGACTGGTATGATCTGGACGAGGAGCTGCTACTGGTGCTGGAGAGACCAGTCCCCTCAAAAGATCTTTTAAATTACACCTGGGACAAAGGAGGGGCCCTGCAGGAAGAGGAGGCAAAGGTAAGTTACTTGTATATGTTTTGTTTCACTGTGGGAAACCTGCAGTGGAGCTGATATGAAAATTGAAAACAAATTAATTACTACATCTAAGCATTACCATCTTGTGTGCCTAACCCTCTCTCTTTCTTTCTCTCTGACAGATTATAATGACACAGCTTGTGGATGCAGCAAAAGAACTGAAGGATAAGATGATCTTTCACCGTGACATCAAAGTGGAAAATATCCTGATTGAGTCTGGATCGGATGTTCCTCGTGTTCGACTCATCGACTTTGGAATGAGCTGCTTCTTCAAAGAAAGATCGTCATTTCGAGTTTTCTATGGTAAGCTGTCAACCTTTCATTCATGCTCTGCTTTAAATAACCTGTCTGTTACTCTTATATTTAATAAGTATTGCCTTTTCCTCAACTTAACATTTCTTTTTCTATTTTGTAGGAACTCCTGATCACGTGCCTCCAGAGTGGTATGAACGCTGCACGTACAAGGCAGGCCCCACTACAGTGTGGCAGCTTGGTGTAGTCCTGTATGACTGTCTACACAAAAGGGCATCCTTTGAGACCCAAAAGTTCCTGGGAAAACGGCTGAGGATCAGCAGAAGACTTTCTAAAGGTAAGTAAATCACACTCATAATCACATGTCACAAGAATTAAACAATCTGCTCAAGATAGTTCATATTTTCATTGTGAGTGAAGCTGTCATGCTCATCTTTATTTTCCATCTTTCTCTCCAGATTGCCAGGATTTCCTACACACGTGTTTGACCAAGGCCCCAGAGGAGCGCCCAACGTTGGAGGAACTGAAGCTTCACCCTTGGTTAAGATAAACCATCGCACACACACAAACAAACACACACAAACACACACGGCTCATTAATTTGGACTTAATTTCCCATATTTCAATTTCAATAGGATTCTAATTTGCTAATCTAAAAAAGTCCAAATAGAAAAAGTACATATCAACCTAAATTGCTTAAATTGACCTTTTGTGAACAATAATTTGAATTGGCATCGTGTAAAAGTAAGAAAGAGAAAAGTCATGTACACTCTCGAGTGTACTCCTTAATTGCATTTACTTTTAACATTTAAAAGTAACAAAATAGAAAAAATGCTGTTAAGCAGGGAACATTTGTTCAAAGGAACATTTCATTAACTTAAAAAATACTAATAATGACAATTAAAAAATGAATTCCAAGTACGGTAATTACAAATAATTAAGAATAGTTCAGAAGTGAATTAGTTGGAATATTGACGTTATAATTACAACCCAACTATCGTATAAGGTCATAAAACTTTATGAAAACTCTATTTATCCCTGTGGGGTAATTAACACACCAAGCGGTCGACCACAGGAGCAGCAACCCACATACACCCTGACAGAGCAGGGGGAGCAATTTGGGGTAAAGTGTCTTGCCCAAGGACACGTCGTACATGTTGCTCGCAGGGGCTGGGGATCGAACCCTTGCTATCCGGTTGCAAGACAATGACTCTACCCACTCAGCCACAGTGGGTATGTTGTATGTTCATATTCCATAAAAAGAAGGAACACTAAAAAGAACAAAAGGTTTAAACAAATGGCAAAAACAGGCAGAGGCAGACACACTAGGTACTTTTAAGAATAGACTTAAAACTTTTCTTTTTGATAAATCTTATAGTTAGGGCTGGCTTAGGACCAGCTCATAGTTATGCTGCTATAGGCCTAGACTACCGGGGGAACTGGCACCAAGATCTCTTATCTCTCTTTCCCTCTCTCTCTCCCAGCTTTCTTATCTTATAGTAATAAGATATGTCTATAGTGACAAGCAGTAGCTTGTCACTATCTTTGTATTCTAACCTCTCCTTTTGAGCTCTTTTAGGTTGCTTGAGCTCTCTTAGGTTCCTTGGGACTGTTGGTGAGGATGGCCTGCCCAAACAACCCCCCCCCCCCCCGAGAATGGCCTGCCCAGACCCCCCCCCCAACCTATCCCATCCTATTCTTCTTTCTGCATCTTGTCCCATCTCCCCCATCCCATTTTCAAGCCCAGCACAGTTTAGCAGATGGCTGTTCCGTCATGAGCCCGGGTCTGCTGAAGATTTCTGCCTGTTAAAAGGAAGTTTTTTCTATGCCACGCTATGACGGATTCAGCTGGGCTCTTGTAATATAGCCATCAGTAAGGTCCTTTACCTGCTTTTTGTAAACATAACAATGAGCATGGTCTTGTTACCTGCTCTTTTGTTAATGTTAACAGACAAACAGTAAGGTCCTCTACCTGCTTTTGTAAAGTGTCTCGAGATAACGCCTGTTATGAATTGACGCTATATAAATAAAGATTGATTGATTGATTGATAACTAAATGCAAAACGTCCAAAAACAGCCATAAGCAGAAAAACGAAGTAAATTCAGGGGGCAGAGGGAGACGGACTACGGACTACGGACGACGGACGACGGACGACGGACTACAGACTACGGACTACGGACTACGGACTACGGACTACACATATCACAACACAATGACCTGACACAGATGGTAAGAAAGACAGATACTAAATAGACACAGGGGTGATCAAACACAGGTGAAACTTGTGAGGTGAGGAAAATCAGGGCAATCAGACAGGAGGAAAACACACAAGAGCTTGGGCTGGGTCAGGAGCTACTGATGATGATATGATACTTTAGAGCAGGGGTAGCCAACCCTGGTCCTCGAGGGCTACTATCCTGCATGTTTTAGATGTCTCCCATTTCCAACACACCTGATTCAAATGATCAGGATTGTTATCAGGCTTCTGCAGAGCTTGATGATGAGATAATCATTTGAATCAGGTGTGTTGGAAGAGGGAGACATCTAAAACATGCAGGATAGTAGCCCTTGAGGACCAGGGTTGGCTACCCCTGCTTTAGAGCCTGCTTAACTCGTGTATCATTTAAAAACAATGACAAAACATGTGCAATAAAAAATAAATTAAAAAATAAAAATAAATCCATGAATTTAGCTCTGATTATTTTTTTATTACAGCATTGTCAGTCTATAAAGGCTTCATTTCAAGTCCTTGCTTTTTATTAAAGATTAACGAGAGCCTTAACACACAAGGACATCTTACATAAAAGTCGGACACTAAAAATCACAACCAACCCCCCTGTGACGTAAGTTACTGAATGGTTTATTTTTGTATTTCAACATTTACTCATTTATTTATTTAGATATTTTCACATTTTTTCAAATCTTTTTGTCTTTAGTTCCATTTTGTCAATGAATTCTAAATGTTTTTTTGTTATTCTGTATCCAGGTTGTAAAAGAGAAGTATTTATATAAATTGAGGATGTTTATCTCAACTCCATCCTAAAGCAGGACTGGTTGGCTTTCTTTGGTGAACTTATCAGCATTATCTATCGGAGCGATGACTTTTTAGAATTTAAGAATGATAAGCACGACTTAAAATCCGTTTAGAAAAACAGCCAACATGAGCCGAGTAAAGCCAAAAGAGAAAAGCTGCAGACAAGTCATGCCTTGTTCTCCAAAAGCCCAGAGTCTTTCCTGCTATTAAAAAAGGGGGAATATGCAGGTTAGCACTGGTGAGTTGTTGTCATGCCGACGTGTTCAGTTTCATACATTACTGTCACCTCTGTGAGCAAAGCGTTCAAAACATCATCAATCTTTACCCAAAGATGGACCGTGGTGTTTGGATTCAGTTCACTGGAGATATTTATTTCAGCTTTATATCGCTAGCATTGACATGACTTTTGCTCCTGACCGCACCACCTCAGTAGGATGGAGTCACAAAATATTCAAAGATACTACCTAACCTAATTCTGTGGGACCGGGCTGTGGGAACACAAGGCCTAATTTTTAAAAAAAATCCTAATTTTCAGTAGATAAAACAAACAAAAAAACGAAAAAAAACCTGAATTAAAACAGACATGATCAATGCATCCTCGCCTCCATGCATTCATCTAACTGGACTTCATCCTGCTGTATCTGAGAGTCTTCTGAACCTACAACTTAAGTTTCTTTTGACATGTTATCCATTTATGTTTTCAGGCTTGAAACAACTACATTTCACAATCATTGGTTAACTAATGATCAATGCTGTGACTGTAATGTCAAAGGCACCGAAGTGCAATAAACTTTGGCATTTGTAAAAAAGTTATTGAATAATCCTGTTATAGCTGATAAACAGCTGAAATTAAATCAACATCTACAATCTCCATATCTCTTTGACTGCAATTCATTGTAAAATGTGATGTATTAGGAAACTTTTTTGAAGTATTAGGCCTCTGATTTTGTTTTTATCATAGTTCTTAATCATAATTTGGGCTATATGCTATATAAAGAAATCTTAATGTTATCAGTAGGACCCCAGGCCCCCTGTTTTGTATCCTGGGTCCCTTGCTGGGAGTTAAGCATGTCAGGTGGAGGAAGAGTAGAGCCTAAAATGGCCACCAAATCTTGATCACCATCCCCATCATCATCCTCATCATCATCCTCATCATCATCACCATCACAACCACCAACAGCAGCAGCAGCAGCAGCAGCAGCACCACCTCCGAATTAGCCCATCCCCTAGCGTCCGTCCCGGGCATGTACCCCGTATGCGCATGGGCGGAGAAACTGCCGCTGTGCGCTGTTATTATAGCAAGAGTAATTTCTTTTTTACGAAAATGGCGTCTAGTCAGGGAGGTGTGGGAGCTGTCACGGCTCTACAAAGCCATCACTGCCCCAGCGGACCTCACTGGAGCCCGGGCATCAGCCAGTACCAGCAGCAGCAGCACCACACGGCTCGCAGCCTGGACCGGGCTCTGGAGGATGCGGTCTGCTCCGGGATTCTCAACCTGAGCGGCAGGAAGCTGAGGGAGTACCCGGGGATGAGCTACGATCTGACGGACACAACACAAGCAGGTGGGGTGGCTGTGCATGCGTGGACCCAAAGGAAACCACGAGTCAGTCCAAGACAATATGCCTGTATTAGAATTTACAGTGCGTCTTTTGGAAGCTGCGCGTCCGCATTGTGCGTGCGTTTGGGTCTGATTTGAGCGCGTTAATATATATAGGTGTCACAACTTAAAGGGATATAGCGTCCAATGGGCTGGCTTCTGTGAATGTACATACACACCCTGGTAGTAGTCTAATTACTGTCCACTCAGTCTCATCATGCACGAGGGGGCTCGGCTGCTGTTTGTGTGGTTGTTTTGGTCGACGCCAGCAGCTCTCAGTCTCTCCCCCCTGGAGACACATGAATGAGACGGCAGGCGCACCCAAAGCCAGGAGCTGTGCAGCGGTTTTTTTGCCGACCGAGCCGCAGTTGATTTGGCACCAGGGCTGCTGCCGTGCTAGAGCAGAATATGAATGAACCCGAGAGGCTTGGTTGTAGATCTCGCTCATTGAATATCATTTGCGCTGAGCATGTGATAGGCTACACCTTCATGCTCTGCCTTTTTTTTTTTTCTCTCCCGGCACAACCAGACAAAAGATGCAGTACTTGCAGCCTCACCCCCCTGCTTGCCTGCACGCCTGCCTGGGTTGCCATTCCCCCATACAGCCCATAATGCATCAAAGAGGAGCAAGGCATAGGTCTGCTTTTGGTTTCACGTGCAGACTGATACCTTTGTGTCATTTCCTTTGTGGTGCATCTTCTGCACATAGTCAGTAGGTCAGTCAGTCTCACCTCTCATGAAGGCTACTACTCTGTATGTACTCATTTGTGTTAGACATGGTGGTTTAAGGAAGGGCTTATGTCGTAATTATAATAAATCACTCTTTGTCATTACCGTTGACATCTCAATTATACAAGATTTCACAGTGATGGTTTCTGCCTCTGAGATGTCCACATATACCATCTGGTGTTTCTCCACCATTTGCAGCTTATGGCAAGCCTCTGATTTGAGCCCTTTCCCCAAGGGGTTTCAATTTTTCTGCTCAAAGATTTTGCTCTCAACCTTTTTGAAAGCTGTCAAGATGAGGACTCATAGCAGGTTTTGTTAAACACTATTTAAATAATGCCTTTACTATTCATGTTAAAAAAAATAATGCAAGGCATCCTAAAGCAGACACACACACACACACACACACACACACACACACACACACACATCTGTTTGGACAGAGTGATGTAAGTTTAAATTGCTTGTGCCTGACAAGTGTGGAAAAACCTGAGGTGCAAATGCTGTGAAGAGCTGAAGTGCTACATTTTATGCACTGCACAGGTTTCCTTTCAGAGGAGAGATACATAGAACAGGAAGTTAGTGTGCACTATTTCTGGACTGCTGGGCTGAATTTACAACAGCTTTTTGTTTTAATGATCAGCACGTCGTTCTCTTAAAGCAGGACATGAATGCACTTAATATAATGGTGATCAAAGTATATATGACACATTTCTGTCACACCTTTCATGTCCAGCTAACACTGTAACTAATCCCTTCTCAGTGAATGCAACTGTCTTTTCTTGGGTTTTTTTTGGTTTTTTTCAAATCTTCATTTGGACATCTTGAATAAAAGGTGTGCTTGAGGGAAGTCTCACTTTCAAACGTGCAAAGAGAGAACAACGCCTGCCAGCACCACCCTATCAGCTTTACAATGCTGCGTGCTGCCTTCACATTTCACCATATTCATCCAATCAGAAGCCTTTCAACTTGAATATCAGTCAATTTTATTCAACTTAAATGATATTCTGATCCAGTCTGTGTTTTAGATGTATTTTGCAGTCTCTGGAGATTTTTGTAATGTTGATCAGTGCTTCATCTGTTCTATTCTTCATCTCCTCTCCGGAACAGCAAGTTTTATTAATAGAGAAGAAATGACCTTTTATCTGAAAACTATTTTAATAACTAATGTCATAGCCCTCTTATTTTCTTGTTAAATCTTAAGCTGTTTGTCTGTTCAGTATTTGAAGTAATAGCATTTTATCCTACCGATGAGTTGGGTGTGATTATGAATTGAATCCAGACCTTCGCTGTTTTTTTATTTTGAGTTAAATGTTTTTTTATAGAGCAGAGGGGTCCAGCTGACAACGGCTTTAAGAGACCCCCACCTGACTAATGAGCAGCAGAAGGCTGCAGTGTGTGCACAGAGAAAAAGGGAGAGGCCGTCTCACACATGGGTGTCTGTTTGCAATGTGCTTACTGGCAGTTTGTCTCCATTCAGTTTGTTTTTCCCATGGGGGAGTGAAAGAGCTCCGAGCTGCTGCCCCGACCTTGGAGAGGGGTCTAAGGAGAGGGGCATCAACCTGGGCAGATGCTCAGGTTCATATCCCAGCATGCCTCAGCCTGCCATTACCCTGCCCCAGAGGGTACAAACACATGCAGCGTGAGACACAGCAGCACCATGCAGTGTGTTCACTGACACTGTGCTTTACTGTATGTGCTTAACTATGAGGAATAAGACTAATATTTTATACCCAAAACTTTGTTGGCTTTCTCGGGGAGATAATGACTTATTTACAGTATATTTAAAAAATGTAGGTCATGCACAATATTAGTTTTATTTCTGTTCTCATTTTTATCACACTGTGTGGACCAAAATGGAGACTGACAGAAAATCTCTTCACACTTCATCCACTGCCTTCTTGCACATTCTTGCATCAGCCATGAAGAATTCGGTTTGATATTTAACAACCAAATAAAATCCAAATGTGAGGTCATAGAAAAGATAAGAAAGTGTGATTTATTTTCGTCGCCAACCAAGGATCTATGCGAAAAAAGAATCAAAAAGCTTCAAGCTGCCCTGTGAGTGTGCAGCGTTTCATGTCCAAACCTCTGAAGTGTACCAGCTCGTTGAACAGGTGGTGAAATTAATTCCAGTTCCATGTTTTGAGTTGAAACACAAAGTGCATTTTACATCTGAAGAATGCTTCTTTCCTGCTACATTCCTAAGAAGTCCTCCAAGGAAACCTGTGAAGGACGTTCTCTACAAGGACGCTGGCATTTCTGAACTTAATAACTGACTTGAGTCAATACCCTAAATGTCACGGCTCATTAAAGAATACTCACATTGCAGCCCAACGTCTCCAACAGGAGGCATTACAATAAAGATAAACGACGCACGCTGCTTTGTGCTATGCAAACTTTGTACTCTTGTACTTGAAATCCATTCAAATACTCTGGTTGCCTGTCCTGTCTTTTCTTGTGTCATGGAGACTCTGTGAACAAAGAGAGATGCTGGGTGGTAACTGAAAAGAACTGCCCCCGAGAAACAGATTTTGTCACATGGCACATAAAGAAAAGGAACATGAAAATAGCCTGAAAAAAAATCTACATTCCCAACTGGAGCTTCTTCCCTCAGGGCTCCTTTTTTCATGTGCTTCTGCATGTCTAGACAAGACATATGCATACCTGTCAGCAGGGACACAATGCCTCAGCTATCCCATGTCATGTTGCTAAATACATATAGCAACATATGTAATGCTACTGAACCAACAACATACACTTATAACTGTAAATTGAATGAAGAATTCAGTATATGCACAGTGATTTGTGCAGGTGAGCTGAGATACTTTTCCTAACAAAGATGACCGGAACTTTTGAAAAATATGACACTTATTGTCTTTGACAGGGAGAGCCTGTTAAAGCCTGCTGAACCTCACTTTTCTTTCAATCATCTTTAGACGTTAAAAAGAAATTTGCACAATTGTTGGTATTTTAAGCGCTAGAGAGAGAACAAAGAGTGACTTCTTCCCGACAAGAGTTGAAAGAGCTTTGAGTCAAATACGCTGGGGTATGGTGCTACACAACATCAAGAAAATATTAATGGTAGTTTTAAATGCTAACTATACTGGTTATTTTAGTGCTTTATTATACTCTTCTTCATGCCCTATGGGACATTCATTGAGCTCTCACCTTGGCAGCATGTTGTGCATCTCCTCATAACAGTTTTATCTTTTCAAGCTCTTGGGTCATATTTTTTTGTGCCTCTCAGGTATACTTTTTCTCAGTGGTGTCCATCTTAAGGCGACTTAAGTGATCCCTTCCCATTACATTTAGGACACACCTAGCCATCCCAAATGTTTGCATGTGCTTTCCCTGATTATGCTCTGGCGACCTGTTTTCTTTTGGAGTAGATTGTTGGATATTTTCTTTGCGCAGAAGATCATGCAGGTTCATCTGATGCATCTGTTTTGAAATGGTAATCCTGTCAGACTTAACCACCCAGAGTTGTGACATTGCTGTAATTGAAGAGCATCTTAGTTTTACGGCTTTTTGACTGGATCTCCAGATATTGAGGAGTTTAGAAAGGGCAGCTTGAACCTTTGCTAGTCTAGATTTGTTGTCTTTTTGGGCCTTCTGTCCTTATTAATGAGGATGGTCAAGTGTTTCACAAACTCTAGTGGCGCCTCATTCACAAGGAAAGGCCATGTAGGGGTGTTAACATGTATCACTTGTTTTTCAGAAGTGTTAAAGCCCCACCTGTCGTGCAAAGTTTTGAGCATGTCAGTTTTTGGTCAGCATGTTGGCATTTGTTGGTTGAGCGGAGAGCAAGATTGTCTGCAAAGTGAAGATCTTCCAAGTCAGAGAACAGGTTGTTGTTTGCTGCAGTGGTGGTGATGATTCAGTCAGTGGTAACCAGAAAGAGGATGGAACAGATGATACACCCTTGTGTCACTCCAGAGTGAACAGGGAACCAGTTGGAGTGGGTGCAGCCCATAATAACGCTGTGTTTGAAATGTTCATGAAAAAGTTTTTTTGATTGTCTAAATCTATCCATCTTTCTTCCAGAGTGTGTTTTGGTGGACTTCATTAATCAGGCAGCATGACATTTGTATCATTATTTATTTATGAGTTATTCTTTTTATAACCAAGCAACACTATATTGGACATAATGGCAAAATATATATTTAATTACCGGTACTAAGACTTAGAAATGAATCACAATTTCATAGTTGCTGTGAATTTGAGAAATTAGTATTTAGATAAACACATCCAAAAAACAGACCATTCCTTTCACACAACTGTTTTGATGCAGTCAGATGAAGCTATCAGTGACTTTCACATTAGTTGGTACCAATTTAAGTTGAGAAGAAAAAAGCTTTTTTGGATTCAGAAGGCCCCCTTGCACTTAAAGATGTTTTGTGAAACATGGATCACACCATATAAACATAAAAATGGAGTTTTACACATTGAATCGTGTGTTTGGCATTTGTAATTAACACATTACTCTTTTTTTGTTGGCCTTCATTGTGGGCAGCAAAGTAAAGATATATTTTGTCTGTGTATGTGAATGTACAATTGTTTATGAATGAATCTGTCTGTGTGTTTTTGTGTGTCAGTATGTGGCTGCTTCGCATGCACTGATGAAAAGGCTTGAGGGGAAGTAAAGACTCTGTGTAAGGGTGAAGCTTGGCCTAGATACGGACAAACTTTGTGCCTGACCTTGAACACAAGAGTTCAAATGAATTGCCCCATAAAAGCACCAGCTGACAACCCCCCACACAGAAGCTGTGCAAATACAGCCGAGAGGACTCCCTCGGGCCAAACCTCAAACAGAAGTAAATGCGCGGCCCAAAAACGACATAATTATCTAGCAGTTCATTTGAAGAGGGCTCTGGGCATCTTTGGATGAAAAGCGGTCGGTCCTGAGCCACCCAGGATACCAACCTGAATAGTAAATGCTCAAAAGTGGCCTCATTGCCTTATCATTGTTGACATAGAATCATGAGGAAGAAGATATGTCCGCACACTTGCTTAAAGGTCACAAAAAGTTTATTCTATTACAGTCACGTTGTTTTGAACAGAGGTCAGAATGATCTTCTTTCTCAGTTTTTGCACTGCCCTGCAGCTACGTCATGTGAGTATAACTACGCCCTTTTTTCTGAAACAGAATGCAAATTCACCATATTTACACAAAAGCAATTTGCCTCTCATGTTACAGGGCAGGAAGCTCAAATGTTTTTTTTTTCATCATGTTGTAATGTTCCAGGTTGAAAGTTGTTAAATGAAGGTAATCTTAAAAACGTTTTGATTTCCTCTTCTCTACATTTGAATATAAATTAAAAGACAATGAAGGAAGAAAATCCAGCAGGACTTTATTCAAAGTAAAAACTACGCATTTGATTAATTTATAACTACGTCAGCAGCAGCTTATGTTGTTAGCATTGAGGCAAGATAAGGGGAAATAAAAACATCTGCCTGCTAATAATTCTGTCATCTAAAATATGAGCAAAAGCTAACGCTCAGGTTGCTATTGGTAAACAGAAAGATAGGCTGTAACTCTCAGCTAACTGTTAATTTATTTGAATGCTCAATTTATTTCTAGATAAAAATGAAAATAATAATGAATAATAATGAAGTCATATTCTAAGTTAAGGCAACATATTTGATAACCTGACAACTGCACCAAACATTAGCTAATGCTAGGTTTAAACCACTTAGCTTATTTTTTAGTTAGCTAAAAAATAACCAAAAGCTTGCTTTTTGTATATTAAAAGATAGGAATGACAGCTTTTAGCTAACTATTTAGGCATTTAATTTCCCATAATCTCACAATAAATTACATAGTATTAGATAATAAAGTCAAACGCTTCTATGTTAGAAAATATTTAGCTTGAAAGTAGTTGAGTGCTTAACAAGTTAAGTTTAATAATCCTAAAAGATGTTAGACAATGTAAGTCCATGGCTTATGGTCATGTTAGCAAGGGAGCAATTGTTAGCTTTCAGTTTTCACTCTACATGGCCCTTTCAAATATGAATGATTATTTGAAATGATAATGATCCTTTGATTCTCTCTACATCTTCAGTTTAATTCACTGATGATGGAAGCATGCAACATTATTAAACCTTTTATGTTGCAGGCTTAGCATGACCTCTGACTACAATGACCTGATTTCTGGCTGAAATTAGACTCTGCTAGTCTAGATTGATTGTAGAAGGATTTATCTGCCTGGCTATCAAATTCCTCATTTAAATCACATGGGGTACATTATGCTCACAGAAGGTACCTGTCTGGCTCTGAACACCCAGCTGTGCTCCAGACCACACCCCCAAACCTTGCCAGCAAGACACACAGTGGTCACGTCTGCAGCAGGGCACACATAATTAACCCCAATTAATCACGTTTCTGTCAGGTTCCTTTCCTATTTGTCATTTAATTGAACCTTCTAGTTAAAGATTTTTATCATTTCTTTGCATTTGATGCTGGAATTTGTAAACCATATGTGATCATTTCTGCTCCATTTTTTTAACATATTTTTGTGCATTTTTAATGCAATTTAAACAAATGTCTCTTTAAATGTATAAACTCTCAGCACAAAGATAGAAAGAGAGAGAGAGGGACTGCTCTGCTATTTGCACTGGGGAGAATATACTGTATACAGAGTTTGCTGTGTCACGGTAGGACAGACCCACTGTCTGCACAAGCAACATTAATAAATGGATTTACTGATTTCTTAGGAGGGTGCAGTTTAGAAATGGTGCCAAGGTTGTGGTCTTGTCTGACTGGTGGTGCCTGTCCTGCGGGAGCTCTGGGCGACCAGCAGGTGGATAAGGGGCCTACTGTGGGCTGCAGATGGTGCACTGCCTGTGATGGAGGAGGGAGCAAGGGGATAGAGATAGAAAGGCTCTCAAAGCTGCCTCCACCCACCTCCCTTCATCTCCAATCGACCTAAATGATTCCACTGCTCCAGAAGAATTCCCAGTTGTGGTGTGGATAGAGGGAGGAATTGAGGTGGTCCACATGCAGCTGGGTTACAACATCAAGGTCTAACCCTCAGGGGGCGACACAATTTTCTCTTAATGGAAAACAAGCAAAGCCTGTGACCTCAGCTTTGGTTTGTCCCCATGTGGTAATTTCTGCTTCCCTTAACCTCTGGCCATCTTTTGCCTTTTGTGCTGCTGACTGTCTCATGGTCTGCTCCTCACTTCTGCTTATTTGCTGCTGTCTGAGCTCAGAGACATGACTACAGAGTCTATCTGCTCTGCTGTTGCTCATGCATGGCCTGTCATAAAAGAGCTTATTTAAAGACTGACACAACTGTGACACATGGTTCTGCTCGCTCCATGACGCCTTATAACCTTACAGAGACGGGATTATCGCTTGCAAAAACGTACAAGTTAAAATTCTGCGTGAATAAAAGCTGATATGTCATTCTGTAAATTCTCTATGCTTTACCATCCATGCAAACAGAAACCTCTTAACAGTAGGTTAGTATAAAGCTTAATTGTTTAATAATGGGTTGTAGCTATATGCAGTTGCATGCATTAAGGAGATGGAGGTTGTGTTTTCTTTCCCAGCATCACAAATGTAGCACTTAAGCGAGGTGGGACTGAATAATTGAAAGCTGTTTTATCTGTGGCTGCGCAGCTTCCCACATAGGTCTCTAATTATCGTGTCACCCCGAGATAATTCAGAAGACAAGATCATTCACACACAGACACACACACACACACACACACACACACAGGCTGCTTAATCAATATGTGTCTGAAGGTAAATTCTACGCAATATCCGGCTGTCTTTATATGTGCGGTTCTCATAGATTACCATGTATCCTCATGTTTGCTGTTAAAATGGATGCTGTTTGTTGTGTGTGAGATCTATTCAATAAAGAAACAAAGAGTGGTAGGGAAAGAAAGAAATGTGTGTGTGTATTCAAGTGTGCGTGCTTGGGACAGTGAGTGCTGTGTGAGTGATTCAGCAACCTTGAGGAATAAAGTGCCTAACCCAAGCTCTGTGCGTGATCAAAAGGCATGCATGAATTATAGGCCTCCAGAGGGAGCGCCAGTCCCGTTGATGTGATGTAGGCCGATATGGAGATTTTAAATATGATGTATTGGTATGAGAAAGGTCTGAATGTTGACAGTTGAGTAATGAGCCGAGCCACCACTATCTGTCTGTGTGTCCTCTTTTGCTTTGACTTTCTTGGGCGAGACAGAGAGAGAGAGAGAGAGAGAGAGAGAGAAAAGCTGCATGCATATTCATTGACTCTGGCAGAGATTACATTAATATTCTGTTGCGGCACAATTGGCTTCAGTGTTTAAGCACATGATCTCTTGTGAAAGGTCAGTACTATCCAGGTTACACTCTTGATTGCAGTGTGTCCTTTTATACAATCAGCATCCAAATAAAAACACATTTGTAATTTATGAAATCAAAATATCCAAACATATCCAAATAATACGTTAATAATAACTTAAGATACACAAGAAAATGGAAACATATTACTACATAAAGTGAATAGGCCCACAGATGAAATATTCTATCTTTGGGAATCCTCTTTCTCTCTAACACCAAAAAGCTCCCCCTCACTACATGTTAAACATTTTGTTCATTTCATTTACACTGATGTCTCTATATGACCCACACAAGCAAACAAAAACCACCAGTGACACATCTGATCGTTGGATTATTACTACATTTTATTACTGAATGTCTGAACACAGCTGCTGCAGGACAGGTGTCAGACAAACACACTTTAACAGCATGCTGCCTGCAGCCACTGCCTGTCAGCATCAGCAGTTATGCCTCAATTATTAGAGATAGGAGGGTGGATAGAGTCAGAAATCCAGGCGAGAGAGAGAGAGGAATGAGGAAAGGTGCCACAGGTGGGATTTGAGGTGCACATGGGGTGGAAGCACTAACCACTGCTCGGGCACCAGGTCGCCCACCAACAATGATTTTTCAGTGAGTGATAAATTGACTGTTAAACGAAAGCTGGATCATTTCAGACCAAAGGTCGGAAAGGACCGAAAGTTCGTCACAGGATTTTCAAAGAACGAAAACAAAACAAAGCAGTTTGCATGCCAAGAAATACCTAGAATTAAATGGCCCATTCTTCTTTACAGAACAATTGTACTTAATGCATCACATTGTGTAGAAAATATTTTAGATCTAAGATGAGTCAAAGTGATCAAGCTCAGAGATATGAATCTTATTAAAACTCTAAATATCTTCAATGGATTATTCCAGACTATCATTGGACATAAAAAACGTCTTGAATAGAAAGAAAAGACGTGCAGTGACTTCAAAGATTTTCCACCGAGTCATAATAAAGTAAAGCCATTACAGCGCCTCTCACAGAGAAATCGATAGTAGAAATACTGCGATATCACTCTGCCAGTCGCACTCCAACCTTCCAGACCTAAGACTCTGGTGTAATCTTAGACAAGTGTTAAATGTAAAGGCGTGGTGCCCATCGCTCAATCAAAGAGAAGTATTGATCTCTCTGCTGACAGTAAACATATCAGACAGGGCCCAGATCTTCAGAGTGTATCATTTATATCACATGTATGTTTAATGTGCACCTGTTTCATCCGCTCTTTTTCCTCTGCAGATTTATCCAAGAATCGCCTGACAGAAGTCCCTCCTGAGGTGTGTCTGTTCGCCCCCCTGGAGTCGCTCAACCTCTACCACAACTGCATCAAGTGCATCCCAGAAGCCATTATCAACCTGCAGATTCTGACTTATCTTGACATCAGGTGGGTCATGGCTAAAACTCTACTTTCTGTTTGTTCCTGTTCCTGTCTCATGGGCTCAGTAGGCTCAGTTTTTAGAGGAGCTTGTTCCTCTTCACTGACAGGTCAAAAATGCATACATGAAAGAGAGGCAGTTCCTCAATTCCCAGTCACAGATACTCACTCTTGCATGCTTCTGTTTACTATTTGAAATTTAGGTCAGTGCTTTTTTTTTTCTCTCTCTGCAGCCGAAATCTCTTGTCAGTTCTGCCAAAATACTTGTTCAGCCTCCCCCTCAAAGTTCTGCTTGTGAGCAACAACAAGCTGGTGTCCATCCCTGAGGAGATTGGGAAGGCGAAAGAGTTGATGGAGCTGGTGAGCAGCCCGTTTGTTGGTGAACATCATCTTGTGCATATCATCCTGCCTTTTTTCACCTTATTCCTTGCACTATGTCTCCTCCCGCAGGACGTTAGCTGTAATGAGATCCAGGTGCTGCCGGCTCAGGTCGGGAGGCTTCATGCCTTACGAGAACTCAACATCAGGAAGAACTGTCTCCACATGCTGCCTGAGGGTCAGATCAGCACTCGAGATGCTTTGTTTGTTTTTCTCTCTAAAACCTCCAGTCTTTGATTTATTTTGACTTGTTGGCAAGTGAACCCGTTCTTAACACCCAAGAATAACACCTATGCAGTGTTCGACTTGTGTTGGCTGTCATGTCGAAGTTTCTGCCTTTCTTTGCACTGGTTTGAATTTGAATACATTAAATCAAACATGTACCTTTCCTTTACATTGGAGAACCAAAAAAAGTTTGATGATTGATTTGCATGCATCTCAAATGTTTTGTGAAAAGTGGGCGTTTCCCACTCAAGCAGAGGTTTTGTGTGAATATGCTTCTGAGTTACATAATCTGAACTGTGGTGTTAAGTTTGGATGACACCAACAGTAAGGATATCTCTGCTTCTTCACTTCTGTGGAGTGAGGAGTGCAGATGTTTATGAAACTACATGAACGTTACTGCTTAAAGCAGATCAGCCCAGAGATTAGACCATGCACTTGGCTCAGTCTTGAGGGTGGTGCAGTAAACTGACAGGGTGTAACCCACAGGAATTACATAGTAGAATTTTTTCCCCCTCATTTGCATGTTGGATTTAACAAAAGCTTCTTTTGTTTTGTTTTTGGTCTGTACTTGCAGAGTTGGCTGATCTGCCTCTCATCCGACTCGACTTCTCCTGCAATAAGATCACAGAGATACCTGCAGCGTACAGAAAACTCAGGCAGCTGCAGCACATCATCCTCGACAACAATCCTATGCAGTCTCCACCCGCTCAGGTACATCCGTTGTGTCATTGTGTTTATGTTAACCATGTGGATGTAAAGCACTTATGGTTTTTGTCTTTTATTAGTCACACCCCTCACCCTGTCATGTTCCTCGTCCAGTTGCACCATCTAGTGGATAACTGACCATTTTCCTCTGTCGTTGTCAAAACAACACAGACCCAAGAGACACTTACTGTAGCCTGCATTTGTGTTTTTCAGATTTGTCTCAAGGGCAAAGTGCACATATTTAAGTACCTGAACATCCAGGCGTGTAGGATGGACAAGAAGCCAGACACCCTGGACCTTCCCTCCCTCGGCAAGCGCTGCCTTCCACAGCCGCTGACAGATAGGTAGAAAAACCATCATAGTTACTGTTTCATCATGATGTGAAACATAATGTACTTACTTAAAGTCTGTTGGTTTTAAAAAGGTCTCTTGCACGTACACATGCTGCCTTGATTCTAACTCGTGCATCAATTGGATCATTTCCTGTTCGCCCTACTGAGAAGTTTGTTTTCATTTTTTTCCAGCATGGAAGATTTTTATCCCAGTAAGAACCACGGGCCTGACTCTGGAATCGGTAGTGACAATGGCGACAAGAGGCTGTCTACGACTGAGGTCAGAATTCTTTCTACGCAGCGTGCAGCCTTTTCAGATATCTGTTTTCAGTTCAGTTCAGACTGTTGTTGTCCCTCGAGGGGAAACTTGATTTACAGCAGTAAGTAGAAACACAACACATTAAAAGAGAAAGGACAACGCGACATATCCTAATTTAACCAAGAAAAGAAAATGTAAGTGTTTATTAACAATTGGAATGATAGCAGTGATAATTACCTCTTTTACCTCCAATGGGAAGGGAAAGAATAAATTCTTCCCAGAGAGGATGATCAGAGCTGGCCAAGATTTACTTTTCTTTCCTCACAATTTGTCTGTTCCAAATATCTGACAAGGAAAGCTGCTGAGTGCCAATTATTTTACTGTCTGTTTTAATAGGATAGACGATGAAAACCACCAACAATAAAACGCTTCAAATAGATTCAACAAAGGTGGAATAAAGCCACCAGTGTCATGTCCACACCCTTTCTGCAGATTGTAGTTGTGTTCTGGTCATGATTCAGCTTCTTGTCACTGAAAGTAGAATGTCTGGCAAGAATTGAAGCCTAATTGATTGGTTTGTGGCTGCCATGGTAGAAAAAAAACAGGAGAGGTTGTCCTGGGAGCCAACGACTTTTAGACACATACTGTACAGTAGGTAGGTGTAGGGCTCCCTATCTTCTGCTCATATTCGCTTTTAGATGTTGTGTATTATGTTTTAACTACTCTTTTATTTAACTACCCAGGGGAAGTTAAGCTCGGGCAATTTTGGAAATATTCTGAATTGTAAACTTTCCATGGGAATTAATGGGGAAAAAAAAACATTTGAGGAAGCTAGCATCATGTTAAGATCATAGATGGTAAATGAAGTGATGCTAGCTAGAGCTTATTTAACATTTAACTTATCAGCTAGCTATCTACTGTATGAATACATTTAATGTGATATTTTGCACACATTAACACCATACATTATATTTATAAACATGTATAATATCATACCATAATATCATGCGTCTGTGCATGGAGGGGGCGTGGCCTCAATAGTGTACATCAAGTGTACTTGCATGAGATCTGTTAAGGGCCAAGCTTCAATTTTGTAAATTCCTTGTTTATTGTCATGGAACGTTTCCAACTTTAAAAATTCCAAGAACTTTGTATCCCTCGTATTGAGAAATATTTGAAGTAGAGGTGACTGTGAGCCAAATTCTGCAGCTCTACCATTGATTTAAAAATGGGCCAAAGTGAATGAACCTTCGAATGACTCATTCAAACCGCTCTCTGTTCTTCTTCTTCTCTCCTGCAGCCTTCAGACGATGACACTGTCAGCCTGCACTCCCAGATTTCAGAGACAGCCCGTGCTGACGCCCTCTCACTCCTCTCCAAAATGGATTCTTGCAAAGGTTACCGAAAATAAGTATCACATATTCCCTATGAAAGCAATAAGAGAGACACGGGGGTGGTTGAATGAAGTGCCTAAAATGTTGGAGTTTATGTGATGAACGCGGATGCTTCCTCCCTCTATCAGATCAGGATCTCTATGACTTTATAGAGCCCAACCCGGACGAGGATCCTGCTCTGTCAGAGTGTGATGGGCAGCAGAGCACTCATGTGTCTTGTATAAAGGTATGGCTCAATCTGTGTATCAATAGGATGGTCACAAAGGCGGAGAAAGAAACCATTCCCCCGGACATAGATCAGTAAATGCTTGCTGGTTCTACATGGTGTGTGTATGTGTGTGTTTGTGTGTTTCAGGAACTGGAGAAAGTTCTTAACATGTCTCACCAAAGCAAAGATAAAGACAGCTGGAAAGAGGAGTCTAAGTAAGTTTCTGGCTCATCACTGCAGTCAGATAAACAACTTCTTTCTTAGTCTTAAGTCTTGAATCATAAAATTTCCTTCACCAAGATTGCAAAACAAAAAAAGAAATGTGATATTTACCTAGTTTCTCGATGACATGTTTCAGTGATGAGTCACTGGGCTGTAAAACAGTAACAACCTAGTTAGTTGTTTGTTAGGCAGCTGCAGAGGTTTACAACACAAACAAGCACGCAAAGAGCTGATTAAAGTTGCTGTTTTTCAAAGTTAGAGCAAAGTGATGCCATGCCAGCACAGTGAAACTGAGAAATAATTCTGTGCTTTACATCCTCCATTATATCAGAGGGAATGAGTATATTAAGCATTTGCTTTAGGTAGCATGCATTTTTGAAAACTAAAGTCCTCGAGTCAACCGATGGCAAAAAAAGTATTTGATCGACTACCACAAACCATCACAGAAAGAGGGGAGCGCTGCGAGCAGACAAAAAACAGCTGACACCCAGGGTACTTTTTTAAATAGATATTTCAGTTAATATGCACAAAACGTTTCATTTGATAAAACATCTTTAAATAATCCCCATTCATTACAACAGTGATTTAAAGAAATAAAAGAAAAGGTCTAGACTGGACCCCGTGTTAGGTTCTGATTGGTTGAAGTTGTATTTATTAACTTGTGTGTCCGACTGTGTGCAGTTCCTGCAGGATTGACCTAATTGTGATCTTTTCCCAGTTCCGATAAGGAGCAGCTGGTTGAAGAAGAGGATGATGAGCTGAAGGAGGTTCTGGATCTGAGGAAGATTGCAGTTCAGCTCTTGCAGCAGGAGCAGCAGAACAGGTCTGTGAGAAAGCTGTCGGTTAGTTTCTGGTAGCTTCTCCGTACCCTGTTCCTTGTTTAATCTGATATTTGTCCCCCAATGGTAACAGCCAAGATGGAATTGGATGTTTTTATTTTAATTATTTTTTTGTTGCTTTCACCGACTGATACTGCTGGAGTGAATAACCAAACTCCCTACTTACATGCTGGTCTGGTCTTGTTTCCATTTGATGTTCGGCCTCTAGGCGACGATCCTTAATTTGCAGAGCAGAGAGTCTCATCCACCGACGGAGAGTTACCGGCCGAGCACACAGGTAGGTGGATTTTAATGATCATGATTTACAGATAGCGTGCGAAACAATGAATGTTTCTATGAAAGTACTATGAACATGCACAATAGAATCTAGACTGTTTCTTTGCTGTAACATGTACACTATAATGTATAATACAGTATGTAGTATGTATATTTCCAAGTCAGAGGTAGATATCAGCCTTCTTTTTCCCAAAGCTGTTGTGGGATTAAGTGGTTGTAAAAGAAAAAAAAGATTGAAATAATAATGCCTTATAATCCATTAGTAGACAAATCGGTATGTGTTGCTCAACTGTTCAAATTCCCATTAAAATAAAGCCACAGGAGCATGACTGGAAATGCCTTTCTGACATCACAATAGTTTAATCACTGCTGTTGATGAATGAGTGTCACATGAGTCCGTGGTAACATTCATCATGACAGGTCTGTGACTGAATCTGCATCTGTTTTTATGTTCCCAGGTTCTTGAGTCACTCTGGCAGCTCCAGCAACAAACCCAGGCCCCCACCTCAGGCGGCACGCAGGTACCTTCTTACAGGATCACCGTGGCAACCTGAAAAATTTCACACGCATCACGCTACACTCATTACTGAACATTAAGACATATTATATTTATTTATTTTTACGTTATTTTGTCTGAGAACATTAAATACAACTTTGATATTACCTCTGACAGCCTTAAAGTTAGCTTATGCATACATACAGTATATAGATCAGCAGGTAGACGTGATGGGCAGGTCACTGGGGAAGGTGACGTTTATTTGTTTTTTTTTTACCAGGACACAAAAAGAAATTGAAGGACACCAATGACCTAGACATCAACGTTTATTTGATCCTGTGTACGATCCACTCTCCCCCCGCCACAGTGCTCGATTTGATTCTTATTTCTTTTTGTAAGTTGACAAGAGAGAATTAACTCCCCGACTTATGACTGCATGTGTCCCAATTCAAGAACATCCCAAACTTTTTTTTGGAGTCAGAGCGTTGTTCCTTTCTTTGCATTAAAAGACAAAACTCTCTTGGACATTCTAGTATTCCAACAGTAAGCACACCTGCTCGAGGTTTCAGGTTACTTCTGAACCTGAAAGTGCTCCCTGAAAGAGACATTGAGGATCTTATGTACTTATTCAAAATTAGACTTTGAATCTTAAATCCAGAATCGTTTTGAATCGAAAATGGATTCTCAATCGAATCGTGAGACACCCAAAGATTTCTAGCATTATGTGAATGTTGTCTCAAAGATTGTTTCAATGTGGTAACACCTCCGTCTTTCTTCTAGTGCTTCTCTGGATGAAGGAAGTAGTGGAGCATCAATGCTGATCGGACAGGTACAGGCACTTTTAATAAGATGTCCCAAGTGATATTTTACCAGCCAATCAATCTGCTGATGTGTACCCCGGTGATGTCTTCATCTGGAAGCAGTATTCAGGGAGAATACTTTAAACTTAAGCTTTCTGCTTTTACAGCCCTCTTCTTCCTGCTCCTTCGATGGCAGCCTGAAAACAGATCTCTCAGATTCAGAACCAAAGTGGCCTGAGGTCCCACCTGTCCTCAATCAGAACGAAGACCGCAGGAGGAACAAGTACCTGAGGAAAGACTATCTCAAGGTGTGCACAAACCTCTCAGTAACCTGAGCTGTCTAATTCAAAACATTTGGTCTGATGGAGGCATGAACCACTGTGTTTTTTTGTTATTATTGTTAGTTTCATGGTGAGGCACAATAAATCTCTTGTGTTTTGTTTGTCTGTCTGGTGTTTGTTATAATGAAAAAAATAAATACATTTGAAAAGAAGCTGTCTAGTTTGTGGCTTGCTGAAGGGAAATTCTGTAGAACATACCTCAAAAGTTGCCTGAGGATAAAGTCTCTCCCTCTAATCAGAGAGGTGTGTTTTAGCTGCAGACTAACTGGGACACTCTGTCTGAAAATAGATGCTGTTGTTCAGGTCATTCAACTTCTCGTTACTTGGGTGAAACATTTCTGAAGCATGTATCTTAGAATCTGGGCCACTTCTATCTTCACTGCTAGACACCATTAAAGTGGGATATACAGTTGTTTTTGTTTGTGCATCATTTAATCCCAAAGATCCTTAAAACAGGATGTGACAATATGTTATAATAAGAAAAAAATCAATCCTGAAAAGCGTGTTTATTTCTCTTTTCCCCTTAGTACAAGTGTCAGAGTGCTCGGAAAAACTCCAACGACGACTGCGATGTGAGTGTAATAAACATCCTGATAAAAATCTTCGCATTTTATGAGCTCTGAACGTCTTCCAGTTTTAGACAATACCTTTGAATGTTTATTTTTTTTCTTCTTTTCCAGGAGGGCTTGCGCAGCAGCGATTTCAGCACCACTCTGACAGTGTTTGGACTCAAGCCGAGATCAGGTAAATCAAAGGTTCTGGCTTATGTGTTGATTTGGCTCAGAGGAGGTAAACTGGTCCACTGTTGTTTTTTCCTGAGACGTGTCCCTGAAACAGTGCACCTTGTATTTCACATGACTCGTATCATGCATGCATGGACTGGTCAAGCGTGACAGAGTTCATTTGCATTTGAATATCCTCTTCCAAAGAAAACAGGGAAATACACGAGAAGGGTGTGCTGAACTGCTTGTGACCTGTGGCTCCTGTCCCGCATGTCACTCCCGCCTCTCTTTTTACCTTATTTCTAACTGTCCACAGTCCTGTCTCTAGAATAACAACACATTACAATCAAAAGGTCTAGCTGTCACTTAAAATCCAATAAAATGAAACGTAGAAATGGTACAGAGACAGAGACTTGTTAAATATATCATGCATTTGGCTTTGGTTCAAAAGAAACACAAATGAAGCCTGTGCTCCACTTTTACCCTTGGCTCATATCAAATATAATGTGAACACTTTACCTTTTTCCTGAAGCCAAACAATCTTTTAGGAATGTCTTGCCAGCTTTTCTCTAGAAGTGGGGAAAGTTTTCTTAGGAACTGTTGCTCTCTTCTCAAACAGTAGACTACTTCAGCTTTTTAACAGGCTGAGATCTTGGGCAGTTCCCAGGCTCCTGACAAAACAGCCCTCGAGCCAAGACTGCGCCGGGCATGCAAAAAGCGATAGGGGGAGATGAGTGTTAAATATAATGACTCACGAGTAAATATCAACTTTTAGTCGATTGTCACCTAATCTGTTGGATTTTATCATGAAGTGCATGTGTGTAAAATCTTGATATGGTAAAACACAACCAGCTGAGCTGTCAGAGTTGAATGAGGTGCAGAAAGAAAAGAACGGGGTCATTAAGACTGATAAGAAACTCTTGTCCATCCCATCTTTAGTACAACACGTCAGAAGTGTTTTCATACCTCAACACATTTCCCACATAGGAAGGTATTTTTCTTCTAGAGAAAGATTCTTTACAAATATGAATCCCCCTGATCATCATCGGACATGAGACTTTGATTCTTGCTGTTTAGATTACATTTCATTGTAGCCCACCCAGGACAGAACCAGTGAGCTGAGCAGATGTTTCCACAGCTGGCCTGAAAATGACCTCAGGGCGGCTTTGTGTGTTTGGCTTGCTATATAGACCGTAATAGATGTGTTGACTTTTTTCCTTGAATCTCCCAGTGTGTTACCTGGAAGTGAGATCTTTGCTGTTTCCATGTATTTTTCAGCCTTTACCAGAGGAAGCCGACAGGAGTACAACTCCACAGACCCCAGTTTCACAATGAGGAGGAAGATGGAGCACTTGAGAGAGGAAATGGAGCAGATTGGATTGTTACGACAGGTCAGAAGTCTCACAGCCTGTTTTTTACTTTTCACAAAGACGTGAGTTACACAGAGGATAAAGCTCTGCCAGATCCTGCTCCTGCTTTAAATTATATGTCCATGTTTCATAACTTGTTTATAAGAAGAGGACTCATACCGTAAACATCAGGAGCGATAGTTGTCAGTGTTGAGAGTCATTTAAATACAGTTGTAAAATATTTTATTTGGTACTAAACACTAAAGTGATTTTACATGAAAAGTCTCTGGTTTCATTGGTTCTCATAATGTAGTGTTGAAATAAATATAATATAATTAATAAAGTATGTAAAATAAAAAATGAAACTAATAACATTGATGCAGACATTAGTTTGTATTTGGCGTGGCCCGAGGACGTTATCCTAAACCAATCGGAGGCTTCAGGTGGATGCTGGAGAGGTAATGGGGTAAGTGCAGTACTAGTGCAGATCAGGGCTGGAGATGAAAGGACTGGTGATTTTGCAGCTTGAATAGGCCTCTAATTAGAAGGAGGTGTTGTCAGGTGATTGTAGAGAATGACTCATGTGAGGTGTGAAATCAGTGCAGCTCGAGTCGACTGCCTGAACTAGCTTACATACATATAACAGACAAGAAACTCCCTGGACAGAAAATCACAGGTAGAGGGTCGTGAACATCCCTAAATCAAGCTGCTAGACTTCTTTTCTTTGTCTGTGTCGGTGCCTTTCTGCAGATCTTGTTGGTACATTGCTGCCAAGTGTCTGTCAGTGGAACGCCAAAGGCAGGACTGTGTGCTGTTTAGTATTAATGTGGACCACATTGCATCTTGTTCACATGAGTCTTCACTTATGAAATTATATTTACTCTATTTCCAAGAGACAGAGTGAAAAGTCCTAGATGACTCAGAGTCCTAGATGTCAAGCATGAATACAAAAATGGGAGGGAAAAAAAGGAAATAAGGATGCTTGACTGAGTGTATATGCCTTAAACAGTTTAGCATTAAAGATCCATCTTAAAGACGAAGGATGAAGAAATCATGAAGTGGATGTGGAGTTCCCAACATTGTTTTCATTTGTCCGTATAGGACATTTCGAAATGCCTGAATATCAAAGATGAGATAATAGATAGATGATATAGATAGCAGGGTAGGACACAAAGAAGGACTCTGTTTTAAAGTCTAGAAGCAACAATAGCATTCAAAGAAAGACAAGGTGTGCACTGGCAGCGTTTACCATACTGAATGATGAGGAAGAATGCAGACCCTCCCTTACACAAGAACAATAACAAGATTTAACTGTGCAAATCATTCTGTCATTCATATCTGTTAAGCTATCATATCACTGTTTTCTAGTAGCAAGTCCTAGCTTGATTCGTAACTATCTGTGTATGTTTTCACAGTGATAGTAACTAGCCATAGTACTTTTTCAATTTTAATTCAACCTTAACAAACCCTTGCATTTAAGAATAAAAATCACAACTGCTGGCCAGAAATAGAAAATCTTCTGGCAAAACACTGCAGTCACTGTTTTACTTTGAAAATCATCCATGTGTGTTCAGGACAATGACTTGAAGCAGCATGTCATCAAATAAACAGCTTTTTCAATATATAAACAGTATGGACTGTGTTTCTTATAAGAGCCAATGTGTGGCTCATGCAGTAAAGTTCAGGTGTAGACACTCTGAAAATAGGAACACATACACACACACACACACACACACACACACACACTTTTTATCAAAGGGAACAGGGATGCCATGAGCTCATTGTTAATGTGTTTGCAGAACATCGAGTCCAGACTGAAGGTGTTGCTCCCTGACGATGTCGGAGCTGCTCTTATGGACGGGGTCGTCCTTTGTCATTTAGCCAATCACATTTGTCCTCGGTCTGTCTCCAGCATCCATGTCCCGTCTCCTGCAGTGGTAAGCAAAGTGACACCACAACAGTTTGATGTTTGTATTTAAAATGACAAGGCCGTAGAATTAAAGATATTACCTTCTTAATTTCTTATACGTTTTTTTTTCTCGTAACAGTATGGTGTATGTAGTTAAAAGCTGGGAGAAGCTATGTTGTTCCTTCTGCTTTTCACGGCTAACATTTTTGATATTTTGGCCCCCAGCCAAAGCTTAGCATGGCTAAATGTCGTAGGAATGTGGAGAACTTCCTGGATGCGTGTAAGAAGCTTGGTGTGCCTCAGGTAATAACCTCACACTAACTCACCACATTGTATTTAATTCATGTTTTTGTGGTTTGCTGAAATTGACTGTTGAGCTACATAGTTAATGGCTCCTCAAGTGCTCTCATGAACACTAGCTGGTCTGCTATATTGTTCCATTTAGCTGATAAGCCTCAATGGAGAATGAAGGAAAGCCGGCTCAAGTCAAAAATGACAAACGTGCAGAAAAGGAGCAAGCAATCGCTCCATCCAGATGACGAGAAAGCATAAACTCTAATTCTGAAAGGTTTCAGTCCAAACACAATGTTAAGGTACATGACCACAAAAAGGACACAATATTATGTTATGTTTTGATAGCTGGATTTCTTATGTGAAGTTTAACCACAAGTAGGTAATGAAATGTGGATACATGAATTGCATTGAAATATTTTCATTGAAAGAAATCTAAACGTTTTTATCTTGAAGTCTTTCCACTGAAACAATCTTTCTGTGTCCAGGCGTCATTGTTGTTCCTCAGTGTTCTGGAAGTTTGGGTTTGGACGTAACCAAAAGCTCCTCTTAGGAACTCTTACTGTAGTTGATTTTGGCACCCTCTCCGGCACTCTTAAGCACGACTATCCCTCGTCATCATTCCTGCACTGGCCTGCATTCACACTGCTCCAGGACTAACTGGGTCTGAGCACAGTTACCTCTTGTACATAACGTCGTAATACAACACACGATTCTCGAGAACACGGAGCAATCATTGAAACGTGTTGAAACAGGGAAGCCCTTTAGATATATATTTGACTGATAAACACAAACAACTCTTATGAGTGTGCTTTTAATAATCACAACACTGATGAACTACATGTTGTCACTTTTTATCTTTGACATTCAGGCATGCTTTGTAGATTGTACCCGTTTCATTTTTATTGAATACTATTTTAAAACATGAACATTGTTGACTTTTAGAGGGGCGGGCGTCCTTCATGTCATCAAGTTTGCAATTCTAAAACTCTGAGTAGCTCCCACAGAAAAATCTGCAGAAATACAGTGGATTTTGATGTTAGGAAATCAACATTAGAGCTGTCAAATGCTTGGCTTGATTACATAATATTTAATGTTTTCATTTGTACAAAGACAGCACAGGTTAAATTCCTCGTGTGTTAATCATACCTGGCCAATAAAGCTGATTTTGATTCTGGCTGTGGGACAACACACGACTAAGAGGAACTTAAACACTGTGAGACCTCGAGTGGAGTCATTGGGATCTTTCTTGAGATGAGTGTAACCGATAAGAACTCCATTCTGCCCTGCAGGAAAACCTGTGTCTGCCCCATCACATCCTGGAGGAGCGTGGTCTGGTGAAGGTCGGTGTGACGGTCCAAGCTCTGCTCGACCTTCCGTCATCGAAGCCCTCACAGCTGTCAGCTGTTTGACAAAAGCCTCAATGAAACCTCTACGCGGAGCAAATCCCCACGCCCCCAAACCACCGGGGACCAGAGAGCCCCCTTTGGACGAGGACCCGGTGGACTGCTGGTTCTTCGGGTGTCTTCTTCTGCCTGACTGAAACAGGAGACGTGAGGGAGAGAAACCTCTGTCTCTTGATATGATGTCAGCTGTCGCAATCTTCCCATGCCTCATATCTTCATTAGTATCTTGTTCCTCGTGACTGAACTCTTCCTGTGTGTGCGTGGACTACTGACCTGACTGTGTGTTTTCTGCACAGTTTGCACATCCCTCTTTACATGCTCAGTGATTATTGAGCCTGCGAGTTCCAGTACTGAGTATTTCCATGCTGGTGTGGGAGATGCGGGCAATGTGAAAGTGACAGACTCGTGACTCATTTTTTACTGGCGAGACCTCAGCTGCGCGCTGACCTCACGATCACAAACACCTGACTGTGACCTCAAGAGGTTCATACGCTCTTTGACTTTATCTTTCAATTCATTTTGCCCGAAATCCCTTTTGAATCTATTGATGTTCTGGTTTTGTTTAATTTTGTCTAAAGTGTTTAATTTAAACCGTCATTCTTAACATTGGACTCAAGCTTTTCCAGCGAGAGAATCATTTGATCTTTTTTTTCAAATGATGAAGTCATGCTACAGTGGACTTTCTGCCCAGTTTAAGTAAAATGGAAATATTTTCCAGTGCTATCGAGTACTACACAAACTTGTGTGACGCAACGTTGAACCACTGATTACGTGCTCGGCTGTGGCCACACGCACAAGGATTAAGTGGTGTAGCATTTCCTTTGTTTCCTCTTTTGGAAAAGTTTCCTATGTTCTAACTTTGGTAAAGCTTTTATACTTTCTCCAGTCATTGCCAATCATCTTTGATCATGTGGTTAGCCATGTAGTAAGACACAGTGCAGTTTGGATTTGATGTCACATCCTCAAATGAAACACTTTTATACTGCTTGTGTTTTTGAACTGAGGGCCGTCTCAGAAAGCTGCTTAGAGACCTTTCACACATGAAAAAGCTTCTCTTACTGCCAGGCCACTGTGCTGCATCGTGTTTCTCAAACGTTTGAATATTTCAGGGAAATTAACTTATTTATGTATTTATGTATGTATTTGTTTTATATTTATTATATGTTGATGCTTTGTGTGGCCCACTTCATGACTCACAGTTGATCATAAATCAACAGAGCGTTTACAGATGTCACGCTTTAATCTCAAAGTGGTTGACACGGTGTAACATGAGTACCACTAAGCTGGATCCATCATTCATCAGTGGAGCTTAGTGGGTTTATTGAAGGGTACATAAAAGACAGCTTGTTGTGTTTAGCTGGATTGCAGACTTTTAGATATAATGTATGTGAACAAAATTGTAAGGTAGAGTCCACACAGACCAATGGACATTAACAGGCCACATCCTTGCAACCGAGATAAACCATCTTTCTAAGCCTCAATAACTATAAATTATAAAGTTGGAAATTATTTAACAAAAATAAAAAAGTTGTTTCTATGCAACTGTTTTGGCACGGCAAAGGAGTGGAGGTTTAGTAAGGTGAGAATGAAAATATTCAGACCAACACCCTAATCCTTTGTCCATGTACCAGGGGCATTTCAAAGGAGTTATTAAATAAGCTGTGCAAGCCTGGGCATCGTCCTACGTACAGTATCATCTGATTTCATATTGCTTACCTATTCATCAATCGATGTACATGCCGGTACATGGATAATGGAGCTGAGCAAGTTTGAAAATTCAAAAGAATCTATAACAGTCTGCCTGAACATGCCAACTTTAAAAAATAACTTAAATGTATAGAGAAGTAACTGAGGGGCTAACTCCTGCTCCTTCCTTTGACATCTGTGCGTGCCAGTGTCTCACTGGAATATGTGTGCAGTTTCCCTCACTTCTTTGTAAGTGTACTCCCAAAAAAGTGTTGAGTCATTGAGTCATTCACATTTGTGCAAAGTGGAACAAAACACCGGTGTCTCTTTCTCTTTCTTTTCTGTTTAAATGCAACACATCTATGCTCTCATATGTTTCCACGCTGATGCCTTATTCTTATTTTACCTGCAAAAATCGACTCTATAGCCCCTTTCACACATGCAGTCCTGAACATTTCAGGAGAGCCTGCCGTGTCTGACATTTTCCGAAGGTCCTATATTTAACCACGTTTGACGGGCCAGAGGTGGTTTCAGGAGGCAGGGCTTGCTGTAAAAAGGACACTACTGAAGTCATAGGGTGCATTCGGATTGTCCCTCCTATCTACTTTCACTATCCACTTTACCTTAACCCCGTGAAAACGTCACGGGGTTAAGGTAAGGTGTTAGGAGAATTCATAAAGGACGTAGGAAAAGGCGATTGCGATGTTTTGACAATCCGACACTAGGTGACGTCATAATAATGTAGCGGCGGCTGAGGTTGGTGACGCGAGTCTGCCTTGGTGGAACTACAGTTTTCAAAAAATGGACTACAAAAAGCTCATCTAAAAATGTTTCCCTTGTGCCTTCTTACCGGTGAAATAATCCTAAAAACCACGGGGTGTGAATAAAAATAAAAGGCTTTATTAGATAACAGGAAACTTCACTTTGATGGTTTTATAACATCACGTTCAGAGTTTAACTCTGGATTTAAGATAGTTTAAAGTTAAGGTAAATTATTACAGTGCTAGCCTCTATGATCTGCGTCTCTTTTCCTTTTTTTATAAACATGGTTTTATAGACCTATTACAATTTCACGTATTAAAATCATCAAATAACAGCAAATAATCTCGACAAACATGATACAAGAATGTATAAAAGCAATGTTTACCTTCTTCACACACACACAAAGAAATGAAATAAATACAAAGGCTGTGACTAATGATAAGTCAAATCAATATGCAGATTATCTCCACATTTCTCCTCTGACAGATCGTTAGTTTTCGTGAACGCTCGGATATGGGTCGGATGCGCGAGTCGCTTTAAAAGTTGCGGCTGCAATGAATTGTGGGGCGGCACTTTCTTATCTCCTTTCGTAAAGGATGGTCCAGTGTTTCCTATGCTAAAGGAGGTTATAAAGGAAGCATAGAGCCACCTTTCCTGAACTTTTAGAGAATTCGAACGGCTCTTATCTTGGCCGCCACTTAACTGCTTCCGGGGTTAAGGAAAAAAACGCGAGTGAAAGTGGATAGGAGGGACAATCCGAACGCACCCTCAGTGTAATAATGTTTACAACACATCCAAGATGGTGGACACAGTAACAGTCTGACATTATGATAACAGTTTTTGCCTTTATATCAGTGTTACGTTTAATGGAACATTTTCACTGTATAAACAAAAAGGTGTACAAAAAATAGAAATGGTTGTAGGCTAAAAAAAAAAAGTATGAAGATCCAATTTGTTTTGCATTTGTTTTGTGAAACAAAACACTCAGCCGCTCAGTCTGTTGTAGTTCCTTGAATATTACCTGCTGCATTCTTGCATCAGCTCCCTCACTATTGTGTACTTGTTTTTTTTTTTTTTTTACATTTTTATTTATCTGATGCACTTTTCAGTAGACTGCTAACAGGAACATTTTCATACAAGGTCCAGGTGAGACATTCAACCATGTATTTAGACATGCAGCTCACCTGGACTGGCTCATTTCAGGAAATAATCAGGACTGCAGTGCATGTGTGAAAGCAGCTCGGGTTACCTTTACTTTGATTTTTATTACTGTAAACTAACCAAGTGCCAAACCCTGAAGGCTCTCTTCCACCTCAGCCCTCTGTGTTTGAAGAAAAGCATCACTTTGGCCGCTACTGTTAACCTCGCTGATCTCACAGCATTGAGCTAAAGCATTGCTCGTGCTTGAATCAAGAATAATCCGACTGTTGGTGATTTTCAAACTGAATTTTGCTATTAATGTGATTGGATGTTATGCAGAGTTTATTGTATTTGATCATCAAGCAATAGTCACATGCTGATATCAACAATGATGTGTTTTTTTTGTGGCTTTAAGTATTCCTTTTGTTCATACTAGCTCTACAGACATCATTTTAACAATGTATGTTCAGTCAAAGCTGATCTGAGGATTTATTGTGTTTCGTTGTTGAACGTCAGCAGAGAGAAAACGTAACACAATGAAGGAATTAAAAGATTCTAACTCTTGAAGATCCCACTTGATTTAGTCTTACTGAGACTGTGGAATAAAGTACTGGAGATTTTTTAAACATGAATCAATTCAACAAGCACCCTGTTTGTTAGGGCCGGTCTGGACAAGGAAAATATTTATAGTGATTTCTCACCGTTTACTTACACTTCTATCAGACTTGGAAAATATGAGTCTGTCCTTGAAAATGTTTGCTTTGTTTGGAAATCTGAGTTTAAAAAAAAAAAACTTTGACCAAAGTGAAATTGATGTTTTTAATTTGAAACATAAGTGTGTTTTCAGCGGTTCAAATGTCTTCTCGTTGGTTTTACAGATTTTTTTGTTCGCTGTCGATGAGTCCTGGATGCTGGTGTAAGTGTGTCAAAGATGAAGCTGAATGAACATGTTGTTCTTCATATATGTGTAAAGGTGATACTCCCTTTACACGTGCAACAACACTTCATGATCGTTCAAACATGTTAACAACAAACACCTGCAGTTTCTCTCAAAGTTCTGATCTACATGTTGGGATGTGTCTGCGATATATCCAATGAAATTGTTTCCTGCTTTATCGTATTATCAACACCCCATAATGTTTCTTATGTTACATTATGATTTCACACTTGTCATGTCATCCAAAGAGAAACAGCTAACAGTGAGTCATGTCTAAGTACTACACTGCCAAGAAGTTCAAACTGATGTAATTCAAACTTGTGTAAATACGCTTTTTTTGTGTGTATTTTAAAACAAGTCAAATGCATGCAAGACGTCTGAACAGCTGCGGCTGAACCTCTGTGTACATATCATCTGTATATATTCTAGGGATTTCTTAAAAACAAACATGGACAATATAAAATAAAGTCAAATTCTTTGCTTCTCAGTCTGACTTGTCTCTCTGTGCATATCGAGGTCTAATAACACCATGGGTTAAATTTAAACTACAGCAGCTCTTTATATGGAAAACTGGGATTGGTGATTATCCTGGACTTTATTACTGTGTTGTCAGCTCAGTTGGCAACATCAAACACGTTGTGGGAAGAAGGTATACTTTCTTATAACTTTATTGTTAACATTATAGTACACAAACTACGTTTTCAAGTGAGCAATTGAAAGGCTGTAATGTTTGGAAATCAAACACCTGAATTGGAAATATGTGAGCTTCAGTCAGAAAAGACGTCATGAATGATGTCCACAGCTTTAATATGCAGTGGACAATCCAAATTCACGTGGCAGCCATTTCTCTTTGATGTCACATCAAAAGTCAGAAAGGGGGGTATGAATCTGAAAGGATCTGGCTTTGAATGCGACTTCCAGAGTTTTTGCAGCAGGGGAGATTTTCAGTGTGACACAAAAGTGAGTGTGAAATGAAACTGTTGGAAAGATGTTAATATAGGCTACAGAAGTATACTGTATGTTCCCCTGATTATAATTGAAAGCCAATATAAGCTGTTGTTACTGTTCGCCTTTGTGTAATGAACAAGCAGCTTCCACTGCCATTTAAAGCCAATGCAGAAGTGCAGAAAAATGCAGTTTTTCAGGTGAACACTTGGCTGCATGGCTACAAAAAACAATCAAACAAGGAATCCCCTATGGAGCCCATTATTGTAATTCCAGCCCCCTGCAAGGGCATCAGCAGCATTGGGGGGGACCGTTTTTGGTGGGGATTCTGGAGGTCCTCTCCTAAAAATGTCTGAATGAAAGCTGCAATTTCCCAGATTCTGGTGCATTCTAACATGCTTTTAGACTTTTTTTCAGAGGTTTCCTGTCTCCATATTTGTGTTTCCAACCGGCACGGTCTGCAACCACCGCACTGGGAAGACTGGGCACTGACAACTCTTTTTGAAACGTCATTCTTTACATCATTAGATCAAAAGATGACTATTTAAACAATCACAAAGAAAATAAGAAAAAATAAATAGGCTACAGTGGAAAATAAATACATACCATATCGCACTGCACAACACAAGTTTATTTCCGACATATTTTCATTAATATTTCATTTATTTATAAAACTGCTGTAAAACTGTGGGCGAAAGACAGACAGACAGACAGACAGACAGACAGACAGACAGACAGACAGACTGACTGACTGACTGACAGACAGAGCACGCGAGAGAGTGCAAGCGCGCGCTCCGCGCAACTAGTAGACCAGTTCTGCACTTGTGTTTATTGTTTTACTGTATGGTGGCGACGCCTGTGGCTAGATCCATCTTCCTCGTCATGCTATTACTCAAATGAAAACAATGATCGATGATGCCATTACTCACCGACTCCAGCATTTAAATGGCTCAGTACTCAGGAGGAGCTTCATTTCTTCACGTGACTTAAACTCTGCCTGAACTTGCTCCACATCCATGTAAGTACCTGGTATTATGTTGTGGCTGTATTTTGTGCCAAGGGGTGGGCAGTACAGTAATAGTGATACTTTGCGCATTGTTCCTTTTTTTGTGAGGTCATTATTTTATTTTTATACTTTTATTGATCTTATAAAAAAAGATCGGGTTTTTATAGCAGCCAGAAGTAAAAGCGAGATCCCTTCGTTCAGTCTTTTTTTTGGTCTCTTTTCCAGCAGCGAGATGGCGAGTAAATCCTGGACGGCACATCAAGCCACATTATTGCTGCTTCTTTTAACCGGGAGGGAGAACTTGCATTGTGATGGATTCTCAGGTTGGTCCAGATTTTTTTTGACTGCTGATAATGTGTGAGTTGCACGACAAAAAAAAAAAGTTGCATGCCCATCCTCACCTGTCTATCCTGACCCTGATGTAAGAAGTTGGCTAGAAAGAAATGCCACAATTTAAATGGGACTCACAATAAATCAAATGTTCTGCAGACACAGGTTAGAGTTACAAGATCAGGCACCAGTGTGCAAATAATCTCTCTATTTTTCATGCAGTGGACCCTCCTGAAAACCTCATGATAAAAGATCCAGGTCACCTTGGACACCTCGAGATTACATGGAGCCCCCCAGCCAACTTGATTAACATAACAGAGTGCTCAAAACTTTATCAGCTGGAGTACTTCAACACCTACAAGGGCAGCTGGAGTGTAAGTGTCACCATTTTATTTTAACTCAGTATGTAACCTGCTAAAGATAACTTTCATGGCAAGTCAAGACTATTTATTAATAATCACAAATTCTCTAAAAATAGTAGTTTTTACAGTTTAACACGCCCTCTTTCCTGATCATGACTACTTCTCTCTTACCTTAAAAGACTGAGATGCAGATTCCACAGAGTTAACTTTTAAAATGTGTATTTTGTGTGGCTGAAAGAGCAAACTTTGAGATAGCAGCAAAGGAACAATAACAATCTGCACTTTTGTCAGCTGCTGCTGTTTTTAAATGTGCTTTATAAATTAATTGACTTTACTTTATGAATAAAAACTCTGTGATTTAGCAATTGATTTGGAAGATTTATAAGTATATTCCTGCAGATTTGACACTTTATCTGCACAGTTAAGGACACCAAGTCACTTTTGTTGTTCCATTTCTATTCCATTTGCAAATCTGACTGATACAAGGTCATGCATTCAGACTATTTCATTGGGAAAATACAGTAGTTCTTTTTATTATTGGAATAATAATATATCATGATAAACATGAGTGATGTATGTGTTGGGTTGTACATCTGTAACAGTAGGATTTATTTCAGTAGGCTGCTGTTAAGTAAATCAAAAACATAAAAATAATTCATGTTTAATTTGTCATCATAAAAATCTGATTATCTAAATGAGAAAAATAGGTGTGACTTCATGCAGCCTGAAGACTTTTTGATCCTTCAACAGTTCCTTAGTTAACCCCTTAATAAGCCTTTCATCACAGTTGATAATCTTTGTGATCAAAGTAAACTTTTCGCATTTTTCCTCTAGCTCTGACAGGTCCTTTCTCCAGAGTGTGATTTTTTTTTATACGCCAAAAGGCAAGATGTCTGGACCTTAAAAACTTCTGAGCCTGACTGAACAAACTGCTAAATGCTCAGGTCAGGCTCAATGCGTCTGCACAGACACGGGTGTGACTTGATAATGATGGTGATGTCTGGTGACAGGTATGATTAAGCAATAATCATCCCAAAGATCATCTCCGTGACTTTAGTGATGACAGAGACGATGATGATGGCTGTGAATGTGACGGTGGTGACGAAAACGTCTCGATGACTTTTAAAGACTTTTAAAGGAAAAATCAAAACTCTTGCTTCACTGTCTCCCAGACACTTTGATTTATAGAAGTCATGATTATGAAACACAGCAGCTATCAGAGTTGATGCTTTACTCAATCCAAAAACAGTGTAACTTTACATTACACTTAAATGCCTCAGGATATGAGGTTATGGCTTTACAAACTGAGGTGACAGATTGATTGATTCTAACGAAACTAGCCGACAATTACTGCACATCACGCCCAGTAAAAGCCCAGTGTCAGTTTCCATTTTAGTCAGGAACACAATCGAGATCGAATCACATGAAAACAGTGTGTGGCATGTAATCTGAATAACAGGTTTGTGTGTCTGAATTGGCAGGCCGTCAGGACACCTAAGAAGAAGTACATGGCCCAGTTCGATCTGATGAAAGACGTTAGAGTAAGAGTGTACACCTTGCTGAGTGGATCTTGCACCAATGGCACCACGGTCAAGAGCATGAACTACACTGAAAGGGTCCAGAAACCTGCTGGCACAGGTTGGTCTTTAAGGGGAGGGGGACTTTCACACATGTGCAAACATTTTAAAAGGGTCCCAAAAGTTTGGCTGCATGTGCTAAAGCAAAGAGCCGCTACACTTTGACACAACACAATCTGATACCATACGATACGAGTGAAGCCCTTTGTGCTTGCCTGAGAACAGACTGCTCACATATTAACTGGAGGGAGAGGTTTGTGGTCCACCGCATGACCTTCATGGCAGTTCACACCAGCCGAGCAAGCTTTGAGTTTAACTGAACAGGGAGACCATATCATGCTGACAACCCATACCTGAGGATACTCTCCTACATGGCCTGCTAAAACAAAAACACTGACAAACTTTGAACATCGTGAGTTTCCTCCAGCTGTGAGGGACATGTGTGAAAGTAGAACTCGGAAAGCTGTCAGGGTCAGACTGTCCATTTTCTGTCCATTTACAGGAGGAGTGAAATGATCTGTAATGGATTTGTAAAAACAATGATTTTTCTCTTTACCTTTATACTTCAAGGTGCTGCGGGTACAGCAGTCCAAAACTTTGTCTGTGTGAACCACAACATGAATTACATGGAGTGCAAGTGGAAAAGAGGCCCAAAGACAGCGACCAACTCAAAGCAGAACTTATATTTCTGGTGAGTGGACAAGACGATATTAAGCTGTGGCAGCTGAGGTGCAAAGTGTCGTTTAGATTTATTCCCTAAAAAGTTTTCAATAAGTTTACGGTACTCAGAAGGACCATCTGTCAGCACATACTGACTGCCAACGAACAGGTGAAGTGAATAACATTGGTTATCTCTTTACAATGATGTGTCATATCTGACTATATTTTGTGGGTCAAGATGTGAGCGACTTTTAAAGTGATGACTAGATGACAGGGTCAGAACATCTCCAACTCATCTGCAATGGTCAGTACCTCTGACCTCTGACAAATCTTGGTACAAATGCACAAGCCCCCAGCGTAGCAGCAGGAGAAGAGCAGCAGTTCAGTTTCTTGCCCATAGGACACTTCGACATGTGTCTGCTGGGGCTTGTCCCTCTAGTTGACAGGCAAACAATTCCTCTGAGCTACCTCAGAGCTCCTTTAGGGGACACCAGAGCACTGCATTTGAGCAGCTGAATAGAACATGATCATATGGGAAGGCTGAGGAAACACTCCTCAACTGAAACAAAATGACTACATGACCTGCCCTGAAATAAAACAAAAGATAGCTGGATTGAAGAAAAAAACAGCACAACAGATTGCTCTCTATGGGCCTCCTCCACATCCTTCCAAACAATAGGACAACACAGAATGAACCTCTCCCTACTTCTGATGCCGAGATAATTAGTAAACTGAGAGAACTGGAACCCCAAAAAAAAAAAAAAAAAAAAAGCATCAAGACTTGAAATTCTATTCTCAGGAATTATCTTTATAGGTCATCAATTATTGGCTGTGCATTATTTGTGTTTGTCTCTTTCCCAGGTACAAGGAACTGGAGCAGGTGGTGGAATGCCCCAATTATCTCATCACAAAAGGATTTAGGAACGGCTGTAATTTCACAGGGATTGCTCTCCCTGATTTCACGGATATCATCTTCTGTGTAAACGGCTCCTCCCCAGACGGCGGTCCTCTGAAGACATCATACATCTCCCTGCAAGTCCAAAACCACGGTACCTGCCTCTTTACATTATGAGTCCTAATCACGCCTTTTAGGTCTTAAGCTTAGCTTCACTATCGTCTTATCAGAACATGCTGCATGTTTTCCTCTCTGTGGCCATGGTCCTGAAACTGTTCTTAAAATGCATCCTGCAGTGAAGCCTGAAACCACAGAAAGACTGCATCTAGAAACAGGTCCAGACACGCAGCTGGAGCTACAATGGAAGCGTCCTGTTGGTCGGATTCCCGGACAGTGCCTTGAATGGGAGGTGGAGCACAGTCAAGAGGGGCGTGATGGGAAAATTACGTTGGTATGCATCGCCCAACATGTAAATCTTTTCTTTATAATTAAGGGTTTCATTAATCTTATCAGTTAATAATTGATTTTGTGTTTAAATGAGTCATGTTACCCAATTTGTTAGGAACATATCATTCCCGTCAGAAAATGTTCCTGCGCCACCTTTTTAAGTAGTCTAATTATAGTGCAAGACAAATATGTCAATAATAATAACAATAATGCCTGTCAGACAAAAGCTGTTGGCATTTTGGGAAGACGTAAACTTGAACCAACACATGATTTCACACCTACATGTAATGAGTTACAATTACAATAATTATACAGTATATCCCGAAGCAGTGGAAAAATTCAGAATGTAAATACCAGAAGAGCGGTGTTTAAACACCTCAGTATAACCGTCTTTGAAGAAGTGATCACTTAAATTAGTGGAGATTTGAAAGAACATTTCTTTTCATGACACTGAGATGCTCTTTTCAATTTACTTTGTTCCCAGACAACAAAGTATCAGGACTATATTAATGAGGAAATGTCTGATATTCTGAATATGGAGTCATAACTTTGATGTTATTTAAAAGCCTTCCACCCTTCTGTTTACCTTCGGCAGGAGAAGATTTTCACCACACATATGAATCTCAGTCCGCTCTCCAGCCACAATAACAAGAGAAACTGCTTCAGGGTTCGATCCAAAGTGAATACATATTGTGCAGAAAAAGGATTTTGGAGTGAGTGGAGTCTCCAGACATGCCATCCAGGTAATACGGTAGTTTAACAATTAACTAACACCTTAAAATTATGTATATAGTAAAAACGTGTTCAATAGGTTCACATATTATGCAAAATACACTTTACCATGGTTTTCAAACTCCAATTTGTGTTCCTAGTTTGTTTACAAACTCTTACAAAGTCTGTCTTCTTACCGAGTAGCGAGAAAGTCATAGCCAGCCAAGCCCTTTTAGAGGGGGCGTGGTCAAGAACAGCTCATTTGCATTTAAAGCTACAGACACAGCCTGGTCTGAGCAGGGCTGATATACAGGGGTTTATAGACATGAGAGTGAATTTTGAGCAAGAAACTTCACAAACATGTTTTTATGAGCTCTGGGACTTATTTAAACTTGTTAAAAAGGAGGATGATATGTGACCTATAACAATTAAAGCAAGAAGTTTGTTTACGTAAGTCAGAGACAAAGCCCGACATGGAACTGACAATCAATCATAGACACTTAACAAGTCTCTTCTGGAGATTCCCATGAGATCTATTCTCTAATAATTCAGTGCTTTTGAACAGCTGAAGGATCTTTTAATGTTTGTTCCAAAGGGTAAATGATTTGAAAACTAAGACATAGAGCAGCTTTATTTGTTTAAAGCCACATCAACCAGCACTCATCAGAAACATTATCTTTGTGGATCACCAGCAGGAGGGCCATCAAAGAGTAAATGAGATTTTTCTCTTCTGGCATAATTCTTTATTTGATAATGGAACAAATAATGCCTATATATGGCAACAATGTTTTTAAAGGGTCTGTCTTTTTTTCTAATATCAGAAGGGATTTAAGTTCATCTTGTTTTTTAATATTTAAAGCTAAACAGGATCTTTTTCATCAAGCGAACAACTAAGATGTTAAAATCCTGAAAGCTGCAAAACAACAATCCGTACTGTATTTACAATGAGATATTATTTTAATGTGATGTTCAGTTAATCATCTTATTTACACAACTGCAGCCAGTTTGTCAATAGCAACACAAAAGGTCACATGTTATGCAAAATATGCGTAACCATGTTTTTTGAAAACTAACGTGTCTTTAGACTGTATTCAAACCCCACAATTATAAGAAAAAAATCCATCCTCTGTCTTTTGCCTGCTCCACTTTTCAGAAAATGTGTGCTCAAACAGGTTGCTAAGAGATTTTCCCCCCATGACATCACAAAGGGCAGTAACCCCTCCCCCAGGTTGATTGTTCTGTCCCTTGAATCTGTCTACTTACCGTGCACGGAAGTCGAACCACCCAAGCTCTTCAAGAGAGGGGCGTGGTCATACACAGCTCTTTTGCATTTAAAGCTACAGACACAGAAACAGCCTATTCTGTGCAGGGCTGAAATAGAGGGGTTTATAGACATGATCAAACACAGGATCAGAGTTGATACTGAGCAAAAAACTTAATCAATTTGAAAAGGAGGATAATATGTGACCTTTTAAACAAATACAATAACAAAATAAACTATAAGACATACACCATTGTTTGTGCTAATATTTTATTTGTCCTCCTTTTTATAGTAATGCCAAGGTCTGCTAATTGAGACGGGACGGACTAAAGATGATCCCTGTTAAGGCTTTAGAGGGTGTGGCTAACTCACCGGACAATAAGGGGATGTAAATAGAATGTATTAAAAAAAAGTTTAAAGACAGGGGCATTCAGACTCCCAAAAGGCCCATGGTTCACTGTTCTGTTTGTTTTTATTCATTTGAATTTTGCTTGTTAATAGATTTACTTTGGCGCCCAGGTGTTAGAAGAAATCATTTTCTACAGCTGTCTGTATTACTGCCATGTTTTCTTGTATCCACATCGAGGAAATTACAGTCCTTTAATTGTGATTGATTTCTGAGAAAAAAGTGATTTTTATGCCTGATTTTTTTTTTCTTTTTTTGGGGGGGGGGGGGGTTTGTTAAAGGGACATTTTTGTTATTTCAGGTGTATAGCTGTACTTATGAAGGTTCTTGATAAACCAGGGGTGTCAAACTCCAGTCCTCGAGAACCAGACACCTGAGACTTTTAGATGTCTCCCTGCTCTAACACACATGCTTCAAACCAATGTGTTGTCACCAAGCGCTGCAGAAGCCTGATAACAAGTCGCTCACTGGATTCAGCTGTGTTGGAGCAGGGAGACATTTAACAGCCTGAGGAAGCCTGCCCTCCAGGACTGGAGTTTGACACCCCTGCAATAAACAATTCTCATGTTAAATTGTCGGTTTCAGAATACTATGCTGTTCTTGTCACCACACTTCTTTATACTTGACGGCAACCATGTCCTAACATTGCACAGGGACACACATTGCACCATTAACCTTTGTTAACTTGTGTTGAAATTAGCCTCAGATATTCCTGCCTCCTTTCCTGTTGAAGTCAACTTCTTGTTGCATGTCCACATTTTCTGAAACATCTTGAATGGTATATGTTGAATGGTATATTTCAGTGTAATGGTTGATTACTTGCTGGATGTCTTGCCACTTTCCTGATGATATTTATGTTAAAATGTGAATACCAACACTGACATAAAATCCATGTTACTTCAGATTGATAAATGGGTGTCATTGTTGCTCCACTTTTTAGCGTCATAATGTTTTCACAGAATGAATAAAAGAGTTGATCAAACTACAGACTAGTTTATATCTCCGTTATTGCACTTCAGATGGTTGGTAATAGTGTCCCTTAAGCATTTATATTATTAGCCTCCTGCTCCTCCTTTACTAAGAGCATTTTTTAAATTAAACATTGCATCAATCATTACGCTGGTGACATTGTGTGTTTCATCTATTCTACAGCAAACTGGTTTTTCTTTAAGTTGCTTTTGATGACCTTCAGGAGTCTTTTTTTTAATAAATAAACAATTATTGTTAATCCTTTCAATTATTGAATAAGTCTAAGATGTTTATGAAGTCCTGTTTGCCCTCTTAAGTATGTGTATGTTTCTGGCAGTGCAGGAGAACAGCAGCAGGGATATTATCTTTGAGTCAATCAAGAAAGTCAGTATTAATCAATGAGAGATTATTGAAAAACCTTATTCATAAATCACTCAAATATGTTAAAATACACATTATTTTCTGCTTTGTAAGCACATTGTATTCCTGCTTATTTGTTATTTATTTATACTTTCGTGGAATTCTCTTTATTTTATTCATTGCTAAATGTTTTTTGAGGAATATGAAAATAACTGTTATTAAACTCAACATTGTGTGTGCGTGTGCGTCTCTACTGCCTGTTGTTTCAGAAGTTATCCAAGAGTCACCTGATCCAGAATGGGACGTCACACCAGTCTACGTGTGTATCGCTGTCGCCATCATCGCTGTGGTGGTGCTGTCGCTGTGTGTGGGGGCGGGGCTCAACATGTGAGTTATTCAACAATTACACTAAGACGTTTTACATGTAAGGAAAAAGAGGAGTTCCAAACTGTTTTTCATTGCAGGAGGAGGTCGAGGCAAAAGAAGAGGCCCAACTCTCTCACCTACCTGTTTGCCGGAAATTCAACATTTTCGCAGGAGAAGTAAAAACATAAGGAAACCTGCACCCTCAGCGCTCCCACAGTGCCACACAGTCCTCACCTGAAATTGTAACCGCGGCGAGCACATTTCTGAAGGTGTGAATCATTATGCTTAATGTCACAACAACACCAGTATTACATTATCCCCACATATTGTACTGACTACCTATTATACCAATGCTTGAATTGATATAACCATCAATGGGATGTTAACTGGAGAAAATGATGTTTCTACACGCTTTTTTAAATGATTTTCTGCCAAACTTGCCAGCTGGTCATGCGAGAAGAAATGCCTTTAGAATTGGCTACATACGTTAACTCTGGATTTTGTTTTGATGCTTTAGTATTACCAAGTCTCTTGCCAGGATTTCTATCAGAAAACAATCTCCTTGATTTTATGTGAAGGTAACACCATGTCCTGTATTATTTCTGTATGTTTTTTTTATTGTTTACCTTCCTGCCTCATCTCTTGCCAGTTTGCTCATTTAACATGTATTTTATTACTACGATAAAAACACAAAGCAAATGCAAACGCTTTTTGTTAAGTGGTTTTTGCACACTTTGAATGTGTAAAGTCTTTCATCCCGTACAGGGGAACTAAACTGAAAGGGTTTTTTTTTTATTGGTTACACAGCCTGCTTTTTATAACATGAACTCTGCTGTTTTTTATTTGAAATGTGTGTTTCCCATGACTGACTAAACTAGGATTGTGAAACTATCAATGAATGTTTTTTCAATGTTGTCAAAAACCACAGAAAATAAAAGCAAACCTCAATTTAATTTTAACATTTGTGATTTCATTAAATCGTTAAATATGGAGTAAATAAAACTAACACAACAGGTCATCCATATGTCAGGCAGCTGTCGGTCAGTCTGTGGAGACTTGGGTTGGAAACTGGAGGGTTGCCTGTTCACGTCCCCGTGTGGACCCAAAATATGAAAGTTAGTCAGTCAATATTTGAATCCTGACCTCTTCCTATAATTTTTTCCTAACTATATCAGCATTAGACAACATCATCAAGGGAATCATAATTATGTTATTAAAGTGTCTTTCTCAGCTACGAATGATTATGACAATATTACCTGAAGGTACTGAATTCCCACTTTGTCTGAAGCCTTTTTTGTTAAAACAACAAACTGCAGGAGAACTACAGTATCAGGGTGAGCTTTCATCACTCACAAAACAGACAGTTTTCATTCATCACGGGTAATTTACTGACTGGAGTCAAAACAATTCAGTATTGAACATATGAGAAGCATTGGACCAGAAATATCTTGACAGATTCGTAATCTGACTGTTCTATCTACTGTGACCATAAAGACAGAAAAAAATCACTGGATGTTTTGTCACACAATTTTGACTTCCCAGAAGTCAACCTCAGTTACCGGTATCTCAATCCAGTGAAGCACTTAATAACAAAAACATGTTAAACTCATCAGTGTCTGATGTGTGAAAGGCTGAATATGTGCCTGTTGGGTTGTTTAGTTTCCTGCTGTAGTGTAGAGGTGCCTGCAGAAGTGAGTATACTCTAAATTACATCCATCTATCCATCCATTTTCTACCGCTTATCCGGAGTCGGGTCGCGGGGGCAGCAGTCTAAGCAGAGACGCCAAGACTTCCCTCACCCCAGACACCTCCTCCAGCTCTTCCGGTGGGACCCCGAGGCGTTCCCAAGCCAGCCGAGAGACATAGTCTCTCCAGCGTGTCCTGGGTCGACCCCGAGGCCTCTAAATTGTTCTTACAAATGTTTTCCTTGAAGTGGTCCGTCCAGCAGAGGATAAACACTTTATAAACAGTGACATGGAAGACTTTTACTAACCGATTAGATACAAAGGTAGGGAGGGTCATCCCTTCACCATCCTAGGAAACAAATTGTCCAGATGACTGAATACCGTCAATCAATGGTTTGAATCCGAGCAGATTTAGAATAAGTGTGGTAAACCTTACGGAGAAAAGGACAAGTATACAAATAGGTATATATTGTATAACAGTGTACACCCTGCATTACACCAGTGGTTACCTGCCAAAATTGCTTTTTTGTTTCCACACAAGTTCACCATTAACACGTGTGAATTTTCTGTCCAGCATTTAAGGCCCAGAAAAGTGGTTGTTGTAAAAACATGATACAAATGGATATGAAATCTTTCTTTCAAGTGAGATATAGAAATGAATGTGTGATGAGTTAAAATCCAGGATGTTCCAAGAAGGTTAAATGAGGACAACAACTTTCTCAGACTTTTTTAATGGGATTTTTTTCTTCTGACACAAAAGGTCTCTTTAATGTTCCCTTTTTTTGATTAATATTTCTGCTACATGACTCATTAACCAGTATAATTGGTACAACTGCTTTGTTACTTATTTTGAAATAGAAGGAACTTTATTTTTATTATCAGAGCTCACACTGCCCTCTAGTGTTCAGACAAGTTATAGCACACAGTCATTAAATGATATACATATTCGATATACTGATGCATGAATTCCTGTGTAAAATACATTCAAATGCATCTTTTTCACTCTGATATATTTAATTAAACACATGATCAGGATATTTGGTTATGACTAAATGTTTAATTTCTATGTAACTCTTATTAAGCCCTGACAAAAAAAACAATTTAGCCAGCCCCCAATAAGAGTTTGAAATCTCTAATCCTCTGTGCAGCAACATGACTTCATCTTGCTTTTAATAACACGTGTTTTTATGATGACACTTTTAAATAAAGTAGCTCATCTTTAAAGTACAACCACATGAAAAAAAAGGTTTTCTGCTGCATTACGCTTTCTCTCATGTTGGGAAAGCAACCATCTGGCTCCAGCCTGAGCGTGTTTGTTAGTGTCTCATCCAACATTCATTGACATCCACAAGGTCAGGCCGGCAGCTGTCTGCTTCCCACAGCAGGTACAACGTGTGATCATTTGACTTATTTGCCAAACAGCAACCATAAATGAGGATTCAGTAGAAAACAAAAAGTCAAGCATGCACACTTTTACCCAATTTCTGTCAGATGATTGTGGTGTAACCTCTGACTGATAATATTCATAATATTGATATTGAAGTATAGTATTATTGTGAGGAGGCACACATTGAAGTAATAGACTGTTATGTTCAAAGCTTTGTGCACAATGTTCAGCTCAGCTGCAGCATGGAGGTTGAATATGACCCAGTGATACTAGATGACTGATAACTTTTTTCAGGTTAATATGTAATTTTGGTTGAGCCAAGCTTGACAGATGATTGGTTGGAAGCTAATGTACAGCCCAGGTGTGTTACTGATCTGTCCAGTTACTTGTCTCACTAGTCTGCAGAGGACTTCAGTGGCTGAACATCAGAGGAGGAAATGGAGCGGTATCAGGTTTGCATTCAGAATGTTCTTGAATTTTAACACACCAATCCCATTTCTCTGAACAATCATGTCTGTCCTCTTTTTGCCACCAGAGTGTCGGAGCCCTTGTTTTTGTATCCGTCCCCCGGGGTCAGTAACTGGAATCTGTCCCTGCAGAGTGAATGAGTGCAGGGCCTGGCTGGTTACTGCACCCAGGGGCCGGGCTTCTCTGCAATACTTTCTTCACTACGGATTCAGTTCAGTGTTTGAGATTTACACCCAAATATGACTACATGTTATCTTCCTTAACAGCTGCGGATAAAGATTTAGTTTTTATTGGCTTCATCTCTGCTGCTGACGTACAAGTCCGAGCTGAGCAGATACTCTGCAGCATTTTGTCATGTCTAAAGTATTCAGCAATGAGAGCATGAAACAGCAGCTGCATCGTTATTAGAATAAGTCAAATAGATATTTATCAGGAGGAAGAGTACCATGGATATCACATTTCAAACATTGTTGTTGATGGTAAGTGTAACTGAAGTTTGGTGGTTGTTTTGTGACTTTTTGCATCAAACTCTCATTCCCAGCCATACTTGAAGGCAGACAAAGAACATGTTGCTAAAACAGCAAACCAAAACTATACTAATCATTTAAAACATGATCTTTGTTGTTCAACCTGATGTTTTTGTTGAGCATGGACAAACAAGATGACCATGAAACTACACGAAGCCCGGAGAAGAATCATAACCTTGATTTCGGCTGTTTGGCTGATAGTTAAAGTAATATGTTCTGTAATGGTGGCGGTTTGGCCGTTTGTAAAAGTTGCAAACAAAGAAAAGAAAACAGGGTCAGATTACACGGGAGGAGAAAAAAGCTTTTTAGATTTTTTTTATCAAACATGAACAGCATCTTTCTGAGACAACTTCGGTGCATTCTCCTTTTTACTCTGAAGCATGCAATGCAAGAGGAAGAGTAACTGTGTAGATGCAGTGGAGTGTCAGAACAAAAATAATACTGGCATGTTGACCTTTGACACTAACAAACATAGAGAGTGCTGAACTGTCTTGCCTGCCCTCCATAACTTACAGTTTATCTATTTTTTAGATCATGTGGATGATAAAATATAAGAAAATGTCAGCATGGGATAAAATTATGACTGCCCCAAATAATCATTGTGATAAACTGAAGGATTACTAATAATAATGGGGCAACTGTAGCTCAGCGGTAGAGTCAGTAGTTACCCAACTGGAAGGTTGGGGGTTTGATCCCCAGCTCCTACAGGCACACGTGCGATGTCTGATGACTCATCAGAAGATTCAAAATATTTGAACAATATAAAAAAGAAATCATGGACACAGTAAGATTACCAAGTTAAGAACAAATGTGCTGCATGCTGTTTTAAGAAATATGGAATCACATTAATGTGCTCATGGATTAGAGCGTTGTCTTCCAAGAATAAGAGAAACAGTAATATTTGCATTTTTTCCTTTGTTTTTCAGCTTTTATCTTCATTGAAATGTTTCTAAATATGGAGTTTGTTATGTGTGCTTAGACATATTTGTGTGTTTGGACAGATGTTTGACAGTGTACCAGCACTGTAGCCTATATGTAGCCTATATGGACATAAAGAGGCAAAATACATATTGAGATTTTTTCCTTTTCCTTTCCAAGACATGAACAAATGTAACGAGCATACCTTACCACATCGTACATTATTTTTGTTCACTTATTTTTCTCTTTATATTTTTATAGTTAACTTATTATGCTACTTTTTGTAAAGGAAATTGCTCCCTAATCATACAAAAAAAATAAAAATCATAAAAACATTTAAATAAAAAGATAAAAAATTGCTTTGGGAAAACATTATTTTAACATATTGCATATATCTATGGTTGATTGATATGGTTGACTATGGTCCCTTAAATGTTTACTTTACCAAAGTTTCCTCACTGCCAAGGCAAACTCTCCCTTTATGTTTTGACCACTGATTAACTAAAACATGATTTTACATCTATTTGAGAGCAGAAAGACACACGATGACACCTGTGCACGACTTTGGAAACTGTGAAGTTTGTGCCCTCTCCTCAGCCTGTCATGTAACCGCGGCACCTTCAACACCATAAGTCACATTTCAAAGATTCCCCAGAGGTCACTGCTATTATAAGACAGCCACTTCACAAACTCAACACACTGCGTTTAGCTTCTCACAGGAGGCCGGCTACAGGTTCCCATGAAGGAACAGTCTTTACGGTCTTTCCCTCTCTTTAAACTGAAACACAGCTGGAGAGTTTTCACACTGCTCAAATGTTTATTTGTTCCTTTTCTTTCAGAGCTTCTTTTACCAGCTGTTAAACTTTCATCTAAAAGGGAGGTGTGTGCAGAAAGACTTGACAGCAGGCTGCTCAGGTGTGGATGCACCTTCTGTTCTAAACCCACAACCAGGAAAATAATACAAATCAACTAAACTTGCCACACGTAAAAACACATTTTAAACTTCTCATTTTCTGCACATAACTGTTGTTTGAAATAAATAGCAGCTGTAAGATATTAAGATGAGTAAATCATGTCAGCAGGTTGCAAAACATCCCAGATAAGTACAGAAACTCTAATTCTGAAGTTTCACTGTATTGTGTTTCCTAATAGACATTTAAAGGAAGAATGTGTGGTGTGATGTTTTGATCCAGTAGGTGTCGCCCTTGAGCACCAACATTAAATCAAATCAAACCGCTGTTGTGAAGCCTCCGCTCTCCTCCAGCAACACACCTCCAACCTGTCGTCACTCACCTCTGCATAAAGGAGTTATCAATTAGAATTAACACACACCTTTAAATGCGAATGACGGACAAAATTGTTGTTTGCTCAAGCTGCAATTTCCCGCCGGCCTGCACTGTTGGTAAACTCATCGCTTCATGTTGCACATAAATAAACACGGAATGACCACGATCTAAAGACACTTATGTGAAATCTAAATAAGCAGTGATCATGTTTTTCTTTTCTCTAGTCCTTGACTAAAAAAGCTTTACAGCTAAGTCCGTTCCTTCCATGTAAACACAACTCCAGCTGGACTCACTCTTCTCACTCATTGTAGACAGTCATGACTTAGAGAGTCATTTCTAGAAGATTTACTTGGTTTCTGATATAGTTGTATATAATGTCACACGTTTTTCCTTTAAGCTCCAAGAGTGAATCTTTATAGATTATCAAACTGCATCCTATCCCTCCATCGTTCAGTGGCCGTAAGGTTGTCAGTGTGTGTATTTTGGGGTGCAAAGAAGGAGCTCAGCTGTTGTTTTCCATCTGAAAACTCAAAGGTGAGTCTATGTGAAGCTCTTGAGCTGCAGAATGCCACATTAAAGAACCTAAAGCACCTTGATGCAACAAGAAGTCACACTCCCAATACTCCCAAAACTACAATGATTTATTTTCCTTCATGTAGAAATACTTTATACACATTTACATTTTTCTCTTGAAAGAAGCTTGCATGAGTTTCTTAACAAGCTAAAAACACTTCATAGCTCTAGCATATATAGAAGCTGTGTAATCGACACTTCTACTTTTAAAAGGCTTCGAATAAACTAGATATGTTTCAGCTAGAACACACACAAAAGATAACCTCAATTTTTTAACTATTCAAAGAGATGGGGGGAAGGGGGGGAAATGTCATAAATACATTAACAACACGCTTTAGCTGATACAAAAAGAATGAAAAGGAAATGTGGAGAGAAGTGGATCCCTTTAAATGTTCATGCCACTGCTCATTCACGTCCTGTTTCTCTCACAATAGAGAGCCACATCAACATGAAGTGGAAACGTCCAGCATCTGCAGCTCGTGCCAGTCCAGAAAGCTCTGTGCGCTTTAGCTGTTTTGACGCCTCATCCCTGATACCGGCAGGGCTGAGGGACCTGCTGGCTGCACAAGAGGAGGGGTGCTTGTGGGCTCTGGCCTAAATTAGGCCTTTACAACCGCACTAAAAATAACCGAGACAGCAAAAGAGTGAGAGAGCGAGAGTGTGTGCTTGGATACACATCTGCTGGGGGCAAAGAAGAAAAGCAGCGCACCTCCTGGAAAGGGGATTTGTCTGTGTGTGTTTGTGTATGTTGGAGGAGTTAGAAAAGTCAGTACATTGCATCCTCGTAAACGTCCGTCCTCAGGCAGAAGAGGATCCCTGCGCCCAACATGAAGATTGTGGCTCCCCAGCCGAGACCGTAGCCCCAATTAAACTCATGATACGTCTGAAGAACAGTCCCGTCGATGAACTTGATCGGGTACAGGACCAGAGCGCAGGCCTGCAGGACCACTGGGGGAAAAAAAACAACAGAATTTAAAAAAATTGTTCCGACTCTGTTTTATTGACGACTCAATGTGCAGAAAAAAAATCTGTTTAAAAAAAATCCATCTGTTTTAAAGTCATTTATTCAGGCAAACTTTTCAAACATCTCTCGGTCATATATGCTTCACCGAATGTTCCTGTGCGATTTATAAAGTATCTCTGATTCTGATTTAGAGCTTTGTCTCGTCTGAGCATGATTTGGGATGTTTTTGGAAAAAGACAAGCCATGTGAAGCGGTCATCTTGTGCTTTAGGAACTTGATGTAGGCAAACTCCACTTCTTTGTGGCATTTACAGAAATGAAGAATTAGTCGTGAAAATGATCGACTTAAGGTTTGCATTGAATTCTGAGCCTCCAGTGGACAAAGCAGTACCTCTGTGTACCCCCTGCTATATTTAAACAGCTTAATGTATCACTAGTTCAGAGTTTTTGCTGTGCACATGGTAACAAGGCTGTTGATCACTTAGTCTAAACCCCCCCCCCCCCCCCCCCCCCCGCCCCCCCAAAGCCATGGAGCCTGTGGATGAAAGCAGCCATGTGTTAAATAGTCTCATGTCATTTCCATCCGCTTCCATTCAGCCTTGTACTATTTACTTTAAGCGTGACTTCTTTGTACCACACTTTATTTTTCTCATCCAGTGCGAGTACTCCATAAAAAACCCATCGTTGTGTGTCACACCTCACTGTGGCTTTCTTGTTGACTGGAAAGTGAACCCGCCTGTTTTTTTTCCGCCCTGCTGTTGAATTTAAGCGAACATTTCAGCACCGCAAAGTAAAACTTCTGCAGATTCTTTGTTTCTTTAAAATCTGGAAAGTTGTCAAACAATCCTCATTACTCTTCCGACCTTGACATCTTTGTGAATCATATTTCCCTTTGAATCACTCAGGACCATGAAGTAGCGGCGCTAAACATCTTGGCGTCACTGTGATTTCTCGTCTCGTGTGCCCGATCAAAGGCTCACTGTGGTCGACTCTCACACCAGCTACTTTATTTCCTTTCAGTGCATGCTTGATGACTCGGGGAAGGGACCGTGTGTGTGTGTGTAACTTCCACTCCGCCTTTCCTTCCTACAGGACGGAGCAGTGGGCGTGCAGGAGGATCGACGGCAGCCCAAGAATGTGGCCGTGATGATGGAGCCCAGACCGAGCTCGCAGCCCGCTGAGGTCATATTTCCGGACAGAAAATAAATACCATGCAGCCACAGTCCTGCCGAGGGGCGTTTAACAGTCCAGACCCTGTGCTGCTGCTCGGCTGAGGACTGTGAGCCTGTGAGGAGGCCTTATGCTCGCAGGGCTCTTAAAGCAATTACACACAGGAAAGGATAACACTGCATTCCCACGCTTTTTACCAAATGGCTAACAGTCAAAACCACGGCCAATAAGACGGCTGAACACACTGGTCCTTTGTGACAGATGTTTTCAGAAACAGATCAAGACAAAAAAAACATTACGTTTACAGAACGACAAACATTTGATGTACCGTAAATTCCGTACTATTGAGCGCACCTGGATATAAGCCGCACCGGCTAAAAATAAGTAAATAAATGTATTTGTACATATATAAGCCGCACTTGATTATAAGCCGCAGGTGTCCACGCTATAACAAGAGCTATTTACACAGACGTAGGCTACCGGTAACATCCGCAAATACCGTAGCGTCCGTACGGACGTTAAAGGACGACGAGAGCGTTCAAATAATAACTTTTAATAACCCGATCACTGTCGGCCGTGACCACGCCGTTTACAGCAGAGAGCAACACATAACTTACCGCAACAATCCAACTCTCTCCCCCAGCGTTCTCTCATACAGCCACTCAACACGTTCTCGCTGGTGCATTCACTGACTCTCCACATAATCGGAATTATGAACACATTATCAACTACTGACTTTACAACATGAACCGTTACAACACGAAGCCTAGCCGACGGTGTCTGTAACACGGCTGATGAAAAAGATGGCCGTAATATATTTCACAAGAAAAAGTCCATCCATTCACTGCCTCAGAATGACTTCATTACTCACTTCCTCAGTCTCTGTTGTCGCTGTCAGTGTCATCTTAACGTGCAGCAGCTCTGTTAGCTTCTTTGACAGCCAGGTCGATCGCCTTTAACTTGAAAGCTGCATCATATGTATTTCTCCGTGTGTTTTCCATCATGAGGGTGCGTGCATGAAGCGCAAAATGACTGATATTAAGATCCGACGTGACGAAGTCAAATGTTTTTGCGGCACAAGCTCATTGTCCCCCATAAAAAATCCGTGCATTAGCCGCACCGGAGTAGAAGTCGCAGTGCTCGAAGTGTGAGAAAAAAGTAGCGGTTTATAGTCCGGAATTTACGGTATATTTAATCTCTTAAATACATTTAAAACTTACATTTAAAAAATACTACATGTTATCTATTGTCAGTGCTTTCATTTATGCTGTTAGACATTTACAGCATCAGCGAAGAGGTTGAGATTTTAAGTAGATTCTAAAGGTCACATAATAATTTCCTTTTCAACACGATAAAATAAGTCTGAGAGCGCCAAAAAACATGTCTGTGAAGTTAGTTTGCTCAAAATTCTGTATTTGAACATGTTTATGAACCCCTCTATTTCAGCCCTGCTCAGAACAGGCTGTTTATTGTGTCTGTAGCTTTAAATGTTCAACCACACCCCTTGTTCGACTTGCACCGTGCCCTTACTGCGTTCACACGCAGACTTCTTGTTGAGGGTTTTACTTGGAGACTGGCAGGAAAAAGTCTCCAGTCCCCCCCCCCCCCCCATGACATTTGTATTCACACAGGACAGAAATGTTCACGTGTTCAGTTCATGTGTGGAAGGAGCTGAAGAATTCAAATCAAAGAATTGTTTACTCTGTGGTGTAAAATTGTAACTTTATGTTCAACTTACCGGCTCAGTGTTTAACCGCTGGAGGAGGATTGTTAGAACTGACGCAGAACAGGAAATTTCTTTCTTATATAATGAGCCTTTATTTTGGGAAAATTGGAGCTGGGTCCAAGTTTAGTAGCGGTAAGTGGTTAGTGTTACATCACTGTTTTTAAAATAAATAAGCACGAGCTATGACTAAGTTATGACAACGCCTGTGCAGTGATGTACGGTGACTGCTAAACCTTTACATTTAGTTTCTTCTATGGATAGATCCCTTATTTGTGTTCAAATCTGTTTGGGGTTTTTTTCACCCAAAGGTCCCTCTCACAGAGCATGCATGAGAAAGCCAGTCCAAGTATGAGGCAGTGCTGCTGGCTGAGGGGTCTGTGGTTGCTTATTTTCCCTCACTGACTTCACTTTGTTGGTAAGTCTGCAAATTCCGCGGCTGCTTTTTCTTGGCTCCTGAGCCGGCAATTCCTCAAACTCCTCACCACAGAAAAAATGAGCTCAACCAGCAGCTTTTCTTCTGCACCCTTCTATTTAATATGAGCACTGGAAAAAAAAAAAAAAAAAAAAAGTCTGTATGGAAATTGTTGTGGTTTCTGTAAATGTATATGTACGCTCTCTCTCTCTCTGTTCCTAAATGTGCATGAGTATGATATGTTGGAAAATAGGATTGGCAGACTCTTTAAGTGCCGGTGGACAAGAAATGAAGAGAAGTGGAATCACGTACCTGCAGTGAAGAGAAACACAGCCACGGTGCGGTAATGCTGTCTGTGAGTCCCCCTGCAGAGGGAAATCAGGGCCACTAAAAAGGCCACCAGCGTCGCCACAGCTCCGGCCACCAGCAGCACCAGGGTGGCAATCTGCCAGTCTGCAGGACGACACGCACGCAGGTTAGAGAGGAGCTACGGCTCGACAAAAGCACAGTTCACAGGACGGCACTGTTGAATGGAAGCGCTGTGTTGACAAACACAAACACAAGCGCTAATCCCACAGAGTGAGGAGAGTGAAGCAGAAGAGACGGCTGCACGAGAGGACAGGCTCCATCAGGGAAAACAACAACATGACCAGTGACTCAGACGTTTAAATGTCACCAATGACTTTAAGTTATTACATTAAGATCCTGTATTTTCAGCACATACCAACACTGACATCAATATCAGAACAGCTCTGTTGTCAAGTATGTTATTTATCCATTTTATTTATCAGGGACCATGTAGGCATTGTTAGATCGAATTAAAGTGGAACCATGTACATGGGACTTCTACACATGGTTCAGTTGCAGTCCTCGTCTCCTGGTTAGGAAATAACACATTAATGCAACAAGGCTCTAAACTGACAGATGGTTCGATCCTAAACTTACATTACACCGAAGCTAATCCCTCGTCAAGAGGGCGAGATACACCAGTGGACCACAGATTAAGACATACAGCCACTCATGCTCACACCTACGTAGGATTAAGACAAAACCATTAACCTGACGGTCATGTGTTTTGGCGGTGGGAGGAGGCTGGAGGTCTGGGACATAAACCAGAAATGTTCATCCCTCACACAAACAAACAAACATGAATAATATCTTTAGAAGCGGTTTATCTTTTCTTAAATTGTGTTAGGAATTTGAAAAACACTCTTCAATTGTCATAGATCTGCATTAAGGTTGATGAACGGTCTACTTTATAAAGAGAGTTTATTTTGTTTTGGGTTTTTTTTGTTCACAGCAGATGAAAAGTGTCTGTCAGTGTGTTTGGATGACATCGCTGGAGGTTGTGCCTGAGTGACTGTGGCTGTCAGGGTTTTCCATGCCCGCTCAGACGTGGTGGCTTCTGAACAGAACATTTATTCTTTCACTCCAAACAAACTCATGTTGGAAAAGTAAAAGGCATGACGTCCTCTGCGTCACAGGATTCTTCCCTGGAAGAACTCTCTCTTCAGTGGAGTATTCATTCACAGCCTGTATTCTGAAATACGTGTTTCTTTCTCTTGTCTGCTTTGTGTTTTCCCTCTTTGATGTCCCACTCATCTGTGTCAGGAGAATATATTCACTCAACGTGACTGTTCTCATCGGGCTTGATAACCAAAGACTAAAGATTCACCTCAAAAGAAGAATTTGCATTTGATGAACAAGCTCTCTCTCTCTCTCTCTCTCGCTCGCTCTCTCTCTCTGATTATTTGTCCCCAGGGTGATAAAAAAGAATAGTTTTTGCCAAAACACATCTGAACTGGATTTCATTCAGCCATCAGGAAATATTTGATTTCAAACATCTTTGGTCCCTCATGTGGTTCGAATTTTGAGAGAAAGACTTTCCTCAAAGAATATTAAACATCAAACATTGTTTTTTTTTTTACTCGTCTATGATATTGCACGCATGCTCCTGCAAATAAAACCATCTTGCTGAGATGGTATGAAAGAGGAGAATCCAGGGTTAGGAATGACGATGTGTGCAGAATAAATCTGCTTCTCCTTTGGGTGAACTTCCCCTTTAACCTCACCACGCCCCTCCCCTGGTGCTTTAATGAGGTCCGCAGACACTCAAAGCAACAAACACGCCTCCTATTCAGCCAACACATTCCTCGACATCACAGAGCACTCGGTTACAACACGGCTGGGGTGCCCTCTGTTTAGGTTCAGGTTTCTGTGATGGTGGCGCCAAAAACTCACCACCAAATCAAAGTATGTTGGAAGCCAATTAGGCCCAAATAACAACATTTAGATTTCATTTGATCCTGCATGCTAACAGCATCTTACCACCTTTTTTATTGAGTCATATAGTGAATGTTCAATTGAGGCAATATGCAGATGTACTGAAGTGAAGGGAGGTTAACTCGGCTGTATTAATGCCGAGCTCCCTCCCTGGTGGGTTTAAAGGGTTTGGAGAAGCACACACTCCTGTCATGTGGTTTCTTTCCTGAACAAAAGACAACCTGGTGGGTCCAGGCCTGCTGAGGAGGATGCTTAATGTGTCTCTTCAAACCCACTGTGGTGGTTGAAGTGGATTAACCCTTTGTGTGCCAAAGGGATTGGAGCTCTTTGTTCAGTATTGTGCTCATCCTCATCCGTTATCCTATGAGCAGGGACGCTAAGAATTTCCTTTGCACGTGGAAGCAGTATGTGATACTGAGTCAATATTCCTGCAAGGATAAACTGAAAATAAAGGCATTCTTGTGAGCATCATCATCATCACGCTATGTTAGTCGCAGGGAGTCCTCGTCACAGCTCTGGTATGAACACAGGAAGCCCTGAATGCCTCAGCTGCTGCAGAGAAACAATAAGCCAACTAAAACAAACAATGCATCAGAGACGATGGCCAAATGTGAAAACTTGTTAAAGAAAATAAATAATACGTTTAAGGAATGTGCAATAGTAATAGTAATATAATAAGTCTTTTCACTAAATACATCAATCACTTCAAGTAGCTGCAAACACGTGAGGCCAAATCTCTGCAGGTTTTACTATTTGTTTAACTTTTGCACACATTCACTTTGAAAACTTTCTCTTTGTTTGTTGTTGGTTATTTTAAGGCCATCCACCCAGAGTCATCTCTTTACATTATGAAGCCAATGTTTATGGATACAAGATTAAAGACTCTAACTTTATTTGTCCCACATGGATAGGAATGTGTCTGGGGCTCTTTAATCATGCTGCAGCCATAAAAAACTTTGAGTCGATGTTTCTGGTAAAACAGCTGATATGATATTGATATCTTTTAGCATTATTTTTAGATGTCACATATTACATTAGAAGTATGAACTTTACTCGCCTGTCAATGTAAAAACACTCGAAATGAAGGATGATGTTTCTACTGTTCCAACACATCGAGCCCTCTTTATGTGCAGCTTTAATGTAACACAAACACTTATTCTGAGTTACATTGCTGGTCTAGAATTATAACACGTTTTCTTTATTTTAAAAGTAGCCTTCTGAACTCTTTAAACCCTGGGTCTTATGTCCAGCATCATCAGTGGAGAAAGTTAAAAACAACAAAGAAAACAGTAAAAGCAACCAAAAGGTGCAAAAACAAACATTGATCCGTACCAGATGTGAGGGTGGAGAAGCAGCTCCACACAGCCTCCTCCTCCTCTGCCGGGTGCCGTGCCTCGGACTGGGAGCAGGACTCCCATAGGGACAGGGAGAAGTGGTCGGCGGTGACCCAGGCAGGACTCAGCAGAGCCACCAAGTCCAAACAGAGCGCGAGGAAGACGCAGAGCAGCGCGATGAGCTTGAAGGGCCGGAACACGTGCACCTCGTTCACAGACATGTTTTCATAGCACAGAGCACGGCGGCAGCAGGTCGGGCACGGGCTGAGAGAGAGCGAACTGAAGCTCCCTGTGCGTCCCCAACAACCAGAGCCCTCACTACTCTGCGCGTGCCCAGCTGGGAAAAGTTCACGAGACACATCCTGTCACAGGAGTGGCTTTTCAAAATAAATTGCGCTTCTGTCGGACAATTTAAGAAATAAATTGAAGCTCAGCTTGGAAAAACGTTTCTCCTTATTACTATCCTCCTCCCTTTTGTACGAATATCATTTATTTTAAAAAGTAGATTCTTTTAGTATCTAGTAAGAATTTCAAGGGATTTTCCTTTTCTTTGTTTGAATTATTTACATCAATAATCCAAAAGGCTATACTGACATTGGTTTCTTAAGATGTAAGAAAACAGTACACAATGTAAGCTTAGTCTTTAAGTTAAAGTTTTTTGGGAAGTTGTTTTGTTTTTCTGGCAACCACAGAGCTGTACATTAGTATGCTTTTTTTCTTCCTGACAAAATAAATCTCATCCTGTTCAAAACATCACACTATCTTTGTTGTGATAAAGGGGAGATTTAGAGAAGGTGGCAGCGTGTTCAGATGTCTGTAAGTGTAAGGACAGGACAGAAATAGTCAGGTGTGTCACACCTGTGATGGTATTGTTTGATTTGGTTGCTCATAAAGAGGCATCACAGTTCATTCCAGTCTGTTTCGTAACTGGTGAAAAACTCCTCAAAGGAGCTTTAATGGATATAAAAATTGTGTATTTTTGTTGTTTTTGTTGTTTTCCATTATTATTTGTTTGCAAATATTTGCAACTGCAATTATTCAGAACAGAAGTAAGACCAATAAATAAAACAATTTAAAAAAGAAGAAGAAGAAAAAGCCCCTATCCTAGATTCCTTTCACTCTATTTTTAATTTCTGGCCATGATGTCAATAATATTGTCTGTATGTTTGACACTCAGAGGACTAAAAAAAAAAAAAAAACATGGGGATTTTAACATGTATAATTTCAGTCATTATTTTCTAGTGTGATAATCTCAGTTCAGAACTGAACTTTCTGACCTTGTCTTCCATTTCTGTGCTTTTATTTTGAAGGCCAATTTAGAAAAGGGCTTGTTATGCTCTACAGAGCATCAGCGTCTTTCAGAGGATCAGAAGAGAGTCAGTCAAAGTACTTTAAAGAGGCAAACCTTCATCAAAGTTATTCAAACACAGTCAGGTGATGCAGACAGATACAATAAAAAAGAGAAGGACATCAATTACTATTTTATCTTCATTTATTTTTTCATTGATTTATAAAACAATATTTCTAGGGAAACGTATGAAGCATGTAAGCTGGTGTCACACATTTCAGCAATTACAGCCTTTAAGTTTAAAATATAAAACCATCTGAATGAAAGACTGAGAAACAGACAGCACAAGATCATACATGACTTAAAGACCGAGTCCTCTTTAAAACACTGTTTCAGGTTGAGTTTAAAATGACCACAGTTTGCAAAAGTACACCTTACAGTCCCAGAGGCTCCGTGTGTTGTAGACCCCGATACAATGAGCACACACACACACACACACACACACACACACACACACACACACACACACACACACACACACACACACACACACACACCTTTGTATCAGATTCAAAAGCACTCAAAACCTTTCCACTCGTTATAACTGATAACAACAAATAAGGTCAAAAAACATCAACCGAATCTTGAGGTTATTTTCAACGTTGTAATGCGGTGATGGTCCAGCAGGTGGCAGACATGTGCCATTTTTGATGATGACAAAAACTACTGTTCATGCTTTTACAACTTTGTGTCACTACACAAGGCCACCAATAAAAACAAGAAAGCAGTGATGACCAACAACCAAGAGACTGTATCATAATCTCCTCTTCTTAGAATAATTTGAACCTGACCCTTTTTCCTTTGCTGTGTTAATATAACTGAACTGAAACATTAGGCCAGTAACATCCGACTGTCTACAGCTATCTCAGTCCACAAGCTGCAGAACAGTCTGATGCTTGACAGGAAAGGATCATTTGACCTCAAGAACTTGTTGAGAAGCATTTTTCAGTCAGCTGGTCTGAGACAGCCTCAAAAGGAGCGCTTACCAATACACACCTATTTACATTATTGAATGACATCTGCACAGTGACTATTCACTTGGCCCTTTCAGAGGGCCAGCCATTTCAGTGGGCGGGCCTGCCACTACATACTGTGCACCATGGCTTGAAATGATGTGTGATTGATGACATTTGATGAGCAGCAGCAGCAGCATCTGTATGGACATTTTAGAAAACAAAAGATGTAGAAAATCTGAGAATCCCTTGAAAATTACTATGACACGATAAGAATAGAGCTGTCTATGAGCTTGTTGGATTTTCTCTTAATCCTGTTTTGGCTTCTTTACACAGCCAGTGTGTAGGCCGAACTAGCTGGTATATTTAATCCATTTGGGAAATAATGCTTTGATCCAATTGAAACATAGTTTGCGTTTAATATCTCCCCAAAAACAGCCGCAGGATTTTAGACACACCTCTGTAATCCTCAAAATGAAATGACATTGTGGTTAAACCTTCATTCAAACGTCATTTCTTGTCATATACGTCCATCTTCTGGTGAAATAAAAAACTGCAGGAACTGAAGTTGTGAACAGGAGCTCACGGGCAAAGTGGAGGAATTACCTGCTAATTTGGGATCAGTTTATTTTCCTTTAATTTCAGAGAGATCTGAATGTTCAGTTTTCTGTAACATGCAGGAATATACTTCAAAATACTCCAAAGAAGTATATTCTGAGCAGAGAGGTTTCTCTCTAAATAAAGTTTGTCCATTAAACACAAACAAAACAGCACTTTGAATCAGCCCTATTCTGCTGCCTTCTTGCCCAGTTTGGTTTAATTCCCCCCCTATCATTTGGAGCCGAGATTAGAGGTTTTCAGTTTGTCTGACATGATGAGAGTTTCAGACTAATGCCACCCTTCTCTTTCCTAATGGATCTGCCAAGCTGCCAGCAGGGCATCTGAGTAGGGGGACTCTAGTATTAGGCGTATCCATGGACTGAGCATTGCTCATTTCCTTTAAACTCCCCCTCCTCCCCTGACAGAGCGGGCAGAGCGCTCTGTCATCCTCCTCCAAAAGCCCCTCATTAGAAAATCTGCCGTGCACACAAAGCTACTTGAGACGGCACAATAGTGACTCCCCACATGGTGGTTTTAAAACAGCATAAAGGGAATCCAGGTCAGGTTTGACTTTTTTGGATCCTTTTCCCCTCAGTTTTTCACTTATCTGCTGAACTGCCCACCTGCAAAGCCTTCTGTTTCGTATTATCAGCCATGTTTTAAATATTCTGGTATTATTCAGACTCACACATGCCGACGCATGGACTAAAAGGCCTCACTGATGTATTTTTTCTATAATAAAGATGACAGAACTTAACAAAGAGGTACAGAGGAAAAGGTCTTTAAAAGTATTTGAAAGGTAAATACATACGCAGATGACTCACATCTATGATTCAGCATATTTTACGAGTATGATGAAGGTTTTATTGTGTCAGAGGAGGAAAAAGCTTCCTCACACACTACTCATCACATGACATCATCCTCTATTGCTCATGCTCGCTTTCCTGGAGTGTGTGCAACTGATTAGGCTCACAATAAGCCTCTCAAGCTTTTTTTCCGGCTGTGAATAAGCGTCCATGGTAACTGATGAGGCCTTGTTTAACAATGCTGTCAATACTACAGAAGTCTGTCCTGCTCATCTCCCTTTGGATTGCAACAACAATATCACCTCGGGCACGAGTCATGCTGTGGTCAGACTGTGTGAGCACGATGACCCAGTTTTAAAAAATCCTACCTTTAAAAATCCTCATGAATCTCTTTCCTTTATGTATCAACTTAATTGTGTATTGTGAAATAAACATCACGTTTTTATTTTTTGATGTTACTGATTAAGGTATCCCCTTAAATTACAAATAATATAAATGTCAAACAGCTGAAAACTACTTCAATTAATGTGAACAAAACAAGCCTGCATAAAGCAGGTGTGTTGACCAACATAACAGGCTTCATTTTGTATTTTTTCTATGTTCAACATCTGAGACTACAGGTGATTGATTTTTTTTGATAAAACGTCAGTACAATTAGCAGTAGGCGACTTTATTGCCTTTCCCATCTTCTAATATCGAACCCAATGCAATTCATGTACTTTTTCCACAAAATCTACTTGAAATTTTTAATATACTGGATAGTTTATTTGTGTTTAACATTTATGAAAATAAAACTAGAGCACAACAGATGCATTGTTATAACACTTTTTTATGTGGGTGTCGGCAGGTCTGCACCTGTTGTCTTATATATCAAAGCTACACTCATATTAAACAGGTTTTTATTGCAAAGTGCTTCTCAGCCAACATTCTGTTCAACCCTACTTGTTCATTTTGATACATCTTGTTAACGCATTAATCAAATGAACACATCAAGCCCCTCTTTGCCAAATGCATGTATGTGCTTTACCGTTTGCACATAAGCATTACAATAATATTAATTATTCATAAATGTACTTCTCTGTTTTTTGAGCTTATGTATACTGTATGAAAAATGATGGACGACATGACATCTTCTCACAAGTAAAGCCAAAACATTTTGAGCGCCCCCTACTGACTGGCTGCAGTATAGGTCACGATGTGTAGGATAGTTAATATTGTCTCCTAAACATCATAGGTTTAATATCACATGGTTTTCGTGTTGGGACCTCAACCTGCCTAGAAGCAGCCACAACAGTTGAATTTTCTCCCCTTCTGTTAGTCCTTCAGCACAAACTCCAAGTCTGTCCAGCATATGAGTTTATATCTTAGCAGCTGGGTTTGAAGAGTCTGGCTCAAGGTCACGTTGACAGTTCGTGTCAAGAGAGGCGACTGGGTGAACCTTTTATCCCCTGCACTTTGATTCAGCAGCTTGACAGGGGATTTAAACTCATGGCTTTCCAGTTTAAAGTGTACTCTGAAGACTTCTGCTGCTGGTGCAGTGACTCTGCAAAATGCTGAAGTGGGTTATAAGAAGGAGTCTGATGGATTAATGTGGACTGCGGAGATGAAGGCTCTCTCGCTGCATCATCATCACTGTCTCATTATGTCATGATTTTGGCTTAGGAGAGATTTGAGGAGACAGTTAGGTGTTGTATTTGACCTGTTATATTGTCGGAGCAGATGGAGTAACTTGTAACGTTTAACATTTAATTTAAAAAGTAAAACGTGGGCTTTAATTAGTTAATTTTCTAACTTAGTGCATTGACAGATGCATTTATGAGTGTTGGGGATTTATATTTTGCTTGGTTTCACAGTGTCTCTGCAGTCCCACTGTGTCCCTGGATGTCCACCTGTCTCTCAGCGGCTTGGCCACTCAGGGCCAGTCTGCCAGCTTGTGGACATCTGTTTACTTCCTCCTCCATCAGTCGTCATGGGTGCAAAACCCTCTCACTACATCCACCAGACTTCTCCTCACCCTCCCCTCCCCATCGCCGGCCGGTCTTCCCCCGCCCCTCTCTCGTGTTTCCCCCAGACACCAGCTGTGAACCACTTATGCTTATTCTGCAGTCCACCCCGCTCAGCCCTGTCGTGTCGACGGCCAGCGCAGCACTCTTACAGAAACGGCCCCTCTCTTTTTCTTTATATGGTAACATAACAACTTTTACGTGAACATGTATACATTCTGTTCAAGTCAGACAGTCTAACTCTACCAAAGAATTTTACAGTGATTACACGGACACACAAGGACTTATGTGACCAGATTTGTAAAGTCTGAGTACATGTTCAGTTTTGGCAAGAAACATTATGTGACACCGAAGCCCCCCCGAGAGCCTAATATCCAAATCTGCCTTCCTGCCCATATGCCCCCAGACTGTTAAACTACCTCCTACATCGAAACTTTCTTCCCCGTCCTCTCTGGCACACTGCAGGCAGCGGGCAGAAGCTCCTCAGGGAGCCCAGTGAGGGAGATGCAGAGCAGCCAGTGATCAGAGTGAATTAGAGTTATGTGTGACATGCAAAGGAGAGGCTCCAGAATGTGACAACAGCTGACTTTTTAAAGTGAAGCTTTTCCGCTCGAGGGGAGAGGAATAGATGACAAAGGGAGCGCAGCCTGTTTTGAAAAGAGTCAACTCCTTTTGTTGCCTCTTATAAAACACAGACCTGTTATCTACCGGTCTCCTGGTTTGAAGCAGCGGTCTATTCAGACTTGTCTTTGGCTTCAAAGTAAAAAACGTCTAAATAATGAACATGTTTGCCACAGTATATAAATCAACTCTGGTCAATGCTCTTGTTCACACTCTCACACCTTAAACAGTTGAATTCCATAAAGACATAATGGGCAACAAATACTTTTTAACCTGTTCCTTAGAAGCTTTTTTAGGTGATATACGGTAAAGTTTTCAAGATGCTCATACTTTCTAAATCCTTACTCTCAGACGTGTGTGATTTTAAGTGTCTGCTAAATAAAATTGCATGTTGCAACGTTGGAAGCTCAGGGGTTAGCTTTAGGAGTGTTTAGTTTCAAGCTAATGCTGGAGCTTCCTCAGCTAGCAATAGGGATCTGTAACTTTCATCATTTGGCAGCTAAGGTAGTCAAAAACATGCTTAACTAAAATGTACTTAGAAAAAAAATACAGCTAACATAACTGGTAGAAGAACTAACCCTCTTTAAGTTGTATTGGTGCAGTTCAGGAGGCTCCAACGCATTGTCTGCTTGCTCATGTTTTTAAATCAACATATAAACTATGTCTCATTCAGAGGGTCCAGCCTATGCCGTCCGCTCAGTTTGAAATCTACAAAGGATTATCCGTTTTGGTCACTTGCTGTCCCTGCCCTCACCCTTTCATCTCTAAGAACAGACCCTGTTGCCAAGCAACCTCAACAGCTGCACTCAAACTTTTAGTATTAGTATTGGTTGATATTTTAATTTGAAACAAATGAATTGAAATGTTTAATAATACAATAATCATACATCCATAATTTAAATATATTGTGGAGTAAAGACTTCTTAAAAAGAAAGTGTATTTAAAGTCCCTCGATTTGGTGATCTCAGGTCTGTTTTAATGTGGATAAGACAGTGCTTCCTTCCTCTCCATTGATCCTTCCCCTACCTCTGACAGTCCAAGCAAGGTGTCTCTGTGGCGTTTCACCTTTGATATGAATGTCTTGGATGTGTAATAGTGAAAGCAGCGCTGTATGAATAGACTTCCAAAAAAAACAGACTTTTTGCAACAAGTAAAGACCTTCCTGCTTATTGAAAGACTGCAGCTTTTGTAATTTTCGACATTGTCTTCACTTTTCTGAATAAAAGCTTTGTTCGATTTATATAAAACGTTTATGATTAGAAATATGTCAGAGTAGAAAATAGGGATAGTGAGGATTTTGAAATACATTATCATGTATTATTTTTCCTGAAGACATTACTGTTCAAGCATTAGAACAAGATGAACTTTGGGAAACCTTACACATTACCTCTGTGGCCTAGTTGTGACGCCCAGCAGTCATCACTGTGTACGTTATTTCATAACAATGGACTTCATTTGTTTGGGGATGTTACATTAGTGTTTCTATTGCTATTATTGAGCCTGTTGGGGGTATCATGTAACGCCTCTGAAGCTCTACTTCTCACCTTTCCCCTGATATGACGCTCCCTGCAGCGTGTCCGCAAACCTGACAGAGCTGTCAGTGAAATCAATACCTCACTACAATAACTAACACAAAGCCTTTTTTATCACAACCAGTCCATAGCCATGAGGTTAAGAGGAGTTTGAATCCCTAAGCTTGTAATTTAATATGAACTAATGACCAGAGTGAACTTTAGAGCGCGAGGTGTTTTGTTTTCCTCAATCTGAAAAATGTTCCCCATTTGTGAGAATGATCCTGACAGATCACTTTGCTTAATCTATCACATAACTACACACATGTCCTCGCAAAATCAACCACTGACATTTGTCCTTGGAGATTGGTTGTCTTGTTGTGATTCCTTTTATCATTAAGCTCAAGCCTACAGAGTGCTTTTTAAAAAGGTAGGATTTAACAAAGAATGCAGTATATTTTCTTTGATACTCTGGTCTTTGAAGCTAATAAAAAAAAAGTAGGATAATGTGCCACTTGTATAAACGTGTTGACTTCCAGAGTTAAAGCAGTTTGGATGTGGATCCCTGGAAAAGACAAACTCTTTTAAGGGGAGCAGAAAGGAAGGTCAGACTAAAGCAGTGTGGCATTGAAGCTTTTATCTTCTGCCCACAAAGAACTCCACCAGACCGAGTGCATCAAACTGGTTTGTCTCAAAGGGACTCAGTTGACTGTTAAGCACACATGTGAAAAGCCACAATCTTTCAGGATGATAAAACAACACAATCCACGGACCATCACAAAGAGAGTAAGAGCCGAACATTTTCTTTCACCTCTTGACCATGGACTGCATTCATAATGCACATATCAACCATGGCATCACCCAAGTTTGGGATGCCAGCTGCACCTATGTTGGTTTTTAGTATCAACAAGTGGCCATTTTTTCTATTTATTCATTAGCTGTCTTAATAGATATTTTAAGTCCCATAGAATTTATTCTGTGATAATTACAAATCTTAGCTGTTTATTTATATTAACAAAACAGAAACTAAGGAAAGCTTGTAGACTTACAACTCATGACCCAATAACTGAACAAGCCAGGTACAGTATGTGGCAATGGCACAGTGTACCTTATAACTAGTGTCGTAATATAGTCTACATATGATAACTGGAGAATTTCATTTGTGGGAAAACTTGGGCACAGACGACTTGGAAGAACAGACAGCACTTCAAGCCCTGTTGTTGGTGCCCACCTGTCAGTCAAATCAGCCACATCCCTTATTATGTATAATTCTTAGCCTTGATAAATCCACCCCCACAATTTTGTACCATGCTGGAAAGCTGTTTATTTCTGCTGTTAAATTGAATATTTCAATAAGGGCCAAAGTGGGAATTTAGTTTTTTTGGAGTCAGCCTCAAGTGGACACTTGAGGAACTGCAGTTTTGGCTCTCTTCCTTTCATATCTTTTTAATCCCCATCTCTTTCACCAACTTCCCTGAATAACAGCTTGGTTTTGGGGATCACTGTTTTATACTTTGGGTGAGGCTGATAGCAGCTCCACTCCTGCCCTTCATGCACTGCTGTAGGTAGTACTATCTCCACGCGCAGTGGGCGGGTCCGGTGCTCGTTGGCTTTAGGACCCAGTGGTTCCTCCAACGAGGGAAGGCAGTGGCTCGGCTCTCAGACTGAAGCAAGCAGACAAAGGCAAGGGGAGAGACGGCGTGCCGCTATCCTGCAGCATAGACTCACACATTCACATACACTCCCCCTCTCTAGCACACACACCCACACACGCACACACACTCCCTTCACTCCGCAAGCAGCGACGCAGGTGAGTCCGCTTCTAAATGAGATTATCCACACACTTAATACTAATTATAGGAGGATTTGATTTATCGTAGTTTAGATCTTGTCTGGGCAAGTAAAGGTGACATTGTACTTTGTAAATGTTTGGAGGAGATTATTTTAGGTTTTCAGATTTGAGCAGGTGGATTGTTAGAAGGTGTGCGCACAACCGGCCTGTTTTTCCTTAAAGACAAACTTGCATTTTCTGCCACTGCAATGCCATGTGGTCGCATTCATTCATCATACATGAGATGTGTTGCTCCCTGAAACTTTTTTTTAATTTTTTTTTTTTACTCCTTTTCTTAGTGTAATTTAAAAAACTGACTGCATGGTTTGTCTGTTTTATCGGTGTGGATTGGCTCTGATAAGGATGACTGGTGGTCACAATGTGGTGCTGGTTAGTCAGGAGTGTGTAATCATCGGGCTGTTGTGTGGGTGGCTCAGGAACACAGAGCCGGTAAGAAATGTCAGTGATGCTGAATAATTTCACTGCAGTGCTTCTTAATAGTCAGAACAGAAGACGCTCTTCTTTTTTTTGTTAAACCAATACATGTGTCTCTGCTGCTCCTTTTTAAACATTGGCAAAGTCTACAGAGTATGATGAACCATAAAGATGTGTGATAATAATGTAAAGCTACATGTCATGTATTTTAAGCCTGAACTGCTGAGGTAGGGTCCTCAGATCTTTTGGAAGATCTACTTTCTGGGGCTGCAGCAGAATGAGGAGCAGTAAATGGTGATGTCACTCTGAATGCAGGCCCCCTGTTTTAGACAATGGACCGTCCTAGTTGATGCTCCACTGGGGAAGGGTGACTGTTAGCTCTGCCCATTAGTGCGGCAGATGGGCTTGAAACCTGGCCTTTGTCAGCTGAGGAGCACCCATCCCACTCAAGTCCCACCCCTGTCACTGTGTGTGTGTGCGTGTGTATATGCCTGTCATAAAACCCAAGTCAGCAGCACAGCCAGGGGTTAGCAAGGGATTGGAGGGGCCTGGCCACATGGATGGGTGGCGGCAGCAGCATGGTTCTTTCTATTCCATTTGAATAGCATCTGTTTGTCAATGTGGTCCTCCATACAGTATTATGAATGTATGAGTGTGCACCATGAAGGGCCTTAAACAGTGAAGAAGAAAAAGGGGAAATACTCGAATGAACCCTTTCTTATTTATTGGTTAATTTAGGGTAAAACTGGCATTACAAGTTTCACAGGAGATAATTGTTACAATCAATCATGCATTATATGTTTGAAATTATTATCTCAGTAAAATACTCTTTCAGCATTCAAAGACAGGAGCATTTCTCATCTATCGTTTAATCCATTGGCCAATTGATAAATTTGGGCAATATCACAACAAAATGCAAACAAAGTCCGAGCTGACATCTCCTAATTTCTTCATGTTTGACCCAGATCTCAAAAAACTTAAGAGACTCAAGTTTATGTTTCTATATGAAAGAGAGAAGGAACAAGCCTTGACATTGACACATTCTGAGGGTGGTGGAAATGTTTGCTGGAAAAGCAATTGAAGCGATTCATCTGTTGTTAGGTCGTTGCAAGTATGTCTTCTCTTTATTAGATTGTTAATCCACTTATCCAATCAGTTCTATATAAGGAAATAAAAATGATTCATTTTGCAGCCTACACACTCTTGAGACATTTGAGTTTCAGTCTTCAGAGTATTTGCAACTGATAGAAAATCCAAATTGTGCTCTCATTTAAAATTGATAGACGAACATAATAAATGTTGTCCTTCTCCAAGTGGATGCACTTCTCCATTGAAGGTTTCTGCTGAAATTTGCAACACAATGGTGCAAAGTCTTCTGGTCCAGTATGTTATTATGAATATAATAGAAAGTTAAAGATCTTGAAACACATATTGTCGTAACTTGGATATGAGACCTTCAGTGACCTGAGAGTCAATATTGTGAAAGCCTGTATGCTCAGTGGGCAGTTGTCAAAGGTTTTAAAGGCTTTGCTCTTCATTTGGCCAACTGCTAAACAGATAAACATGCAAAATTAAATGGATAGAAATTGAGCCACTCTCTAAGAAAGAGCTTTATATTTAAAATTAGATTATGTCAGTGCAACAGGACACAGATAGCTTCTTTAATGTGAGCCAATCAGTGTTCAGTTTGAAGGATATGGTTAAATGAGTTTTTGTGGCTTTTTAAGACTGATTGTGGTCATGGGGAAGTTCACAGGAAGAGACTAGTCCTCGAACGGAAAGGCTGCTCCATCCTTTGGCCAATCCATCCTTGTAGCATAAGTGGTTTATTGTTTATTAGCTGAGCAGATGCATCGTTAGCATAATTTCTAAGCAGCAGGAAGTACTGGAATCTCCTGTAACATTTAAATCCCAAATGAGGACAAAAAACAAGGTGACTATTTGTTTTACCCGATAAAGCTTCAACTACGCTTCATATTCAGTTGTCAAGTGATGAAAGATGGACTTTAAGAACCAATTTAATATCACTCTTTCTTAACAGTTTAATCGAATTTCCCCCATTGGGGGATCAATAAAATGTATCCTTACTTAAATATGAATTAAAGACTTCAAATTAATTTTTTTTAATTTTTTTTATAATTCACATCTTTTCTCTTGTAGTTTATGAAACATAGGCGCAATGTACACTTTGGATATCACCCAACTCTCTCCTGGGTTGTCCACACACCTGTCTCCATCTTTAAGATTATAGTGCCTCAAACTAAAACAAATATTCATGATACGATACAAATGACATCATTTTGGGCCAAAAACACACGATGATAAGATTAATCTGAGCGCATCAACCCGTCCAGTTTTAATCACTGAAACAAAATTGCTGAAGAAATGTTGCTTGTATGTTACTGTCATCAGTTGGTTGTTGAAAATGTCCACTCGGATGTCTAGACCCACTTTCAACCTGTTACCAGTTATTATTATCAGCGGTTCATTTAGATCTGTTTCCTTGATCTTCTTTAGCAACCATGTGCCAATTACTGATTCATCTGAGCAAGTTAAACTGCTCACAGGTGAATGTAGGCGGGAGACGGAGACTTCACATGGGTGTGCTCCATGCTAAATACAACCAAAGCAGATAGGACATTGGATTATACTGTTATTTAAAGCCAGACTGTCCCTTAAAGAGAGAAAAAACAAATGAAGGTTTGCCATATATTTTGACTGTGTTAGCCATGTTTATCTTATCCCTACGAATTTGAAATGTGTTAATCTATGACATTGAATCCCTCAGTCTACATTTGTGATTTTTGAAATGTGGGAACTTGTTTGACATTAGTACTCTTAAGAGTTTAGCACCAAGTGCTGTTTAAAGATAAATATTAATTGTGGGTTTTCAAGCTTTTTAAATAAAACAAAGGATTGAGGTACAGTGATATTGAACACACAATAAGTATGCATTAATCATGAATCCAGGTATTCAAGCACAGCGCTCTTTGAAGTGGCCATCATTTGTTTGAAGAAGGATAATCAAAACCAGTTCTTTGGTCTCACTAAAAACCATTATGGGTTACCTTCATTGTTCTCTTGTATGCAGACGATATCATTACATCACTGTAGATTTACACAGGTCAGTTCCCATGTCTAAATAACAGACTTCAGATGTCTTCTGCTTACAATGACATCATTCACCACGTCTCTGTGTTTGATCTAATACTCATGATTAGTAACAGTAGTTTCACATCAAATTCCGACTTGGTAGGGAAGGAAAAAGTAGCTGAGAGTGTTTAGATGACTCATGTTGCAGTGAAGACATACATCTGATCGCTAAATAGCCAATAAACTATACAGAAAGAGCACATCATTTGTCCATTGGCTACCTTCTACCTGTCTGTTATAAAGCAGATTGTCTTGGTCATCATTTTGGAGTGAGCCGGAAAATGTAAAACAGATTGTTCTTGTTGGTTATCAGCAGATTACAGGATGTGACTTTGCAATAGTTTACACACTGTTTTCTTCCTGTTCGTAGACTCTCCAGAGCCGGTCACCACCACCACACATCTGTCACAACCATCACAGCTGTCAGTCATCATGGAGCTAGACTTTGGACACTTTGACGAGCGAGACAAGTCAACCCGCACCCCGAGGGGTGGGCGCATGAATGGACTCCCCAGCCCTACTCACAGCGCCCACTGCAGCTTCTACCGCACACGCACTCTGCAGGCCCTCACCAACGAGAAGAAGGCCAAAAAGGTGCGTTTCTACCGCAACGGAGACCGCTACTTCAAGGGCATTGTGTATGCGGTGGCCAATGACCGGTTTCGCACCTTTGACTCGCTCCTGGCTGACCTCACACGCTCGCTTTCTGACCACATCAACCTACCACAAGGTGTCCGCTTCATCTTCACCATTGACGGCTCACAGAAGATCTGCACCTTGGATGAGCTGGAGGAAGGTAAGCAGTTTAAGTACCAGGATGCATTGAACACTGTTCTTTGTTCCCAAGCTGAGCTGAAAGTCTAATTGAGACACTCATAGCTGTAATGCCAAAAACAATCAGCAGGTTCAGGTCAGTTTCTGTGCTGAAAAGATTCAGATGGCAATTTTTCCAGTTCTAAGAAGTTGTATCTTCATTGTCTGGACTCCTGTAATCTTTTCGCATGATGTTTCTGCTTTTGATGTGACGGGCTGCTTTGTCCACATTTTATTTGTTATTAAGATAAAAAAGCAAATCTTGTCACATTTTTGTTTTTAACAAGAAAGCTTAAAACTATACAAGTTAGATTTACTAACATGGCATCATTTGCATAAACATCAACTGTTTTTAAAAGGTGAATAATGGATATGCTGCAGCAGTCTACCATTTTAGGTTGTATGAGACATTTCTTGTTTCTTCTATGCTTTAGACTCCTACTCCTTCGTACAGAGCTGTGATGTCAGCTTGCTGCAGCCTGGATGAATGGTTGTATTATAGAGAACATGTGCATCTAATATTTGAGTCAGCCTTGACTTGTGATCAAGGTTTTTTTTTTTTTTTTACCATCAAACCTCTCCATCAGTGTCTATAGTATTATATTTGTGAATGTAAATTCCAGTTTTTAAATGGCGCTTTTTTTGTATTTCAATTTCAGGTGAACTGATTAAACTCTCACGGTGTATTACCACATATTCCACACTGTTACTCATCAGTTCGTCTGTGTGTCTGAAAGCTTCAGTGGTACAAATGATGGACCGCTTCATGAGCAGCTGCCATCATGCCTGTTGTGTCTGCTGCAGTCTACATTTGGCATCAGTAAGCTGATCAGAAGTGATTAATGTGCTTTCAGAGTCATGTTGTAAAAGTTGCCAAAGATGATTTGGAATCTTTTTTTTTTTTTGGTTTAAATCAAATGAAGTAGTTTTTATTTGGCACCAAAGAAGATGAGACGCGTTTATCTGCCTGAGGAAAACCATTTTTCAGTTAAATCTTTGCCAAGATTCAGCAATATAAATCGTTTATCAAAGAAGTGGAGGGAGTGTTTCTATGAGAAATTAGTTTAGTAGCATTGATGCTGACCTTGGTTTAGACCCCGTTTTTCTTGGTCCACCACAAGGTACTTCTACTAAAGTGGGTTGAGTTGAAGAAGGTGAACTTGGGGTGAAGCCAGAAGATAAACTGCAGCTTAATTTTTTGTCAAAATTAGATCATTAGCTCTGCTTTCTGAGCTGCTTAGGGAAGATAGGAGTTGCGCCTGCATGTGTGTGTGTGTGTGTGTGTGTGTGTGTGTGTGTGTGTGTGTGTGTGTGTGTGTGTGTGTGTGTGTGTGTGTGTGTCCTTTTGTGCTGTTCTACATGCATGTATGTGTGTGTGCAGTAAAGATGGAGCAGCACAGTCAGCACTGTGGGTGGTGGTGGGGGGGATTCATTGTGCTTTCTTTTGCAGGATATAATTAATTGCTCCATCTCCTGCGCACTGTTATCCCGTTTTTGTGCCTTTGTCTTTGCCGTAATTCTCCACATTTGGCCTAATTGTTGCCTTATGGATTCCCCTATTGTTCAAATTTCACTTTCCCTCCCTCCCTAGACCTCCTTGATAATTTTGACTTTAAATTATCTCCCTGTCTGAGCCAGAGCAGCACAGTCTGCTGTAAAGACTGGAGGTCGTGAAAATGGAAGATTAATTTGAGACTTGGAAGGTAGATGAGCCAGTTTTGTGAAGGTGCATTTTGGGGGGAGGCAGTAGAATATTTTAACACTCTGACAGACTGAGAGAAATGGTTAAAGATTATCCTTAAAAGGCTTGAGCCCTCCATTAATGTCCAACAAGGAAGTCTTTCAGAATACCAGCCCTCTCTGAGGATAGCTGATACAGTGTAAGTCAAACCAAGCCAAGGGAAACATGCTTTAAAATCCAAACACAATGAATCTTTAATGGTTGAGGATGTAACTTGACAGTACTGCACTTATTCTCAGTGGGTGCTTTAAGTATTGTTACACTGATCCCTTAGGTGGTCTCAGGGGATAGCTCGAAGTTGAAGCTCTTATTTGTATTTCTTGAATACCAAGCAGCGACATGCAATCCTGAACAACATCACAAGAATCAAAAAGTGACTCAGCGATTTCCTTGTTAACAAAAATTTTACACACTACTTCATTGATTTTTCCAAACCACTCAAAATAAACACATTTCACATGAATGCAAACTGGTTGCTGTATCAATCTGTAACAATCAATCAATGGTAAAGGAAATTGGAGATGGTCTGTATTTGAGCTTGGCAGGTTCAGATGTTTTCTATAGACACCTCTGGGACTCCCTGGTATCAAAGCTAAGTGTGTTACAACACACTAACCCACTTCTCTTTGTCTTCACAGGGGAAAGCTACGTGTGTGCATCGGAGAACTTCTACAAGAAGGTCGACTACACAAAGAACGTCAACCCAAACTGGTCTGTGAATGTAAAGGCCTCAGCGAGCCAGAAGAACATGCAATCCTTGGCTGCCAAGGCTGCCGGTGAAAACAGAGAGACCAAGGACTTTGTTCGACCCAAGCTGGTGACGGTGATGCGCAGCGGTGTGAAGCCACGCAAGGCTGTGCGCGTCCTGCTCAATAAGAAAACGGCACACTCCTTTGAGCAGGTGCTCACCGACATCACAGAGGCCATTAAACTTGAAAGTGGCGTGGTCAAGAGGATCTACACGCTCGATGGCAAGCAGGTATGTCTAACCTTTAAATGCACATTGAAAATTCTCCACCTTTTTCATCTCCACTAAATGCACCGAAGCCTGCAGTGTTTTGGACTGTCTTCTTTGGTTAATGGACAACTCTGTCTGTTGTAAGGCTCTCTGGCATGCAAAGTGGTACAGCAGTAAGTAAACAAAACAACACAATAGGAACATTTGTGGTCAGGATTGAACACAGATGGACATTCATACATCTACCCACATCCCATCAGGTATCAGGATCAAAGTAAAACAGGAAACTGAAATGTTTACTTTGATTGTAACCGAGAAAAAAAAAAGTCATTGTCCATCACTATACTCGGTCAGAGATGACACGCAAGCTCATGAGAACCGTGAGTCTCCATGAGAACAGCCTGTGTACACAATGACTATTATTGTATGCCCTCTTTATCTGACTTTCAGTGTGAAGCAACCTACTCTCCTGTCATTAGGATCCTCCTGTCCACCAGCCTTTGTTGTCAGGTTACTTTTTAGGTCAGTGGTAATTTCTGAGTTCATCTGTGACTGAAAAGAATCAAAGTCCTGGGATGTTCTGTCTTTATGGTAGTGAACAAAAAGGCCAAGCCCTGTATTGTTGTGTTTAATCATTGTTGTGATTCTTCCTGGGATTGGGCACTTGGGTGTTTTAATGAAGCAGAGAGTATTTGAGTCAACATCTGGAGGAACAAATGTCAACTAGGACACTGTCGCTTTTAGTTGGACGAGATTCCTCAGGTCTAATACTTGACAAAAGACCAAATCAGATCCTCGTCATTGCTGTGTATATGACGTTCAATCTATGAATGACACTGGAACATCTGCATGAATCCCTTTTTTAAAACGTACACATTTCTTGGTTATAAAACAGAAGCTCCAAAATAGAGGAACAAGTGTATTCGTACCACTGACCAATCTTGTGTGTTATTAAGTAAGAAAGAAATTAATAGACCTTCTATGGTCTATTATTACTTATCAGACGTTAACATAAGACTGTGAAAGAGTTGGCTGCAAGTAGCCTAGTGGTTAGTGCGAATGCCACATGTACAGAGGGCAACCCTTTTGGAATCTGACCTGTGGCTCGTCTCCCGCATGTTATTCCTAAGTCACTCTCACCCTTGGTCTCTGACTATATCCACTGTGCTTTCTATGAAGGCATCAAATGCCCAAAAATAAATATTAAAAAAAATACTGTAACTGATAAGACAAACATCCCTTTTTGCCAGCTGTTAAAGTCAGCTAACAGAGAATTCCTTTTATTTACATGCAAGAGATTTCGAGATTGTTCTCTTCTCTCTTTATTCTCTGACTTCTGTCCAGTGTTGTTTTAAGGTTTTCCAAAAAACAGATGGAATGCAATGCCTGTCCATCTGTAGCGACGGGCCTCTCTAAAAGGCCAGATGTAAATATTTACATGTTAAGATTTTGAGACAATAAAAAGCAGATTTTAATCTGAACTATACTGAAGGTTGATATGCAAACAGGGATGTTGGTTTATTCCATGGTGTCACTGAAAACACTCTAGTTGGCCTACTCTAGTAAATGATTACCATGGGATCTGTGTACTGCACAAAGGTAATATGTAGAATATTATTTGCTCACAGCGATTAATTCAGCCAATAGTAAAGCACTAAAATGTTGACAGCTCATCAATCCATCCATATGAAGAACAACACATGAATAAATCTTGCCTAACATTATCTCCCTTGGGCAGACTTTTGTTTACTTAACACAGTGGCGAAGCTAAAAGGGAGGATGTTTAATTCATGATCATGCTCCATCAGAGAAAGTTTGAGGGATGACCGCAGCCACTAGAAGTAGGTAGTCACCTTTTCATAACAAAAAAGATGATTACAAAGTGGTTTAAAATAAACACACCCAAGTATAATAGCCATGATGTAACACCATTTTCATGGACTAAGTTTAAGCTAGCTATCAGCTAACCACAGATAACTTTGGGCCAATGCAGGGTATGTTGTCCCGTGTCACATATTCTTATTTTTCCGGGCCTTTGTGGGTCAAGATATACAATTAGGTTTGTTGGCTTGATGTTAACACATAATAGAAATTGCTGTTAATGGGCTGATAAAACATCACAATCTCAGAATTTACTTTAACCATCTATTTTAATGAGGAATGTTAAGCATATAGATTGATTCTTAAGCTTAGAGATCCTTAAGTTAGCATTTCTTCAGTCTGTATGCTACAGTCCTGTCACTGCAGCAAAGTCGGTGGCTTGTGGACTAAATAAACTTGAGCCCAAAACAAGTGGATGTGCCCTAACACCTGTCACTCATTCACACTATATGAATGAAAGAGGATGCTACAGTTAGTGGGCTGTAAAAAGTGGTCCCATAATGAGTTGTTTTCTTGTGACTATTGAATGGTTAAACAATCTGTTATAGGTTATCTGAAGAATACAGTTCTCATCTATGCGATCCCATATATACTGTACCAGCTGTCCCTGGTGCAGGCCTTGTACTGATCAAGCATTTTTCTTGATAAATCTCAGTTCTCACACCTGTAACTGTGTGTGTAGATCAGATACTTGTGCTTCCCTCACTGTTTTGAATCACAGTGTAATTAACAGAGGCTTGGACGTGGAGCGGGCGTGAAAGCACGTGTGGATTTGAACACGGACATCTGTTTCTCAGTCCTCTCTTTGATATGCTTAAGTGTTCACTAATTCTCCTGTGGGGACATTTTTATTCTGTATTATTCATTACAGATGGGCCACGGATCGTACCCTGTTGGGCTTCTTCAGTCCCACCCCCGCCCCCCCTGAATTAAAATGGCCTGAATCACACGTGTCTTGGAGGAGGGGAGGGGTGCTGAGATGATGGATGGGGGAATTTGATTTTAATTCTCCCTCTCAGGGATGCAGTCTGGCTGCCTCAGGTCTTAGACTGGTTTTCCTACAGAAACACTTGCTCGGAATAATGTTCTTAGCATGGATATATCTATTTTTTTTTAAATGTCATCTCTTTGGTTACGTTTTATTTTATTCTTTACTGAGGATCTTTATGCCCATGCATGCATTTTTATTAATGTGTTACACCTAAATAAATCCAATATCCACCATATGGCTGCCTTCCCAAATAAGATCATATTGATTATTTTGTCATCACTCTGGATACAGATTAATTACCCCATGATTAGTGTCCTCTGATCTTATGCTCTGGGGACTCGCTGTTGCATTGCATTACAGTGCACAGAAGAGTGGCAATCGTTGCATGCGTTATTGCGGGGCCTTTGTGTGCAGGCACACTGCAGATGCTCTGTGGTGGAGGTGATATGGTGGTAGAAGTAATATTGATGCAGTGCCCGCCCCTCCCTCACTCTGCACCGATCCTCCTCTTCCCATTCCATTGCGATAGCTGCTGGGACTGGTTGCTAGGAGACCACATCCCAGGCACAAAGAGAGCCCAGCTGGTGTGGACCGGTCTGTCAGAAAACCACATCCTGTAGTGGGTGTGAGAGTTTACTATCCATATAATCCGTTTGGTTATTAAATTCATCACGTCAGGGTTTTTATTACCTTTGTTTTCTTTAATTTATAATCACAGCGGATTATTGAATGTATAGTTTTTAAGTATTGGCTCTGTGATGTTTTCCAGGTTTGCTTTTTCAGTGTTTTTGCACATGCTGATGTTAAATGTCCCTTTTTTTTCTGTAGCGCTTTGTCGACTGTAAAGACAGCCTGCCTCTTCTCTTTGTCAGTGTTGTGAACAAAATCACTCCCATTTTCCCTTCAAATGCTGCTGCTTTTCACTTCAATCGGGGAAGGGTGGGGCCAGTCGATTCAGGAGGCATTTTCCATTTTAAGAGCAAATTAGGATCATTTTGTTTCCACCGATGGTAATAATTACTCCCTATGTATGTGTTGCTCTGACTGCTTCTAAAGTCCACTTTAAATCAGAGTTTATTTAATTGCTGGCAGCCATTTTGTATAATTTCTTTTTGTTAGAGGCGTCTGCAGAGGGAAATAGGTCTGATTTGCATTAAAGATCTAATGCTTGATTTTCTGGATCACGCTTTGGGAAGATTCTTCGTCTAACAGTTGAATCCAAATGTCATGTGTGGAATATGTTGTAGGTGGTGATGTGTGATTTGTCCTTTTAAATTGTCTTGATGAGTCTGCTGCAGACATGCAGGCTCTTTAATGGATTTGAGTGCCTATTATTCTGACCTGGGTTAGATAAGAGGCTGTCAATGGAGTCTTGTGTTTTTTTCAATGTGCCGACAGAGAGCAACTAAAGAAAGAAGTGGATGCTTCAGGCACAAGGTCACACTGTTATTGTCGGAGAACAAAAGATTCCAGTTTGCTATAAAAGTTAAAAACTCATTGACAGAAATAATTTGAACAATCGGCTATAGATACAGGGGTGGATTCAGGGCTTCTAAGCGACTCAAATCATCCATAATAGGGAACAAAATCCTGCTTTTTCCTTCCGTTATCAGCACTCTCACAGTCTGCCTGCCCCTTGCCATGCTGCAGAAGCAGTTGTCATGGCAATAAGCTCTGCCGTGATGGATTCAGAGTGTGACAATGGCTGTAATACGCTGAGTGTGCTCTTTACACAGGGTCTTACCTGCTTGCTCTCTGCCTTTAACACTGCAGCCACATATCATCCCCACACAAACACACACGCACACACACACACACCTCCACACACCCCCACACTCACACACACACACTGTTAAACAGAGACACACGATCAGGCTGACAGAGGGGCGTGGTCCCTCATGGTGAAGCATCTCGAGGAAACATGAGTGTATCGTCTGGGCTTAAATCCTCTCTCACACACACACACACACACACACACACACACACACACCCACACACCCTCCCCCCTGTACCACATCAACAAGTGAGCATGACCTGAGGGGGGAGAAAAAAGGAGGAAGCAGGATTTAATAATGCTAAGGCCACATCAGTCAGACAAATGGAAAGCCTGCTTCCTCTGAGTTGGGGAGGGGTGGGGTTAAAACAACATCATACACCAGCTGCTCCCCATGACTGTGCAGATATAACGCTGCCTGACTGGCTCATCTGTGCTCCAAATGCACCCAGAGCACCTCGAAAAACAGACACTGTGCCAGAGCATGAAGGTCGGAGACGGGTCAAAGAGGCAAGTTGCAATGGCGATGTTCGTCTCAGTGCAGGACATCTCCCATAGTAACAGCTTTGATTTTAAAGAAATAGCCTTTTTTGTATTTTCTTTCAATGATATATAATGTTTTCTTTCCATCAACTGATCTGTTGTTACAGACACAGACAACCTGACAGCACTTTTAGTTGTGTCTTCTTTTCCTACCTTGTGTTGTCTGTGGACACCCTCTGGTGAAAGGTGCAAAATGGAGACTGTGTTTTGGAGGAATATTCTGCTCAGTGAGGTGCAGCAGAGCAGATATTGATCAGGTCTGTTTGCCTACAGTGAAAGAAACTGTGTAGGAGTTTCCCCATGGGCTGCAAAGCACGGTCTTTACCGGCTCTTTTTCAGCCCTTTTTAAAATCTTTTTTTAGGCTTCACTGTCTCTCACATAGCTCAGTCATCCTTCACTTCACAATATAATATTTAATGGAACCTAACAAACTTAACTTATTTATTGTTTGCTGGTAACTATTAGTTGAATTCCTTCTCTTTTATTCCAAGGATGATCTGCTTAAATATAGAAAACACGTTTACTGTGTACAGAAATTGCTGCAGAGTTTGTATGGAAGCAGAAGATAACGCAATTCGTACGTAAATTCATCTGCCGTAATCTCCCAGCAGAGTAATTGTTTAAATTTGATTCTACTGAACGGCCATGTGCTGCCTCATTCACACTGAGGGTTAGCCTTTCAGCCAATCAGATCATGAATCACGACAGAGTGAAAACAGCAACATCATGTAACAGCTTTGCATCTGGTCAGAGATCAATTAACATGGCTGTGCAGAGTCGGAGATGAGGCCGTACATTGGAAAGAACTCTGACTGTGCTGCTGGCAGGATGAGCTGAAGGCAGGCAGCTGCTTGTAAGAGACAAAGGATGCAGGAGCTTTGTTTGGAGGAGTTTCCTGCTGCTTCACACAAATCCGACAGAAACCAAATGTTCATTGATCAAACCTTATAGACTACAGATATTGATTCTGCTATGCAGACCAAATTATGAACAGATGTGAATAAGTCGGTTTAAACATTTTAATATTCACAGGAGTCAGGACGGTGATTTATTTTGATATTTTGTCCGACCTCTATTTCTATTTTGTTGTGTCTCAGATAACTTATTTAATGAATAAAGTCTAGAACAGCTGAACAACTCTCCTTATAGCTTTTCAATAATTGCAAACATGTCCACTAACTTCTTCTTAGCAGAGAGTTCACAGTTACACAACACTACATGACCTCATGACAGCCTGGGCCTGATTGGCCGAAGTCCGACTAAAGGAACTCTGAATAATTCAGTAGTTGTAGTCGGGGGATCCCTGCGTAGCTGCTGCTGGTGCTGGTGGTGGTGGTCTTGTGGTGGAGTCATGTGGTCCTGACAGCTGGTGAGGCACAGATTAGGGATGGGCTTGGTGGGACAGAGAGTGGTGGGCACCTGGAGTCTGGAAGGAGCCAGTTTTTCAGGAAACCCCTCCCACCTTCAATTTGACAGGGTTCTGGTCATCCTGAAGTTGGATGTGTTGTTGCCAGGCGGATCTGGATGACGCAGTTGATTGCCCTTTTAAAACTTGCATCCAAACGTTCTCGAGCCGGCTCACTGCAGACTTGAAAGGGACCCTGACATTTTACATTTGATCTGTTCACATTCAAACAGAGCGGTTGTCAGCAACGTGTCCGTCACATGCAGAGAGGAGACGAGCCAACACTCACTGAGTGACACAGAACCTTTAAAGGGACTAAATCATCCCTCATGGGAGGGAAAAAATGCTGCATGATAACATTGCGAGTCAAAAGGCTGTACATGCAGGTTTTGTAGTGTCTTGGACATTTGTACTATAATACATTATTTGTGGGCCTGTAGATGTGAAGACGATCAGACCGGCACCGTTACTTAACAGACTGTGGATCTTAAGTGACCCCTGTAGGGAATAGGATTAGTAGGACTGCTTAAAAGGATTCAATGTTTTGTCTAAGGACTCTTAAGGAGGATGGTTGTCCTGAAAACCAAACAGGTGTGTTTTTTTTGTTTCTGGACTTGTAAACCTTGACATAACGAACCTGCCATGTCTTTCACTGTGGGAGGAATTTAAATATTGCATATTGAGCGGCAGTCTGACTGGCAGGATGAGTTTCTATGTCGACAGACAGACACCTGCAGAGAGGAAAGAGTCTTCATTTCCAGCGCAGGTTCTGTTAGGAGAGATTAAAGTAGCAGTCATTTGGATAAACACTTTATCCCCTTAATCAGCTCTTTTCATAAACCTATTAAAACATGGACTAGCCTTTAAACTCCAGCCTTGTTGTAGTCCATTTTCCACCGCCTCCTCTCCACCCGCCGGTCTTGTGGGAACAAGAACGCTCTTAATGCCTTCATCTTATGATTAACTGTAAGGTGCCCTTGTTGCTCACAACAGTTAAACCTAATGAAAGCTACATGTATCTAATCTCTTGATAATGGACAGAGGGAAAAAAAACTGAATTAGCAGTGTGTGTTAGCCCTGGCTGAAAAACCAATTATTGTCTGATCCCTGGAGTCAGAGCACCATCTCCGATCTTTCAGGCCTGTATCCAGGGAATCTTGTGGGACGCAGAGACAGGGTACAGCTGTTGGATGCCTCGCCAGCGTGTCACCACCACCACCACACACTTTTAGCTTGTCTAGCAGGGCTGAGGACCAACATGGCAGCTGCTGGGGTGCGGTGGTCCCAAATTATCTGCAGCTCATAGTTTGGATGCGTATCACAAAGGAAACCATGATGCATCTTGACTTTTCTGGCAAACATCCCAACGTGGGATGGACTTTCAGGCGATAGCCCTCCCATGAACACAGCGGAAAGTCTTAATAAGTGAGTGTCTTTGGTTGTTTTGCAGAAAGCTACCTCCAAAATGATCCACGTGAAAGAAGTCTAACCATGCTACATGTGAGAATTACCATGATAGAACTTTATTCGCCTCAATATAAATAACATTGACTGCACTGGAGTCTTTTGTGCACCAGTTTAATCTGTAAATGTATCTTGATCCAATGTTTCCTGAGAGGAAGAATTCATTTCAATTGGTGCTGACAGACAAACTGTAAATGAGACAGAGATGCTTTCACACAAATTATCTCATCTGCAGGGGGAATGAAAAAAAGGAGGGGAATCAGTGCTTACTGTTTGAAAAGGCTTTAATAGGCGTGCCTGAGCTGGTAACAAGGCCTGTATAATGGAGAGCAGAGGAGGAGGTGCATCCCGCAGACATCTGTCCACTGAGGCCATATTGTGTCAACAGCTGCTATAGAGTGAAAAGACCCTGAGGAAGGAAGTTGATTTACTTAAACAGTTCAGCAAAGGTGTAACATTATACTCCATGTTTGGTTTTTTTTGTGCCCTTTGTGTTGTTTTGTTACATGCAGCTACTGTAGCTGGAGGCCTGTTAACATGACAAGTTAAACACAAAGGCTAAATCCTTTGGCTGGCAGACAGAAAAAACACAGTCAAGACAGTAGCTGATTTCACACGAGCCTGGGGTTCATGTCGTTTTAATACAGAACTGGAAACTATTTACATTTGCGCACGTTATCTGCACATCTTTTGACACCACAGGATCCTTCATGGGTTAAAACACAGATTTTTACTGAAGGAATCACTGAACTTGAGTGTGTTAGCTTTCTGACGTTGTTAGCATGCCTGTGACTGATTCTAGTTTATGAAAGGGTCTGACGTGTTCTCTCTTGTGACCTCACAGGTGACCTGCCTTCAGGATTTCTTCGGTGAAGACGACGTCTTCATCGCTTGTGGACCAGAAAAATTCCGCTACGCCCAGGATGACTTCTCCCTGGATGATAACGGTGAGCCTGACTCCACCGGCAGGACACCGTAGTTATCTGTAAATCTTTACTCCACAGGTGCATTAGTGCTGCGAAGTTTTTCAACACTGTTCCTGCTCTTCATAATTAAACTAAAGTATCTCAAAGGTGTTGTGTGTGTATATAACATGAACATGTTCACATAGACTGAAACATGATGTATGTGAGCCTGAGGCAGAGAGAAAGATGGAGGCAAAGAGAGGAGTCTGTTATCAGCAGCAGGCAGCAGGGATAGAAAAAGGTAGAGCGGACCAGGAGTCATTAATCTGTCCGGTGACTGGTTTAGGCCAGTTGATATGTGAGTGCTGATACTGCTGAGAAGTAGAGGAGAGAAAAATGTAAAAACCCCAATCCTCTCTCATGGAGTCTCTGTGCTCCCCACAGAACTGGAAACTCTATTTTTAACAACCCACTTCCACCTAATGCCCCCTCCTCCAATCATTCAGGATCTTATTAATGTCTTTCCTATTCTGTCTTTATGTTCCCTTCATGTCTTCTCCTCCCCAGTTTATTGTCAAGTCGTACAGACAGAGATGTCTGTTCATTTATAATGATCTGGTTATTTTTTTTCCCTGCATACTCCTTCCATTGTAGTGAAAGTAAATTGTTTGATTTAGGCTATAATAATCTGAAACGGCATCCAGACATCAGCGAGCTGGCCCGAGTGGATCAGAGGAGAGAGAGAGAGAGAGAGAGAGAGAGAGAGTCTGTGATACATCAAATGAACATTACATTACGGTTACACACTGAACACTCTGGATGATTTATATTGAAATCCTGTTGGTTTTAAAGCCTTATCGCGATAAAGAAGATAAAATGAGTGATGGGTTTGATTTATTAAAAAAAAAAAAAAAAAAAAAAAAAAAACAACCATGAGCCACACGTATTGTGAAATGAAATTTGTTTACCTTTTGTCTGTGCTAGAGATGATCTTTAAATGTAATATTCTTTTTATTTCACTCACATGCAAAATAGATAAAAATCCCTCATGGTTGTTTATTAAAAACAAACATGTCATTTTACCATGCCACCGTCATTTATCCTGGAAATGAAGCAACATTTTATTAATCTTAGACATTCTCTCTCGACAAGCAGTGAACTTTACCATAACCATATTAAAGCCGGGGTGAAAATTGCCAATTTTTAAATTCAAAAACTGAATGTGTTAAAAAGAGAATTACTCGTACCAGACATGTAAAGCCACCTCTCCGTGCTTGACTGCTTTTGTTGCTCTCTAAAGCCATTTTCACAAATGCACAAAATATCTCGATAAGGTTCAAGGTTCAAGGTTGTTTATTTGTCAAATATGCTCCATGTTAAACATACAGCACAGATGAAATTGCAATCCCCCCCAACCCCCAGTGCAAACCTGCAGTGCATAAAAAGAGCACTAAAAAACGATACTATAAAACAAATAACTTAACTAAAGACATTTGGGACAACAAATAACGAACGACAGACAATCGACAGACAAGGCACTTGTGAATATTTCACCATGGAGGTAGTATGTGGATAAATTTAAAGTAGTAACAATATAAACAGAGTGCAGATTAAGTTAAAAAGTGAGGTAGTGCGTTGTAGAGTAGCAAATAGTGCAAATAGTAAATAGCAAATAGTAATAATTTCAGGAGGACTGCTCCGGATATTCTCCTGACCTGGCTGTTCACATATGCACCTCACAGCGGGAGACTATCCCTGTCAGACAGGACGGGAGGGGCATACGTAGTGGACGAAGCAGCAGAGTCTTCTAAACTGCTACAATGAGAATATTTGCCTTCATATCAATTTGTAGTTCAACAGATGAACTATCAACAAAAAAGCAGAGAACAACATAGTGATGAACAGAAAACAGCTGTGCACGGACAACATAGCGGCCGCATGCATACAGTCTATGCACTGACTCCAGTCACAGGATATAACTGTCACTCCCTCCTCCCAAGGTGAATAATAACCTGCTGCGTTATCACATCAGCTCACTCGGACTTGCTGCAGAAAAAAGTGAGGGCTAAGTTCGAGCATAAGATACGGCTGTTTGCGTTCAAACGTGCTGCTCCTTGTGAAAATATCAAAAGGTGTGAAAGCCCTATAATTACGTATTTAAGTAGATTTTTTACACTCTGGATTATTTTCTGTCCAATCCTTCAGGACCTTCTCCCTACAAAGATGACTGGTAATATTAACATCTGTTCTGCTTTCAAGGAGTTACAAAACTTACAATGCAAACGTACAGTATGTAAAAAAAATAAATCAGAAACCGTGTTCAAAGAAGTGTTCATCCATACTTTTTATCTGCACAGAGAATAATCGTTAAATGTATTTACTCTTTGCTTTCACTCATACTGAAACTGTCTTTTATGCCTGGTTTGGCAGAATGACCAAAATAGCTTTAAATCCCTCGTGGTTATTTCCCCTCTCCTTATGATAAACACAAGACTTTGCGGATGAACGTGCGTACAGAGACGAGCACACATGTACCTGCAGCTCTTGTTTATGCAGCGACAGCATCAGTGGAAGCTGAGACGGAGTCTGTGTGCAGAGAGACTCAGGGCTATTCAGAGACCACTGAGTAGTCTCGACAAGCTGCCAGTCTGCAGCTCTGTCAAAGCCATGGTGACACACCTTGCAAACAATAGTGTGAATGTGCGTCCGTAACCACCAGTGTGTGAAGGTTAAGAGAGAGAAGGCAGACATGGTGCGATCCCAGGAGATGGAGGGAGGACAGATAGTATAATTAGCATCAAAAGGAGGAGGAGAGCAGGGAGGGAGCCTGACAGTACAAACAGAGGGGGGGAGAAGCAGAGGGAGGAGAAGCAATGTCTGGAGTCTGTCTAGCTTGATTAATACAGTGACCCAGAATATAATGCATGGATTCCTATTAGATCTATAACAGCACAAAATCTCAAGAACATATCTCTACAAACCTACTTTTCTTTCAGTCCACAAGGACAGCAAATATTCACAAATATTAAATTTTATCTGACCATTAATAGAAAAGGAAGGCCAGTCTGGCATTCAGCTAAACCGTCATTGGCAGCTCGTTGGAGTCAGCATTTCAGATTTGTAAAGTGCCAGCATGGTGCATCATAACACCTCTTCAGAAACGAAAGGGTGATGTCACTGAGTCTACGTCCATGTTTTATACAGTCATGAACACGTCAAGTACCGAGCAGACTTGAGTAAAAAAAAAAATAATAATAATAATTTATGATCAGGCTTTCAACTATCAGCCGGAATCATTTTTCAAAAGATCGTAATCCAGAGGATAGCAAATCAAACAAACATGGTTTCACGCAACAAGCCCTGTGGCATCACGGAGAGCTGATCCATGGAGGTTTATTGTCAATCAAGAACATGTCAGTACATTAGCTAAAAGAAAGAAAGAAAGCAATAATATAAAATCAAACAATACTGTTATAAAATACAACAACATTGTGCTTAGTGAAAGAAATATAAACTTTGCAAGAACAACATGGTACCAAATGTGCTGAAAAAGATTTTCGGGGAACAGTTCTGATTTCTTTGTGCTTGTCTTCACAGAGTGCAGGGTGATGAAGGGACCCAAAGCTCAACGTGGTTCTGGAAAGAGTCCCGGTCCAATCAGACGCAGCAAGTCTCCTGCTGAATCAAGTAAGCATCTTACTATCTCACCTATTTTATAACACTCTCTGTTTAAAGGACAGCTGGAACTGACTAACATCATTACGGTTGCTGGAATAAAGGTGAACACAAATGCAGCATAACGTACAACCACAGGTTGAACAATATTAGCTTCTAGGGTTGTGTTGTGAAACTCTAAATCTCAATAAGATCTGTTAGTGCTGGGCTGTGGCTAACCTTGACGTTTGACCTTAATCTGGAGGGAAAGGTGGAGAGGAGATTGTTTTTTTCTTTCTTCAGGATCTAAAACAAGATCAAGATTGATCAATAATGGGGAGAAGCCTGGTTTTACATGCATAGATGGCAGTAAAGGGTCAAACATAAAACAATTCTGTGACACCAAAGAGGTCAGCAGGGAGATAATGGGGTTGAAGTCGAGGGGTCGTGTGTGATTTATGCTCAGTCAGATTATAACTAGGGTTGCGATACATTGTATGAGTCACGTTCTTTGAAGGTTTTTGTTTGACCGCGTGATAACAGAAATTGTTTTTTAGGTATTGCTTCTTATTTGTGATTGTACGGCAGCTAAAGAGGCTGTTGGGGCCATTATTTAAAATGAAAATCAGAATCAGCTATCAGATCAATTATTTATGGCGTCAGAATCTAAATCAGTCTCATAACTATCCTGTTGAGCATTTTCAATAATTAACAGGTTTAATAGTATTTAGTGCAAACAGAGATTTTCTTTTTATGGATATATCCTCCTTGTTTTTATTTTTTGTGTGTGTGCCAGGGATGGGGGATTATTTTCAAGTATTTATGCTAAACTGCTCATTCTTTAAACCTATTGCTTTTAGTCTATGTGGAGCTCAACTAAATCTTTCGGGACCGACTTAACATACATTAGACGCCATTTAAAGGTAACATATTATTCTCCTTTTCAACACAAATAAATAAGTCCCAAAGCTCCCAAAAACATGTCTGTGAAGTTTCTTGTTATAAATCCACTCTGATCCTATATTTAATCCTGCCTATAAACCCCTCTATTTCAGCCCTGATCAGAACAGGCTGTTTCCATGTCTGTAGCTTTAAATGCAAATGAGCTGTGTCTGGCCACGCCCCTCTCTGGAAGGGTTTGGGAGGCTCTGGCTTTCTTGCACCATGCTCTACTGTTTTTGCTAACATGGCAGACTGAGGACAAAAGAAACACCTATCACCCACCTGAGTTACTACCCTTTGTGATGTCACAAAGGGAAAGTGTCCAAACGACCTGTTTAAGCACACGTTTTCTGAAAAGTGAAGCAGGCAAAAGACGGAGGGGATACACTCTTTTTTTCACACTTGGGGATTTATAGACAATCTAGGGACATGTTTAAGTGTTTTCAAAACATATTAAAGTGCATGGGACCATTAAAGACCAGTATGCTTATCCATGGAGTTCTTGTTATCTGTCCTACCATGATTGTAAGTGTCACATTACTATGATCTGCAGAATCCATCAATACAGAAAGATTATTTTAGTTGACAAATGGATCAGATGATTATACAGAGTTAGTGATCTTACAGAGCATACTTTATTTCAATATTATTATAAATGTGTGTTGGCTGAAACACCTCAATGTGAATTTTATAATAGAATTAAAAACAAGAACCCCTTCTGCTATCTGTCATATTTTTCCTGCCTCTGATTGGTTAAGAGCTGCGGTGGAGACTTGTTATTGGCCAACAGTTCAACAATAGATATGCACGGACAGACATTCTTTGTGTATTTCACAGTCAACATGTCTCTAGCTGCAGCCTCTGGACTCTAAAAATATCCCAACTTTTTGGGGTTCACTGGGTTTAATGAGGTGCATGCACTGAGAAGTGTGTTTGGCATGGTCCTGGGACTGAAACCTCAGTGATCTATCATTCAAAAGTCACTTTAGAATTGTGCTATATACAAAGGATGAATAAATCTCTCAGTAGTAGAAATCTAGAGGCAGGACCTGGGCAGTGTGTGAGAGAGAGGGAGGCGCTGCCTCTGCTGCAGCTGAATGTTTGCTCTCTAAATAAACCAGCTGCACTCTCTTTTCAGTGTGTGGGGGGAGCTACTCATGTTTAGATTTTTAGATTTTAGGATCCAAGATAGTGTTGTTTTTTTTTAGGTCTTTTCAAAGTATTCAAACAGCTCGTTAAGTGTGTATAGGTACTTCTGTTTATCTGTCTGAGTGGTTAAATGAGGCCAGCAGCATTAAGTTTGTTAACAATGTTTCTTTATCTGGGTTGTGTTTTCCACACTCGTTGGCTCAAACTTACACTGACCATCTGGCTCATAGTCTTAAGAATCCTTTTCATCTCTAATAAACAAAACCTCTTTTAAAGCACTTTTACACACACACACAACTACATCACCTCTCCCTGCACTATAAACACAATGCCCAAAAAGAGAAGGAATCCTAGCAACATGGTAGGTTGCAGAGTGAGTGAATAACATGTCACCTAACAAACAGAAACCTTCGGCGTCGCTCTACACTGCAGCCAAACAAGGACACAGTTCAGGACGACTTTTCTTCAGAGCCGAAGAAAAGAAAACTCTGTATTCTTTCTAAACCCCACAATTTTTTTCCCTCTTTTTCTCCTGTTGCTGCCCCGCTCCTCCGCCTCATCTTCCTCCTCCTCGTCCATTACCCCTACCTCTCTCCTCTCAGCCAACGGGACCGGCTCCAGCAGCCAGCTCTCCACTCAGCATTCCCCCACCTCCACTCCCAACAGCCCAGGCCTCAACAACAAGCAGAAGGTACTTCAACCTCTCCCTCTCCTCACCTGTCATCTTCTAATCAGTCACATTTTTATTATTGTAGTGGAAAACCACAAACCAAAGTCCACATGAAACTTTAAATATAGTATGCTTTTTGAAATTTTGTTTAGTGGGATCTAGCAAAAGTACACCAGAGAACAAGCACTTGAAAACTATCAAGGAAAGTCGCTTGTAATGATACGAAGATGTAGATATACATCAATTAACAGGAAATGAATGAGTTCAGGGAGATGCAGAAGGAGGTGTAGAAAGGGGCTCAGTATAGAAATAGACTATATAGTTTGGCCATATTGGAAATGCTGACTCCTCCTAACTTCTGGCTAATTGAGATGCATGCAAGTAGTTTGAACCAAGGCAGGCCCAATAAATACTTTGGTTGCTAAAACATGCCCATCTTGCTTGTAATCCTCTGCTAGTTGTCCGCTTGAGGTCTGGAGACACCCTCAAGTGGACACTCGAGGAACTGCAGCTGATTGCACTGCCACACTATCTTTGTTTTTTAACACCAGTTGTTGCCACTTTAGGTTACCTCTGGTAGTCTAAATCTAAAGCTGCATAACTAGGATTGTGGTCCAAACATGAGGAGAGCCTGAGAACAGAGGAGCTTAAGAACTGAAGGCTCTACCTCCCATACTACTTTTGAAATAGTTTCGTACCACAAGCCAGCTTTTATCCCGGGAGGACAATGATGTAGACTGGTGAAGAAGCATTTTAGTCGCCTTTAAAATAAATAAATAAAATGTTGGTGCCTACCATTTGGGGCTTTTTGGGTAAAAAGAAGGTTTTTAAAGTGGGCCAGATGAGAACAGCTATCACAAGAGTATAACCTCCTTTTAAATTAGTATTTGGAACATGAGCTGCAGCTTTTAGGAGCTGAGGGAAGATGTGCCTGATTTTTGTGTAAGTTGAAAAATGCTGTCCTTTCGTTAAGTCTTTCTGTGCTTCTTGTTTCCAAATTCACCATGGTTTAGACCTAACTGTGACTTCACATTTGATTTTGCTTATCTGTGTTTTGCAGGAGCTCTACTTGCCCCTATCTCTGGATGACGATGATTCAATTGGGGAATCGATGTAGACTCTCATCCTGCAGCCTGCCTCCCATTTGGCCTGAAAAAAACAGAAGTTTTTATACATCTGCTGCTTTCCACCTCCACTCACAGTGCCACCCATTGTCCAGGAGAACCGCTCTTTGTCTCTTTTTTAAAAGGCCTTAGCCAGCACAGCTATGACACCATTTGCTGCTTGAGAATAACACAAACCACTTTTTTAAAAAGTCAGTTTTGACCACATTGCAACTATCAGCTCACTATGTTTCAGGAATATCTTTCTATGTGGAGGTTAGCCACAAGTTCTCAAAAAGGGCACCTTGTTCACTGACCAGCAGATTTCACAGTATAAAAAAAAATTGTCACTTTGGTCTCTAACATTTTTTTAAAGGATGCACTATGACTTTAATGTTTCAGTCACTGAATTCCAAGCAGCAAATGGATACTTTTAGGGGTGTTAGTCAGATCTCACTTAACTTTTGTATCACTTGTATTCGTGGTGTTTCTCCATGTCCTCCTGCCCTCTTTGGTTAAAGGTGTGAAAGCTAATGGTTCCTGTTTCAACGCCAGATCAAGTCCTTCTAACCTGCTGTAAATACTGTGTATAGCTATCCATCATAGCATCTCAGCCCAACGTCCATTCATGTTCTTCCATAACGTCCATACAGTGTCTGTCCAACATTTGCTCAACATGAAACAGGGTTCAGTCAAAGTAGAGGAAGAACCAAAATGAAGTCCCACTGCAGAGGGTGAGGATGTGTGGGCTGACGCTCCTGACTCAAGAGGATGATTGGTCAGAAGTAAAATGCCTCCACAATGAGAATTCATGATCCCAGCTGAATATATACAGTTTATATATAAATATATGAGAGATTATAAAACCACCTATAAGAGGAAACGTTTAAACCACATTAACGATGGGGGGCCTCCAAATCCTAATGGTTGGCAAAAGTTTGGATTTATCCTGTCGAATCAGACACAAGTAAATAACATCCCACATGACCCTCAGTGAATCCTCCATGTTGGTGTTTCCTCTATTTTGATCCTCTACAGTAGACAGTAGGCTACACATGGTGTTTACCCTGTGTGTAATAGATTTTTCACAATTTGCAGTGCATGATAAAAATGACTGAGAACGAAACTTTGGGAGTGTGAAAAGCTGATTCGAAGGACCTTAAGGTGCATAAAAAAACCAAGTAAGTTGTTAGTGATTTACTTGCATAAAAAAATCAACCAAAGGAAGAAAAATATCGGACCCATTTTTAAAAAAAAGCCAATATACAGTTTTTATCATGGTCTTGTTTCAATAATTCCCCTTTAAGCAATGTTTTATAGTGTGACATTTAAGATGAATAAATAAAGGTCTCAAAGCCAAAGTATGATTTTAAACCTAGAACTATAGATGGGTGTAAATGTATCAGTTGTAAAGTTCTTTAGGAGCTCACTTGGAGATTTATGCATTTTACTTTCAATGATCAAAAACAGCATTCAAATGAAATCATGCTAATCAGAAGCCATTAGAGTTTATCAGGTCGCTAAAAAGGCAGTGGGATATGTCTCCTCTATTTTGCATGGCTCAGCGTAGTTCTCAGTTACAGGGGAGACAGAAACGCAACGGTTGTCTAAATCTATGTGTGGGTTTGAAATTTTTATAAAGTCTATTAATTTATATCTAAGGGTACTTGTCTAGGATTCTTTTTCTAGTTTGATCTCGCTCACATGAGCTCTGAACACTTTTTTCAAGCCTCTGTGTGCAACTTTGAACCGCCACATTTCTTTCTCTATAATCACAACTTGTGTAGTGTGTCCAGGAAATCTACTGTAAACATTTTTGTTTTTTTTTTCAGATTTGTGCAGGGAATCCAGCCAGAGAATCACTAAATCAGATGTCAGTGAAGCACAACGCAGGGAGATAATTGTTCACCCTGGTGACTGACACTTTAATTTAATACTTGCCAGCATTTAATGCGTGACTGCAATTCATTTTCTTAACGTGCTAAACAAAAAAGCTGCACATGTAGCAACCTCTAGATCGTAATCTATGCATTTGGATTTAGAAATTAGCCTGATGTTTTTGTTTGCAGGGATTTTGAATTCCCTATAGCATAAAAAGAAATGAACTTAAATTGAAGTCTCCATTTAATTATTCCATTGTGATGATGTGAAGAAAGTCTGGAAGTTGTAGGTCTTAGGAGTGATCAGGATAAGACATTTTTTTCAACAATACTTGTAATGCCCAAGACAAAAATCATAAAATTGCCCGGTGCTGTAAATGTTTCTCCTGCAGGGAGTGCTGTCTCAGCAGCACAAACACGGCTAATAATATCAGCCAATCCAACAGCAGGGACGCTTCACTTTACTGCCCATTTTGTACAAAAAAACCCCATTTGTTGTCTATCAGTTCTGTATAACCGTTCATGCTAATAATCCTCTCGTTTCCTTGATTTAAATGCAGCTTAATTCAGCATATAAACCATTAACAGAAACTGTTGTCTTGTGTTAACTGGCCCACCACCATGGAAGATGGGTGGTGTGAAATCATCACCTACAGTGGTGCCTTTTTTTAAGATTACCGTCTTTTGATAAAAAACAAAAAAACTAAACGGGGAATGGAAGGCTTGCTCTTTGTTAACAGCTGTTTGTAAAACATTTTTAACGTCTTGAATGATGAGGCCTCCGACACGCTTTGTTTTCGTAGAGTTACAGGACACTTAATCAAGATGTAAATACGCTCCCCTCCTGTTCTCTCTCATATGTATGCCTTTCTGATCGAATGAATGACTTATTCTTTTTCTTGGAAATTACAATGTCTTTTTTAGTGGTAATTTGCAATGTCACAGTGGCTTGTTTCAGTGCTTCATTCAGTGTATTAACCGGTATCCTTTTGCAATTAAAACAGTTGTACTACACATCTAGCTGTGAGTTCATTATTACACACACTATTATCCATCTCATGTACCTGCAAAAACTTCTCAGGCAGGTTTTAATTCACTGATTCATCAAGACTGAAAATGTAGCTGCATGCAGATTGTGTGTGTGCAATGACCTACTCTTAATATGTGTTAAGATTCTATTGATAGATCTATAAATAGATGTGCGAGTTAAAAATAGTTTGTGATCATTCAGAGATTTCTGCGTAACCTTCATCACCATGGGAACAGAAAAAGTGTCTCACATTTTTAGCAATGGTCAAAAATCAGGAAAGTTTCAAAATGTCAACATTTTTAAACGGTGTTTTATCGGATGATGTGTCAAGCTCGAGTGTCTATTAAACTAATACGTATCATAGGTTAATAATTTTGAGCTGCTCAAACAGCTCAGAGGGACTTGTGAAGGTAGGACCAGAGGACTGAGTGAGCGGGGAGATATATATATATATACATATATATATCCACTCATGTATCAATTGATAAGACCATATTCATTTACCCAATTTTATATCTTATGTGCTTGACAGATAGACCTCAGGCCTTTTTAAGATAAGATAAGACTTTGTTTTTGTTACAGAAAAGGTAAAAACAAACAAGCAAACAATGATCATGAAATTTACACTTTCACTTGTGGAAAGACAGAACAGTCATAATTAAAAACTCGCACAGTTTGTAGCATATTGATGAAGATGAACACTATGAGTCAGGTGAAGCATGAGTGAGTCATGTGGTGGTGGTGAGGCTGTTAAACAGTCTGACTGCAGATGGGATGAACGACCTCTAGTAGCGCTCTTTCTTGCCGGGTGGATGTTTCAGTCTGCTGCTAAAGGAGCTGCTCAGAGCCCCCATAGTGTCATGCAGGGGGTGAGAGGGGTGACGAGCTTACACACTGTTTGGCAAAAAATGCCTTCTCTTGTTGCAGACTTATTAAGAGACATGCAACGCATTGCTGCATATTATGTTTTTTATGTTTGTGTCATTGCTGGAGAAGGTCTCTCTTATTGAACACTGTTATTACAGTATAGGAGAAGATTCAGACTTTTAACACCCAAGGCTGATAGAGTATGTTTTCATCTGGCGGCCTCTACTGTATGACTCAAGTATGGACACGCATGCCTTTTTCAGAAATGATCAAGGATTCCTTTATTATCCCAAGGGGTTTTTTTCTTTTTCAGCCAGCAGGGTCACACAACAGGACAAAGGCAAGGCAAGTTTATTTATATAGCACATTTCAACAACAAGGCAATTCAAAGTGCTTTACACAAGACATCAAAAGCATCATGGCAGAGGAAAGAAAAGATACATTAAAAAAATATATATATTAAAACTTAAAATTTGTAGTAATAATAATTCAAATATAATTGTGTGTGTGTGTGTGTGTTTAGTGTGTTTTCTCTTGCGTTTATGCAGGATGGATTGAAGACAGGCACAAGAACTCCTTTAACAGTGTAGCAGAACTAATAAAGAAACACATTTTTATCTTCATGAATATCCTGCCATCTGCTGGTTATATTGTGTCTACAATATATTTTGATTATTATTACTTCTCTCCCAAATCTTATAATATTTGAAGCTCCTGGAGATTAACATTTGAACTCTAATTGAAAAAGAAACTTCAATGTTATCAGTTGTTATCTTAAATACACAGTCCATGTACTCAGTACATGTTTAACATGGCACAAACTGATCAATGTCTGTCTTTGTTATGAACTCTTCTGGGTCCTGTGAGGTCACGAGTGTTTTAAGAGTCATGATCCTAAAAGTTTAGACAAAGATAAAGTCATTTCTCTGTAACTCCTTTTAAAAGTTTCAGCAGGTGTCAGAAATGTATTGATTGACAACACACATTTGAAACACTATTTATAGAGCAATTCAAAATGCTGAAGGGTTAAAAAAAAACATTTATATAAATGTGACACTAAAGCTAAGACATTAAATCACAAAATATAACAAATATTCTGTGTTTCTTTTTCTTGGGAGAACTGCTTTGGTAAACAGGCTCTTAGAGTTACCTTATCTATGGATTCATATTTGTAATTCCCAAAGTCAGATACAGAAGCTACGGTCAATATTTGAGAACAATACTCCTCCTGATATTCCTGAGCGGACCAGTTAAAATTGTGGATTCTTTTCTCCCAGCTATTTCCTTTTGTTCCAGAGAATGTGCCCTCGGTCCAAATACCCTTTGCTTTCATGATAAACCCACATCTCCGCCTCCAAATCAGTTTCAGCCTTCACATCTTGACAACATCATCGGTTAAAGTCTGCTGCCATCTGGGTCTGAGAGAAATTGTTTCACGTTTATAATATTGACTGAAAAGATCTTTTCCATGACCTCTGTTTCTATTGTTACATTCCAACACAGGGATAATGAGTCACGCCTCTCAGCAGGGGATCACAGGAATAATGAAACGTAACAGCGTCGGTCTCAGCTGGAATACGAGGAAAAACAATCAAAAGTCCAAATGTCATCATTGTTCCTTCACATTACTCTATTGTAGGCAAAAAGAGGCTGTACTGCGAAAGCAATGTGGTAAAATGTTAAACACTGAGATTTGATGATGACGATACAGAGTTCGTCCTCAAGGAGGCGCTAGAGGACAAGGATCTAGCAAGTCAAATCATTGTATTGACTGAGCTTTTTGGTTTCTGAAATGAGGCGATGCCTTCGAGCCCTTTCAGGCAGCCGACTCGAGCTGCACTGATTTCACACTTGACATGCCTCATTCATAACAATCACCTGACAACACCTCCTTCCAATTAGAGGTCTGTTGCAGATCCCACTGCCCCTTTAAGCATACTCTTGACTTTAGCCGATCAGGCCACACCTGAGCAATTAAGAGGCCTGCAGCAGGCCATTCTCACCCCTTTTGTTTGCTGCAATGTGCTGAGCTGCAGGAAAGGTTGCTGAGAAGAACTCAGTGTTTACTGTACGAGGTGCATTTTAGACTCTAAGTTCTGTCAACTTCCAAGACAAATTTCACCAAGGGGACAATATCAGTCTATTCAGTTCAGCAAATGAACTGTTAAAAACAAACAAGTAAAAAGTCTTTGAAACTTTACAGTTGTACAGATATTTTAAAAGATATTATAAAAAGGATTTCCCCCCCCCTTTAAACCGGTAGAGGGAAAGAGGGAGCATGTGTGTGGGGGGCAGGCGGGCTCCTGAGAGGAATAAAAAAACGGCTATATTGGTTATAGCAATGATACTATTCATCCACAGGATCATCATTATTGACACTATCAATGAGTAAAAATTAATAGTATTATGATATCAATGTGGACGGGGAATGTGCTGCAAAACGTCCCTACCTTCCTACCACACAGACGCGAGGCGTCAGGAGCCAGGAAATGAACCCTCGACAGGCTTGAAAGACATATTTTAGTCAGATCAAGACAAATGCATGTTTTTTTCTTTGATGGAAAGGAACTGCCAATATTAATAAGAGTTTTGTGTTCATTTCAATAACTTCTTCTGTAAAGTATTGTTAACGGGGTCGAACGTGGTCGTCTCAAAAGAAGAATAAATGGAATATTAGCAGTGTTTGTTTGTGTTATTAGGGTGAGAGCAGCACTGACAATAAGCAAGAGACGTGTTGGTGCAAGATAGATTTTTTTATTAGCCAGGTTGTCGTTAAATTGCACCATATTAAAACCCACATAAAAAAAATAAGAATAATTATCCTAAAATGTCTAACATGTGCTGACATGTGTAAAGAGTCTATCATTAATCTTGGCATTTTAAACCTCACTAATGTGAGTCAAATTCTCATTTAAAATGTGAAATATTTAAACACAGCTGCAGCCCGAGGATATTTAAAACCATGCAAAGTTTGGATCAAGTACCTCCTTGACTATTTCAATATTTTAAAAGGATTTTATGGAACAGACAAACTTAAAATAGTAGAAGTTTTGAATGCTTTATTGTGCTTTGAATAAGAGAACATTAACTTCAGATTCACTTGTGATGTTTGGTTTAAGAACTGCCTTTGTTTGTTAATGAAAGTAAAAAGCCCATACGAGTCTGATTGCAGTCCTATATGGACACTGTGACATGTATAAAAGTTCTTGGCAGGTGAACAGTCATGCAAGGTATTGTAAGCAGTCTTATCTGATCGTACGTATTAATTTCCTTACTGCAAACACAATGAAAAGCACTTGTAAATGCACTACTTGTAAACAATGTCTGAACGTCACCATTGTAAACTGGTATGTATGGCGGAAGCATCTGGACTGTGAGCTGAATTCACCTTAACATATGTTACAGTGATTAATGAGAAGGTAAAGAAAACTCTCGAAGAAACTTCCACAGTTACATTATGATCCACTCGTGATGATAAAATATCCAACCACAAATAGCCTGTCTGATCACAGGAGGCAAGAATTCTCAGACAGATAAAACATACACAGAAACACACACACACACACACACACACACACACACACACACACACACACACACACACACACACACACACACACACTTAAATTGCACCTAATTTGAATTCAAATTCAACAAATAATTGTCCTAAACTTGTAATGTCTTGGCTAAAAGAGAGGAATACAAGTCAGATAAAACAAGGCACACAAAAAAGAGCTAAAAGTCCATCATTTAAATCGTATGAGGCTAAAAAGTCACTCAGTCTCACAAAATAATTCAGTGAGTAGTTTGCCATAATCTTCTGCGACTGCCCATGTTTGCTGTTTCCCTTGCAGGGTCTCATCAAGTCACTCAGCACGTGCACAGGCTGCAGTATATCGCCAGTCAGTGGTGTGCACAAACTTTTAGTAGTATAGTAGCACATTAGCATGCTTTTTCCCCCCCAAGAAGGCGTTTGTATTTTGCCAACCAGTAGGACACTTTAATGCATATTTTTTAACAATTGGGTCACAAATGGGACCCATAGATGCTGCACTCGCCATCCACCTCGTTCTACAAAATCACAATAGCTGAGTGCAGCTCGGTGTTACCCAAAGGCTAATGTGGTGAATACAGACAGTAAGGAGAAGGGAGCCTGAAACAGAACACCTTCACTCCCACCTTTAGAGGTGAAACAAGCACAAACGCGTCCTCTTTGACTGTCTGATCTTTCACAGCTGCCAAAGACAAAATACCATTAAATCTTTTAATAGTCTTTGTTAAATATTTTTGTTTCACCAATAAAAGAAGAAAAGATCTGTGTTGCATTGTGATCAAGCATGTTTTCCCCAAAGGCTTTGTCTTACTATTTGGAAAAAATAACTTTAAAACTTATTCAATTGAAATCCATCAAAGCTAATTATTGCGGCTCACAGAGATGAAACCTTGTTTACTCCACTTAAAAAGGACTCATAACTATTTTTTGTCTTATGTGGGTAAGTGAACTTTCGACCTCATCTTCACATAAATGATGAGCAATGCTAACAGTAAATGCAACATGTTGAGGCCTTACTGAAAGTCAAGTGCTGCTTCTTTTTACACATCACACACTGTCTTCTTTTTCCTTCAGTTTCTCATGAACTTGTGATCATCATATCCGAAGCGCTGCATTGGTCCTCACTCTTTAATCACTACTAATCCAAATGATGCACTTTCATATTAGGATTTTCTTCAGCCTGTCGACTTAGCTCTTGCATGGATTTACCTTATTACTGTTGGCTCTCTGTGACATTCTTCAGCAGCTCCCTCTTTGCCCTCTGTTTCAAAGCAGGAATAATCCAGACAAGATTTATCAAGGTGATTTATTGGGACAAAGTGCTCCTTTAAAGTAGAATCTGGACCACTTGGAGGCTGCCAGGTTGTCTTAGTGCCACAGTTTGTGAGCACATGTGTTCAATTTGACTGTCCTCTACAGAAGTCCTAAGTGGACAAATTTACATTAGAGTATCTACTCAGTTTTCCTGTGATGATAATAATTTTCAGGTTGTTTCTCAATCTTAACTTATGTATTTCCTGTTCAAAGTTGCAAAAGCACAAAACAATCAAAGAAATAGGCAAAACTTAACTCATTAGTGTGCAATGGCAGCATGGCATGTCATGGTCTGACCACAGGAGTCAGCCTATTGTTTTTGTTTCTACATCATCAGAAAAGTATCGGTCAATGTGGTTTTGTACTGCAAATGGAAATAAACAGAACAGAGCTGAAGTGAGTTATCACGAGCAAACCGGCTTTGATATTCTGATAGAAGTTTATCTTGTGAAATGAACCCAAAATGATTTGTTAAAGGAACATTGAGTAAAGAAAATGTACAGGTGTGTGTCAACTTGGGGCCTCTGTACACCTCTGGTCAACTTGCAGAGTTTTTCTTCTTTTGTTGATGAATCAAAACAAAGATTTAACAAAGACTATTAAAGGATTTTATGGTATTTTTTCTGTTGCAACTGTGAAAGATCAGACAGTTAAAGGGGACAAGTTTGTGCTTGTTTCACCTCTAAAGGTGGGAGTGAAGGTGTTCTGTTTCAGTCTCCCCTCTCCTTACTGTCTGTAGTCACAGTATCAGTCTTTGGGTAACACCTCCAGCTGCAGAGAGGTGCTTGTCAGACCAGTTTTACTCATTGTTTGTGTGCACAGTGAAGTATCCTGGGAAGCCCTCGCAGACTGAAGATCAAACTGGAGAAACAGGATTTGCTCCTGTGCATCTGTTGTTAATGAAGGAGTTTCTTTGAACGAAATGTGGGATTGACTTGAACACACATCACAGGAGCCAGAGAGGACGCTGAATGTGTTTGAACTCATCACTTTAAGGAAAAGAGAATTCGCTACAGGTGAGTGTTGCTATATTTCTTGACTATAAGCTTGTCTTTTTGTTCTCCCAATCGTATGTATTTCATGTGGCTTCATGGTTCTCAGGTAATGTCATTTATTAGATAAATGTTTTCTTTGTAAGATTGCCATTTATTGTTTCTCACAGAGACCTTGTGGGTTCCTTTCTTGGAGGGAACCATTGAATCAGTTGTCTCCTAAATGCCGTGCTGACATGTGTAAAGAGTCTATCAGTAATCTTGGCTTTTTAAACCTCAAATTCTTATTTAAAATGTTGTTTGGTTGATGATGTTTGGTTTAAGAACTGCCTTTGTTTGTTAATGAAAGTAAAAAGCCCATATGAGTCTGATTGCAGTCCTATATGGACACTGTGACATGTATAAAAGTTCATGGCAGGTGAACAGTCATGCAAGGTATTGTAAGCAGTCTTATCTGATCGTACGTATTAATTTCCTTACTGTAAACAGCGCTGAAAAGCACTTAACACTAAACAATGTCTGAACGTCACCATTGTAAACTGGTATGTATGGCGGAAGCATCTGGACTGTGAGCTGAATTCACCTTAACATATGTTACAGTGATTAATGAGAAGGTAAAGAAAACTCTCGAAGAAACTTCCACAGTTACATTATGATCCACTCGTGATGATAAAATATCCAACCACAAATAGCCTGTCTGATCACAGGAGGCAAGAATTCTCAGACAGATAAAACATACACAGAAACACACACACACACACACACACACACACACACACACACACACACACACTGTTCAGTCACGTCCTTATTTCCCCCTGAACGCAGAGCCTCAGAATGATTTATTATCCGAATCACAAAACGTGTTTGCTGAAAGTGCTTCACTCCTTCTTCCTTAAGTTCATTTCAAGAGTTAAACAATACATGGAGGTAATAAAATCAAGAGCAAACGGGTGTGGCTTTTGTTTTACACATACACGTCGGCCACTGGTGTGTGGGAGGGCGAGGCAGGCAGGTAACTCACCTGGAAACTTCCTTATTGTGGAGCAGGAAGGAGTGAGCGTCAGAGTGAAAGAGGCACGGAGGACTTTTCACGTTCCTTCTTCTTTCTTTTTCTCTGGTTGCTGTTTCTTTTCTCTTTTAATTCAACTCTGATATGACCTGATTTGGAGCTGTGCCAGTTGAACTTATATGTCTCACTTCTCTCTGACTGCCTGATCTGGTAAATATCCTCCTCTTACTATTAACTATACATGTATCTGCAACTCTGATACACCAAGTTTTGCTTTCACATAAATTTTTTCATTTAAACGTATTCATCATTTTAAAAACATCTTTTGGGGGCTTCTTGATAACTTCCTCCTTCTGTTAGGACTCCATGCTCCCAGTAAATTAAATACAGTGCTCTGCTGTGTGTTATTCTTGGCAAAAATGAAATAAAGATTCATCGGATATAATTATTTTGGCTCATATTGTCCAAACGTAGGCCTGAGCGGTCAGAGTGAGAAGAGCAAAGGATCAAGAGTTAAAACATCCTCATTCTCCTGGGAATACAGCTGTGTTGTTCATCAATTATTCCACAGTGAATACAGTTATCAGTTAAACTTGTCTTTGAGGATGAAATGCAGCTGTATAGAGTTTTTTTCTTTTCATTTTATGATTGTCTTATTTAAAATAAATAAATAAAAAAATAAATTATATATATATATATATATATATTTTTTTTTTGTGAATTTCCAGGTCAGACACTTTCATCACACAATCAGCTTCAGGGAATTTCTCTTCAAATGTAGATTGCTCCACATTAACCTGAGCATACAGTACATGAATGTTCTGACTGTGTCATTTGGGTGGGATTTTGTACTGCCGTTTTTAAAAGTTCCCCTGATGTTGGTAAGGAGACTTTTCCATAAGGTCTTCCTGTCATGTCTCAGATTAGGTTGAACACTATAAAGTTGCAGGCTTTGTATCAGTGGCCCCTGAACTGTTAAACGAACCAAATCGTAAAACATATTTAGCTTCAAAAGCTTTTAACCCAGCATGAACGTTGTATGGTCTCTGTGTATCCGTCTGTGTTTCGATGTAAGAACAGTTTGTTTTCATGTATTTAAAAGTGTTGTTGTGTGCCTTCACATGTTTTCATCTAACTTCACGTTGTTTTTACCTGCCTTTTATGGGTTTCATCCATGTTGTGTGTGTTTCTGTCTTCTTGTAAACATGTTCTTTCTCAGTCCACCTTCTTTCCCCTGGTTAGTCTTTAATTGTTGTTTACATCATCATCTAGCTGACCACAAGGGACTAAGCAATTTGAGGGCTCGTCTGGGATAAAAAAAAAAAAGACATTGGAAACTTTAATTTTGAATAACTTTTATTTTTTCATACAAGCACTGTAGTGTCCAAAGGGAGTGCGACCAGTCTGCTGTAAATCTGAAGAAGTAGTTTGAGTACAGTCTGCAGGCTTTGTCCAAAAAATGTTCAGGATTAGAGGGAGATCCTGCCCACACAAAGTTCTACTAAACACTATATAAAGTCAGAAACCGCCTCTTGTCTTTCCTCACTCTGCAGCTGTGAGAGGTCAGCGTGTGCAACATGTTCTCCTCTGCTGTCCCGTACAAGAACCAACACTACAGTGACCTGAGGAGGGACTGTATCAGAGACAAGACTTTGTTCGAGGACCCAGAGTTCCCAGCCAACAATTCATCGCTGTTTTTTAGGAAAGCAATTCCTGGATATGTAGAGTGGAAACGACCCGGGGTGAGTGGCACAAGGTCCAGCTGGGAAAGCAATTATTGCTGCTTATGAACTGTGTTACATTTTACTATACAGGAGCACTTCTTAAAGGCAGGTCCAAACATGTATTGATGACGTGCAGACAGTCTGAAATCAACACAGAGTTCAGTGACACAAAATCTGAGATTGACTTTCCATTTTTGATAAACGGAAACAAATAACTTTCTCCAATTTTATTTTTAACAGCAGATCATTTTTCGCTCATTAGTCAAAACTACTCTGTAATTTGCTAGTACATTATTATAAATAGCATTTGTCTCACAAAATAAATGTTCATAAGAAATATTCAGAATCAAAATAAATTTTATTCTGCATATTAAAGGAGTTTGACGTCTGTCAATTTGCTCTCCATGCAAATCATAAAACAGGAAATATTAAACCCATCTGTAAAAGCCTAAAAGACAAGAGTGCAAAATATATATCAATATTATAATAAATGTTGTAATGATCTAATCATTAAATGAATCAATAAATCTTTATTTGTGTAGCACTATTTTGTGACAAACTCTCCAATGAAAGAGCAGCTGAGTCTATGAGGCGTCTACTTGACGTAGATAGTGTCTTCAAAAATATGTTTTCTAAGACCATAAATAATTAAATTTGCTCAAACTTTTCACCATAACACTGTGTTATTTGTCGTAGGAGATAGGCTCTGAGCCACGTCTGTTTGTGGAGGGCATCAGCGCTCACGACCTGAACCAAGGACTGGTGGGAAACTGCTGGTTTGTTGCAGCTTGCTCCTGTCTGGCCTTGAAGCCAAACCTCTGGAAGAAGGTGAGTTAACTTTATTCTAAATGTGTAAGACGAGCAGCTGGAGAAATTAACATTGGTTAAAAGAGAGAACGTTTAAATGGTTGCTTTAGTCAGAGCAGAACTGATTGTTCAATGTGAATTCCCTAAGGGGTTCACGCATGATTTACATGACAACGTCAGAGAAAATGACATCACTGGTCTTTGCTGGTAGAAACCAGCTAACACCATTTCTATAGATTCATTTTATATGCTTTCATTTCAGATTTACATCGAGAAGAGCTTTTAAATCTAAAAACTAAGCCGACTAAGCAATTTAGAAATCCTAAAATAACAATTAAACTTTGTGTGGATGCTTTACTGAAAAAGCTCTAAACTTTATTAACTAATAATTTGTTGCTGGATTAACTGAAATATTAAAAGACCCATAAATACAATGTAATAAGGGAAACAATGTGAGAGAAAATAAAGGCCTAAGATTGTATACTCAAAAGCCAGTGACAAACTTCATGTTCAGCTTTGTGTGGCAAGTTTAGTGAGAAAAATGGCACAGGGTGTTCAGTCTCATGTTCAGAGATCAGTCTATTAAAAAATGTAACAGATAAAGCCAGTGTGAGTCTTTGGAAGCTTTCCAGTGTCACATTTTTTAGTCTTATCTCTCAAGTAGTTCCCTCTGGTTAAAAGTCCCCTGTTTAAAACTAAATAGATAAATTAAAAATCAGTACCTGATTTAATATATAATAAGCCTCAGATATAATGCGATACAAAGAAAGCAAAGAAAAGTGTTCTTATCAACCACGGTTATAGTCTTAAAGGAAGATACAATGAGCTATACATTTCCTGTTGAACTAAAGATAGGCTACTTTTCATGTGGTGGGTCTGTGTAGACACCCCCCCCCCCAAAAAAAAGGAAAAAAGAAAAAAATTGTTTTAAAAGTGTATATTTATGTGGCCTAACTTAGCTAAAAATCACATCCTGGTTTAGCAACAAGGGGCACGTGTCTGAAATAACTTTTTCCTTGAAACACAACTTATTTTAAAATTGTAATGCTTTTTATGAATGGAGCCTGTCAAATGATCTTTTGCTGTGTTGGTAGACTGTAGCGCTACAGCCCTTATTAGTGATGAGTCATTTTCGCTGTGTCATGCTAACTTACATTACAGTTTCTGTTATGTAATGCTGCCCTGCCCACCTCATCCTCAGACCAATAAAAACTGTTGTTAAATATCTGTCAATTTGATTATCTTCTTTTCTAATGACACTGTACATATTGTTAAACATAAACCTGCATGTTGGCATTAGCCTAGTTAGCTCAAAGCTAATTTACATCTGCAATGTCAGTAAGTGTTAGGCTATAGTGACCGTATCAATCATTGTGATTAGCTGGGAATTGTTAAAGAGCTTTAATGCTCCTTCCTACACCTAATCCATTGTTATTATGAAAAACAATTTGGGAATTGTTAAATTGTATGTCTGATTAGGTTACTGTTACTGCTTACTTTCTTTTGAAAGTCTTCCAGTTGAAACACACTAGTAGCTATATAAAGTATGGGCTATATTCACCAATTTTGGTCAGCTGACAAAGCTGAACTGGAAAAAACTCACTGACATCTATGGCTTTGTGTGGTTGTATGTTTCCAGGTAATTCCTGACCATGAGGATCAAGAGTGGGATCCCAAACACCCGGAGAGTTATGCAGGAATCTTCCACTTTCAGTTCTGGGTGTTCGGAGAGTGGGTGGACGTGGTGGTAGACGACCGACTGCCCACAATCAACGGAGAGCTAATTTACTGTCACTCTAAAGACAACAACGAGTTCTGGAGCGCTCTGCTAGAGAAGGCCTACGCCAAGTATGCTAACATTAACATTGATGTAGCGTCATACTTACACTTTCAGCAAAACAACACAATTCTGACATGTTCATTCCCTTCTCCAACTGTACTCTTTACTAACTATGAGCATAACGTTAGCATTTAGGCAATTGGTTGCATTTGGTACCATCATTGACTCTGCAGCAGTTTTGATGTCCCCTCCCTTTTTCTAATGTTCACAGCTGATCAGATTCTGATGCTGACACTGTTTCGGCAGCATTGTGTTGTTATTGGTTTTTTTTTGCAATGGCTGATGTACATCAAATCTGGCACATCCCCTTGACTACAAATATTAACTAAACTCTGCGTGCAGACTGTCTGGGTGCTATGAGTCCATGGAAGGGGGAAACACAGGAGACGCTGTGGTGGATTTCAGTGGGGCTGTAGCTGAGGCCATCAACCTGGAGGCAGATGCGTACTATAAGGACCAAGAAAAACAAGACCAGCTGTTTGAGGATCTTCTGAAAGTCTACGACCGTGGAGGAATTATAAGCTGCTCTATTAAGGTCTGCGCTCTTCTTGTTATCCTCTTTGTGTCTGCACTACAGAGAAACTGCAACTTATGTTTTTTTTTTTCATGATTTCCGTCTTCAGGCACAGCCTCATGAAATTGAGGCCAGGATGGCTAACGGGTTGGTGAAAGGTCATGCGTACTCAGTGACTGCAGTGAAGAAGGTGCGTTTGGGTCATGGGCTGATAGCCTACTTCAAAAACGAAACCATTCCTCTTATTCGAATGAGGAACCCCTGGGGCAAGACAGAGTGGAAAGGAGCCTGGAGTGACAGGTAAGAACAGGTTAGGACAGCACACAACTTGAGCAGTCTTCACTCATTGTTATGTAACTGCATTAGAATAGCAAGGACGCAGGCAAAGAGTTGAAGATGAGCCGGACTTAATAGATATCTTGATTGCTGGCATGAAACCCACCTGTCAGCCAAATCAGGGCCATCCCAAATTATGCATTACCATCAGCTTTAATATGATAAAAAATTAATCAGCCAATCTGAATTTATGTAGTACAATTCATATGTTATGTGAAGATACTCTTTAAAGATCAGATAAAAGACCTTTCTCACTGCTTTATTACAAAGACCAAACGTTAATCTATATAATCACAGAACTAAGCAACATTTCACAAAGTTAAAGTAGAAGAAGAATTACCAAACAAATTCAACCAAGTACAGTTTTACCCGACTGTAAACATTTTCATTCTATTGTAAAAATTTAATTTTAAAATGGGCTCTAATTTTTAATTACTTTTTTTGATCCATTCTCAACTGGACACTCGTTCCACATTTTTCAACAACTGCTACTTGTTTTAATATCACTGCATCAATAGGCAAAGGTCAAAGGGCAAATTCCTCTCAAAAAGAGTCTTTCCTTTTTGTTTTAAGATTTATTTGGGGCTTTTTGCATTTGTTGGATTGAGAGTGGATGACATATAACTTTAAAACACGTCATTATAACTTTAAAACAACTCGTATGCAATAACTTAAGAATCTTATTTACCTTTTTTTCTGCTGGTTTTTTTTTAGCTCTGAGGAATGGTCAAAGGTGGGTGATATGGAGAGAGGAAACCTGGGCATCACAGTCGAAGACGATGGAGAGTTCTGGTGAGTGATCGCGTTTGTGTACTTAAAACAACACCTGTGTGGTAAAATTATTTCCTGTTTTAAAATGCTCAAAGCTCAAAGGAACTTTTGATTTAAGTCAACTATGGGATCCTCTTATTTCTTTGCTGACTTGTTCTCTACATATTTGATCCGCAATGTGCTGTTATAATCTTTGTTTGACGCCAACCCTGTAGCAGTGGTTTCAGGGCATTAAGAATAAAAATGAAAAGGCATTATACTGAGTGTTGGGTTTGATTTTCAAGCCCATAAAGAGGCATCAGTATTGATTTTGGTCAGTTTCATAACCAGATAAAAACTCCTCATGGGTGTTTGACCTTCTGCGCTCACACCCACAGGATGTCATTCACAGACTGGTGCAAGTTCTTCACGGATGCAGATGTGTGCCGTCTCATCAACACCTCCTTGATCAGCCTTCATAAAACATGGCATGAGGTAGTTCACTTTGGGAGCTGGACCAAGAATGCAGAGCCCCTTTTAAACCGCTGCGGCGGCTGTGCTAACCACAGACGGACATTCCTGCAGAACCCACAGGTACGACACAGTGGACACAGTTCTGCTCTTGTTTCCTGTCTTCCTGCAAATGTTTACATCATTTCATTTCATATTTTATTCGTCATATTAACTCAAATTTTCCGCGTCTTTCACAGTTCTTGTTTGATGTTACAAAAGAGGAGGATGAGGTCCTCATCTCCCTGCAACAGAAAGACATCAGGATCCACCGAAAAGTTGGTCAAGGAGAGAATTTAAGCATCGGCTTCACTGTCTTCCAGGTAACACAGCGTGACAATCTTTCAACATTAAAACAGAAACTTTGATTGTATGCTTGTAAAAATCCAAACCTTTTCCAATACCACAGCAACAAAAATAGAAGCTGTAGGCACTAATATGGGGTTTGTTTTTAACGGTAATTGCCCAATTATTGCAACCAATCTCCCGCATACTGTCTTAATTGCACAACTACGCTGGCAACTTTCCAGAACCAACCCCTGTCAGTGTGTTTGTGCAGCATCATCAGTGCTGCCCTCTGGATGTTTAACACCATCGCTGCTCTCATGACGGCTTTGGGTTGAAGATATGAATGAAGGTCTGCTTTTTGATACTGTTAATAATTGAAATGACATTTTTTTTATCATTTAAAAACTCAGAATCAAAGCATTAATTGATCATATGAAGTGCTCTTTGGCTTTATAATCAAAAAAGGACTAAACCAGGGGTTTCTCAGAGGAACATATTTGAAGGGTTTGTTTGCAAAAAGATCTCTCTGAGACTAACAAGCAATAGGTTCAGTGAACAGGAAATGGTTTTCGTCTGGGACAAAGCGGTTTGTCAAAGGTCAGTTTATTTTGAGGGAAAACAGGGTCATTTCATCATGTTTTGGCTCTCATTTTGTTCAAAGATCTTGGCTTTGTTTGACTCCTCATTTGTTGAGTTAACAGTTGTTGGGTGTTTGTAATGACAGGCAGACATGTCTTGATAAGTTTATCACAACTAAAACAGACCGTTTCAACAGGAGGCTAAATCATACATGATTTAAGAAGATATAAGCACATACTTTGCTGATTGTTTCAAGCGGAAAAACACAGTGGAACCAAAGTCAGTTAAACTTCCAGGAGGAGTTTGTGTTCCTGTGTTCTGTTGCAGCCATTACAGACATCTCACGAATGATGAGTGAACTTGGTGGTTGCTGGAGTAAAAAAAAAAAAAAAAAAAAAAAAAGCATGCCATTACATTCCTTCCAAGTTACAACACAATGTGGATATTTAAACCACAACCTCCCAGAAAAAGCTGAAAAAGTTCAACTTACTCCAGTGTGAGAAGTTTTATATTAGTGATACTTGTGTTTAGCATGGTAAGCATTATTATATTTGAATCAGGATAACTTATTCATGTGTTTTAGAAGACGCCCAAACTCTTTCTTAAACTGTGAAGTCAGCTAAAGCAGCTGCATAAACCTGCCAAACAAGACCTTTTCCCACTGCTGGGATTAGATAGTCACTATATAATGAGGCCTTGTAACCTTTGTGGTGAAACTGACGTCATATTTCCCGTAGCATAATTAACTCGTCATGGATCTGCCTCAGTTCACAAACACGCTGCACGCTCTTATCATGCCAACGTAAGTGCTGCCAAACAGGACAGAAATGCCACAAAGAGCATGTGATTAAATGAGGCTGCGTGCTTCTGTGAGCCCGAACCCGGATTTAACCTTTGTCATGTATGGTTATCATGTAAGTGATGAATCCTCCTTCTTCATCTGACGAACTCCAGACAGTGTGTCAGCGCTCTGTTGTAATGTTGTCACTCACTACACTTATATTTTCTTCATACTTCAGGAAGTAGCCGACTGGACAGCAAAATGTTTCAGCAACATCTGTGACTTCAGTCAGACAAAATTAAGGCTGAATACTTGACAGCAAAAACATAAAAATAGTAAAGAATCAGTGGACATGTGAGGGCAGTATATTTTAATACATTTACTTTTTAGGTATTGAAATGTTATATTCAAGTGTTATGGGTTTTTTTGGGAGCACCTTGCAGGTTACAGACTGCAGCTGTAATTTAGCACTTTAGTGGTTAAGGTCAATTGACAAACTTTTTTTTTTTGGTCAGTTGACAAGAGAAACCTTTCAGTTTATTCAGAGCTATGATTTGTCTGTTGTAAAGAGAAGAAAAATGTGAACTGCTGTGTAGTACGGCACTGAATTATATGTACTCTGACTCTTAAATAACACACTATGCGCATCCATATAACTCAAGCTTCAATTCATTGTTCTGCCACCAGGAGGCAGACTAGTCTGTGTAGTGTCCTGGACACTGTTAACGCCTTTATAGTGTAATTCTGCATCGCTATATTACAAACATGTTTCATAAAAACATATTAATATAACATCATCTGATAAACTTGACTTAAAGCACATGTGAGGAGTTTTCTCCCTGATTATAAAACAGACTAAAATTAATATTGAAGTCTCTTCTTGAGCTGGATAATTAAACACAACTGTCAGCATCAATATCGATTATTTCTCTGAAGTTTTTTTCTTTCTTTTTTTGCGCCTGTAATGTCAGACGGGAGGTGTCAGAAGTGAAGATGATCCTGAGTGATCCTTTGACACTGTCATTAGATTGCTGGAGGATATTTTTTATTGCTATTTTCCAGAAAAACAAACCCTCCCTACACATGTTCAGGACAACATAAGCAAAGTGATCAGACATACAGATTTTTTCCAAATATGGCACAAAATGAGATTTCCTTCCTGGAGCGTTAAGAGACATGACTTTGCGTCACATGATAACATGTAGTCTAATCAAGACGTCAACTCCCAAAATGTTTAATCCAGTGTTTTAGTTTGTTTCTGGTTCTGATCATATTCTGTACATGATGTTTACATAGAACCTGACTGATCTTATTATTCATCTCCTGGTTCTGACGGTATAGACACTTCTGTTTTGTCTCGGTGTCTAAACACTGGAGCTACATTGTTCATTACCAACAACAGCTTAAAGTGTTTTCATGTCACAGAGAGATCTGGGTCTAGAGTGTGCAAACACATAACCACGGCATTAGATAACCCAATCCTGAACCCAAAGTGAATATATGCTCATTGTCAGAATCACCTGCCAAAACAATATGTTTGACGAATGAAGTCAAGGATTAATTCAGCTGTGTTTTTAATGAAGAATCTATGACGCCCACATGTTTTCCCCGTCACAGGTGGAGCTGAACAGAAAGTACCGCATGCACGACATCCTGACGCAGAAGGGTGTTGCGACGTCCACCTACATCAACGCTCGCACGGTGTTCTTGAGAAGCGTGCTCCCAAAGGGACGTTACGTCATTATCCCGACCACCTTCTCGCCTCAGACACTGGGGGACTACATGATCCGCGTTTTCACTGACGTGGACTCAGGATGCAGGTATGAACAGCTGTGGTGTCAAACCGTTGAACTCTGTGTCACTTAGTGAGCAGCTGAATTTTTCCCAGATCTAAAGAGAGACTGCAGAGTCTGAGAAGAGCACATCTGGTTTTTGACTGCTCATTTCTGCAGGATGGATGCTATCCAAAGAAAATGCTCAGATGAGTGTTTTCAGGGGAAAAAGGGATGATGGAATCATACTCATAATATTAAATTACTTATAAAGTAACAAATCTCTCACACTGCTATTCTTGGACAAAAAATTGTTTTGTGTCTGACTTTCTCTTGGGCCGATCTAAACACAGAACCAAATCATGTTTGCTCACATGAAGGTCATCCAAGTCAGAGTCCAACCAGGTTTCTGTCTGTGAAACAGAAGAATGATGTCACGTCTTGTGTCTTTCACTAAGCAAGGCCAGAGTACCAGGATACAGAAAATCTTCTTTAACAGTCCTCTACTCTCACAGGGAGCTGATGGACGATAAGCCAAAGGTGAAATGTTGGAGTTCATTCCTCGGGTATCCACAAGCTGTGTCTCACGTCTTCGTCCATGGAGCCGAGGGGCTGCAGAACCAGGAAAGTCCAGGAGGTAAGTGGACTCCACACAAGCCAGACTTCACCAAAATATCTGCTGCTCAGTTTGACCTACCTGAAACTCCACAGTTAAGTTTGCTAAACAAGGATCTTATCATGTTTTCATGCAGGTGCAGACCCCTATGTGATCATATCCTGTGAGGGCCGCTCAGTCCAGTCCACCATCAAGAAGGACACCCTGCAACCGGAGTTTGCAACTAGTGCCATCTTCTACAGAAAAAAGCCCAGAAAGCCAATAACTATAGAGGTAAGAGGGCGCCTCTCTGGTCCTGCTGGCTTTTATTTATTCTCTAATGACAGGTGGCACAAATGATTATAGATTGCAATCGGATTGTTATCGAAACGTTGACTTTCCAGACTGAGAAAAACGGCCTTCTTTTAAGCAGGAAGGCTGAAAATATTTTCAATATCCAGCTTTTAAAGGGAGATGAATCATTTTCATTTAACATTGCATTATAGAGACTTGAAACATGTTAGTGTTTTTGTTGTCTTGCTGAGAATTTCATCAAACAACAGCTGGCTTTGATAGATTGACCAGTCAGTTGTTTCATGATAAACCAGGACTGATCAAGCCAGTAACATTTGGCGTTACGACCTGTCACAGAACTCTTTATACAGTAGGAGTTGAAAGCTAAAATAAGCGTCTTGCTCACGTTTAAAAAAAAATGGTGGTCCTGCTGTCATTTCCTGAACAATCTTAGCGATCTCTTACTTGCTGAATACATGATTATAATGGCACTAACCAATTCTAACAGGCAGAGTGCAAGACAGTGTTTAGATACTGTATATTATATTCAGCCCAGAGGTCCCATGAACAACTGAAGACTGAAATCAAGTGACTGTTCTTGACTGACTCAACACTTATGCCAAGAGAAGTGTACAGATTCTGTGTTAAATGTTCATAACCCTATCCACAAACTGTTATCAGAGGATAATTTGATCCCTGTAACACTGAAAACAAAATGCTACGAGAGAAGTTATGGTGTGGGGCCCTCAACAGTGAAAGCGTAACTCTTCCTGGTCGCTTTGTAGCTTCTGACAGTGTTCCAGGGACCATTTTTTTCTTTGAGTAAAGTTTGTGTATGCTGAATCGAGTCACCTCTATGAATGATATTCTCATCATGCTCTACATTTCACATGTCGCGGTCTTGGTCAGGTGTGGAACAGTAACGCTGTGAAGGACGAGTTCATGGGTCAGGTGGTGCTGGCCGGGTCGGTGAAGGACACGGCCGAGCCTCAGAGGCTTCAGCTGAGGAAAAGAGGGCGACAGATGGCTGACGAGATGCCGGGGAACATCAGTCTGAGGATTGTCACGGCAACGCAGCTAACCGCCATGTAACCTCATCAGTGACCTCAGAGTGGGAGGAGTCAGCTGGACAACTCACAACAAGAAACAAACCTTTACACAGATAATTGCACATTGTTGATTTTTCTTGTATTATTCGTTGAGATGGGAGCGGAGTACAATAGGACAAACTGAATGATTGTTTTTATCATTCATTTTTTATAACTTAAAATATTTTATATTGATATTTTGTAAGTTACTTGTGAAAGAATCATTCCTGTTTAAAATATTTTACGCACGATACTGTGAGAAAAAAAGGAAAAACATGTCACTCAAGTCTTAACATTCATTATCACAAACCTTGCCTCAAATACAACACTTTCATCATATTTTTCTCAGCTTTATATTTTACTGTTTTTTTATATATACTCTCGAGCGTTAAAGAAATGTATACATAAATATCAACCCATGAATCATAAAAGCTTTCAATCATTACCACAACTCTTGGTCTTCCTCTTTTTATTTCAGTCCAGTTCCCAAACTGCAATATTTTTTTACACTCAAGACACAGCCATGCACAATTCAAAGTTCAAAAAGTCTATTGCTTCAACCACAATTAAAAATAGTTTATCCAAAACCTCACTTCCCCGTTGCTCAGTTGTCCTTTTTCAGAGATGGGGGAAAGGCCTGCTGAGGTATGCCCGATGGATCAGCAGTTGTTTTTACAAAGCTAGACAATAATAAGAGTAATAATAATAATAATGATGATAATAATTTAAAAAGCAACATTTTTTGTCTTTGTTCCATTCTCTTGATACACATTAATAGAGGAATTTTCACACCACATGTACAGGTTTACACATTCAGAAGAGAGGAATGTACAGGAGCAACCACAGAAAAAAAGGGGCACAGCAGCGGCGTCTCTCGGGAAAAAAAAAAAAAAAAAAAAAAAAAAAATCACCTTTGTGCTCATAGTTCAGACCTGTACATGGGGCCAAAAAAACGTCACGGAGGTCAGCGGAGCTTCCTGACAGGCCACACACACAAACGCACAACGCACACAAATGTACCAACACTCAGAGTGCTGCGTTCTTGGGCTCTCTGTCCAGATGAAGGAGTGTCCACTAGAAAGTCCAAACAGGAGATCCAGGAGTGCAGAAACGGCGTGTGTGTGTGTGTGTTGGTTTTTTTCCTTTTCATCCAGGGTGCAAAACATTTATTGATACCATAGAGCAACCTGCACATGGTCATTTAAAGTTACATACTTCTGAAAAAGGGGTGTTTTCCCGTCATATTTACATACATACATACATATCCTAACAATCTTAACCTATTCCAAGATGAGATACAGTGTATAGTTTTTGTTTTACATGCATGAATTCTGTCACATCCTCCTGTCTAAATCACTCCTTCATCTTCTGTACATCAGCTGTACAAATGGAGGTACAATAGGACTAAAGCAGCTACCCGGCACCTCAGAGTCAAGGTGGACAACATGAGTGAGGCATCTTCTAGTGCAGACTGAGGTAGCCCCCTAACGCACACAAACACACGCACACACATGGAAAGATGCTACACGGGAAAAGCCTGACAAAGCTATGAAGTTCCAACTCAATGTGGACGACCTCTGCGCAGGAGTGAGTTTAAACGCTAACAAGTTAGGAAGGAACTAAAAGAGCAGCGACGACAGTTTCAGCGCTCACCAGGACAAGGTACAATCATGAAATGGCACTCAGTACTCGCTCAGTGGACAACATTCCTCCTCTCTGTCCCATGGATTCACTACAAAACATCGGGATTGCATGGAAAAAAAAGTAACATAAGACACCAGAAAGATACTCAAAGTCACGGAAGCATGTGTGAGCAGCATTTTAAAAAAGCAGAGGAGAAGACGTCTGCAGAAACGATGGTATTGTGTTTGTCAGGTAGGGAGGAAATCTGTGGCGCTCATTCCGGATAAGTCACAGTCATTTCATGCTCTCTGCAATCGAAGACAACCTTTGAATTAAATATAAATTCAGAATATATTCTTTTTTTTTCTTTTCGTTTTAGTCAAAGGGAAATCTCTCCTGTTGAACATGTTGGTCACAGTGATGCATGGCGCATTCAAAGAAACCGTGTGTGTGGCACCAGAACTCCAAATCACTGCAGGTACGACATGTGTGCATCAGGGGGAAAAGCTGCAGGTCAAAAATCTGTGAGGACATGTCTTTCTATAAAGCAGCTCTCGTGCAGTTGAAGGGTTGTTCTTCCAATCCAACACTCTGCTTGCCAGCCACCATTCAAAGCCAAACAATAATATTAACACTAAAAAGGAGAGTTTGTGTTTTGACTTTTAACACTTGAGGCTAATTCTTAATAAACCAGGATGACCCACTGACGCTCGTTTTCAATTGGTTTTGTTTGTAAATTTGCCAGAAGTAAGTTTAAGTACGATTTTTAATATGGCCCTATCGTTGGGCCAGTTTAGACAAATGTGACACTGAACGGATTAAGAAATAAAAGGCACAAAAACCTCAGTGTGTCAGCGTGCAGCAAAGTGTCGGCGCATGGAAGCATGAAGCCATCAAACTGAGACAGCATTCAGAGCCGAACAGATCAGCTTATAAAGGCAAATACGTTGAGTGTTTTACTGTTTTCTGTAGTGATTTTACGTACGCTACATTGATTTTTTTTTTTCTATCTCAGGTGTAAATTGTGCCGTTGAGAGATTTAAATTGTTGCTTTTTGTGGATTTTGTCGATGTAGGTCGTGATGGGTCTTGAGGCTAGACAAGATGAGAACCACTGGACTGAGATATTATTCCGCCCTCATGTTTGCACGTTAATCCATTAACACACACAGAGATTCATATTCATTAAGAAAGCTGTTAAAGTTGTCTCAGAGTTCTGACTGATTTCCAATATTTAAAAAAAATGCAAAATGTGAGGCACACATACCGAGTGTCTATTTTATATTCATCCTCCAAGAGATTCTTGTGCACTATGAATGTTACAGTTAAGGTTGGCAAGCAGTTATGAATGATCCTCTGACTTTGCAGACATTAGTGGTAAGGCTTGCACTATTTTCTATCATTTGAATAACTTCTGTCACATTCCCTGTACCTTTTTTTGTAACGACCGTATTTTCCAGAATTAAATATTAGCAGGTGTAACCTTCAGTTGAAAGGTCTTATGGATGCCATGTATGCCTATGGTAAGATTCAAGGTGTTATGCAGGCAAAATGTGACACAACAGTGTTTCGGTATTTCAAACAATGAGAGAGAAAAATCAGCGGATTAACAAAAGCTAACCTGAACTCCAGTGACTCTGTTACAGAATAAATGTGAGACCTGGATCTCTACTGTGATATGAAGCAGATTAATGGAAGATGGTTAAAGCTGGTAAAGGTCATGTAACATCACACCTGACTGTTTCTGCTGTAGCTGCACCCCCCCCCCCCTTACACGCACACACACATTCACACACAAACACGCACATACGCACAAATATGCCGCCTCGAGATGTGTCAATCTGCGGAGAAGCCGTGGTTTTCCTTAGAGCCAGCGTCATGCAGGAAGGGGTCCCAGAGTCGCTCTCTCTCTCAGATAAGCAGGTGCAGGTGTGGCCTGATTGTGCTCCTTTGAGGGACCAGAGGAAAGAAACTCTCAAACCAGGCTCTTCATCGCTCTCTTCCGTTCACTCCCGGAGTTCCTTCTTGAATTGAACACATTTTCCTTCTGATTTTTTACGGTATTTTCTTCTTCTTTTTTTTTCTGAGACACTTCTGTATGGACATTTCACACAAAGGGATGTGCACCGTTTTTTGTACACACACGCACACTTGCTCACACACACTTGTGATGGACTGCTCTACATGTACAGAGTGCTGGAGAAGTAAACAAGGAGGCAAAGTCTGTTCAGCAGCATGGGGCCGAGAGGCTGCAAGGCCAGATGTCAGTCCTACATGTGAGGCCTGGGGGTCTTTTGTCCTTGTGCTGTCACTGTATGTCACACAATCAACCCCCCTGCCCTTCTTGTGCTGTCACCGTCACGTCACCCACCGCGCACGCACCCAAGCCCCTGCCCCCATGAACGCACGCATCCCAGGCAGGGCTCCAGCCTCAGGTGGGGACAGAGGGCACACCCTAGCGACTGCTGTTTTTTATGGCTTCCTTTGCGGCTACAATCAGAGGCGTCAGGCTGGAGAGAGGCTTCGCCAGCTTCAGGAAGGAATGCTGCAGAGGAAAAAAGGAGAGAAGATGTTAATATGAAGCCTGAAACAAAGGTCTGAAGATGTGCCTGTTCATGGTGGAGTAATGTTGGTTTCCTTTAGAGCTCCGATGAGGAGTTTTGAAGCTAATTTCTCACCTCAAAGATTCATGCTGAGTGATGCATTTGGTTAAAAGAAAGCTTAAAGGATGTCAGAAAACACGAGGTTTACCCCTCAGTCCAAAGAGGGTGCTCAAATTGACATAAACCAAAAGTCCCTCATAGAAGCTTTAAATGATATAACAAAGGACACAGCACGAATTGTGCCCAATATTAAGATCTTTTCGTCTCTGTCTGATAAAATAAAAAAATAAATAAAAATAAAAATAAAAAGAGAAATTCTGCATGTTTGGGTTTTTTGGGGGGGTCAAAGGACTGTGACAAAGCATCAGTACCGTAGTCCTATTTTAGCTTGTGTTTAACTATTTCTGTTTTTACATTTATGGGATATAACATGTCACAAAAGAGTGTGTGCGAGCATGAATCTACCTGGAGCAGCTCTTTAGCAGAGCCTCTGCGGTCCACATCCATCTCCAGACAGCGGTTGAGGAAGTCTCTGAACACAGACGACAGCCTCTCGGGGTTCTGCAGCTCCGGAGTGCCGTTTGTAGCGATCAGGTACAGCGCCTGGAAACACGGATGTCGGTGTTCATTCAAACCTTCACGTTAGCCCCCAAAGTCAATGAGGTTTCATTTCTTTAGGTCAAACAGCGTGACAAATGAGGCCCTATTAAATCATGGCTCGTGGGTTGTCTTACCCTGAGTGGATTCTCATTCAGGTAGGGTGGTTCTCCCTCCACCATCTCTATCGCCATGATTCCCAGGGACCAGATATCCACTTTGGGGCCGTAAGCCTTCCGAGTAACCACTTCAGGTGCCATCCAGTAGGGCGTTCCCACCATCGTGCTGCGCTTGTTCTGCTCTGGGGTGATTTGAGCGCAGAAGCCAAAGTCGGCTGTAGACGGAGAGAGAGAGAGAGAGAGAGAGAGAGAGAGAGAGAGAGAGAGGGAGAGGGAGAGATATAGTTTACTTTTTGATATTCCCCAGTGTCACATATCTTCTCCTCTGTTTTAACCCATATTAAACCAGGCCATAAATGTCTTGAATTCGTTGGTGCTTCAATTCTAGACTGTCATCCAAAAGACAAATTAAAAATGTTTCAAAAAAACCCCCAAAAAAACAACTTACTGAGCTTGACAGATCCATCCATACCCAAGAGAATATTGTCACTTTTGATATCTCTGTGGATCACCTGGTTGGAGTGCAGGAAGTCCAGGGCTTGGAGACACTGCAGAGAGCAACCGAAGTATAAATATACAATATATCAAGATGACACACACTCATAAGAGCGGCCTGTACCAAACACACATATGGTAATCTTTTATTCTCAACAAGGAGAGGAGCTGAACATTTTGTTTCACTCTTTGTGATGCTCTGAATTTAAGAGTCATTCTGATGTCTAAACTTGGCTTCTTACCTCTCTGCAGACTGCAGCGATCTGGCCCTCGTCCATGCAGGTCTCAGTCACTACATCTGTCAACGAACCGCCGGCCAAATACTCCATCACCACCCACAGCTCATCTCCTACCAAGTAACTGAATAAAAAAACAGAAATTTGTTTTCTAATGTAAAAAATGTAAAGTCAGTCTAATGTGATTCATTTAAGTTTTCTGTCAATGCTTCGACAAATCAATAATCTGAGCACGGCGGCGGTGACTGTGGAATAGAGACATAAAGGAACAGAGTTACAGTTATGATACACGTTGTGCTTTATGATGCAGAGTCAGTTACAGCACACAGCAGGTGCTCGAGCATGTTACTGGCAGCTGTGGAAAAACAGCGGAGCCATCAAAGTCATTAAAGCCGAGCTGATTGGAACAGATGCTAAAAATTGTACGCAGACTGACTTTAAATTAAAAACTTTCCAACAGTAGGGGGCAGTAATGTTCCTTTTTGAGGGCTACTGCCTCCAGATTAATGGCAGGAGGGGGAAGAAGACAGAGATGATGAGGAAGAAGAAAAGAAAAAGGATCAGTGAAGCAGGCTCAGAGGATCCCTCAATGTCACTATGGCAACAGCATGAATTGACCTTGAACTCCGAGTTCTGACCACAAATCAGTCGCTAGAGGCAAATTAACATCACATAGAGGCACAACGCTGCAGTTTATTTCGCTTTCAACCTTTAGCCAACTTTAATAAAACTAAAATGCTTTACGTACAAATTTCTAGAATAAGGGTGAGTGTTTGAATGAACTTTGTTTAAACTATGATCTGCTGTGTAAATACTGAAGAAGCAAAACAGATGTAAATGTTAGATTATGTTGAAACTATTAGTAAACGTTCCAAAATATGTACGTTCAAATAATTTGTCTTAATGAAACCAAAATCCCCAAAAGTTCTATTTTCTGTGTACAATTTGAGCATCTGTTTATTTTGCTCACTTTTATTTCAACCTAATCGATGTCTTTGGATTTTCTGTCAGTTTAAAAAAAAACCGATCTCTTCAAAAAAGTTACAAAGGAAACAGCGATGGCCTTCAAATTGTATTCTGAGGTGAACATCCTTTTAAATGAGCATGAATAGTCTTAGGTCTGGGGTTGATCATGTGAACCGTACCTGTCCAGGTAGTTCACTATGTTAGAGTTTTTGTTTTCCCTCATCACCAGGATCTCGTTGATGATCAGCTCCTTCTTAGGCTGCTGCTGCAGGTTCATCTGCTTGATGGCCACCTGAGAAAACAGACGAGGAATGTGTTGCTCAAGGCACGAGTGAGCCTGCTGGCTTAGCAGGGTGGAAGAAACAACATACAGCCTGTGAATGTTGTCCTCCAAACATGAGACTCTGACCTACCTCTTGGCCTGTTGCTATGTCGATGGCTGTGTACACAGTGCCGGATGCTCTAATGAAACACAAGATCAAATCACATCAGATAAATAAATGACACATCCTGTAGACACTGATGATTGAGGAATATGGAGAATAATTTATCCTAAAATGGTCGGATCAAAAGCCCCTGTACCTCGTTTTCATTTAAATTTACCAGAAACCTGGAAAATACACTTTAACATGACTCATCTAAAATCATCACTGATTTAGGGAGCTGGTACCTAGTTACCTATCTGGCTGCCCAGATTCAAATCTGACCTGTGGCTCCTTTACGGTCATTCTCCACTCTCTCAAATAAAGGCCCTGATTTAAACTACTGAAAAAAATCCTCCCAGATTTGTGCTTCATGATCTGCTGGAGCATGCTCATTATATCTCCGACAAACACAGATCCATCTAAATGCCTGCATGAATCGGCTGAAGATCACTTTGCGAGGTGAAAGAATACAAAGGTACAGGAACTTTGTGAAACCGTTCAGTTAAAAAAAATAAAATAAAAAATCTCTGCTAATGTCTTTTCAAAATACAAATACAAAAACACGCTATTTAAATTGTCACACACGCTATATGGACTGATGTCTTAGAATAATGAGCCAACAAGGAATCGCCACAGCACACAATGACTTCAGTTCTCATTAGTTCCTCATTAACAAACATTATTGCAATTTGTACCTCAGAAACATATCTGCATTTAGAAAACCTGAAGAGTTCAGAGCATACAACGCTGCTCAAAGGAATGGTATGCAGTCCTTATTTGGAGGTGAAACTCATGATACTGAAAATCTTCTCTCTTCCTCCTGTTTTCAGCTTCACCTGTGTGCTGTCACAGGCGCTGAATAATGGAGCACAGTTCCTGGTACTAATAAGCAGACAGTTATCTACTGTTTCAGATAGCAGCTTCCTGATCAAATATAGAAACAGTGAGCGAGAACAGATAAGAAGTGCACGGTTTTTATCTTCTATGCGGATGTGGGGTGAACAGTGAGAGTGAGTAAGAGTCAGAGAGAGAGAAAGAGAGTGAGAGAGAGAGAGAGAGAGAGAGAAAGAGAGAGAGAGAAATAGAAATAGAGAAAGAGACAGAGAGAGAGAGAAATAGAGAGAGAGAGAAAGAGAGAGAAAGAGAGAGAGAGAGAGAGAGAGTAGCCTTCAAAACTGAAAGACATGAAGAGAGGGGGAGAGACACAGGGAGAGAGAGAGAGAGAGAGTAGCCTTCAAAACTGAAAGACATGAAGAGAGGGGGAGAGACACAGGGAGAGAGAGAGAGAAATAGAGAGAGAGAAATAGAGAGAGAGAAATAGAGAGAGAGAGAGTAGCCTTCAAAACTGAAAGACATGAAGAGAGGGGGAGAGACACAGGGAGAGAGAGAGAGAGAGAGAGAGAGGGAGGGGGGAAGATGGCTGAGCTAATCTGGCTCTTGGCCATTTCAGGATACAGTTCTCATTTCCTCTCCTTTTACTTTCTCCTCAGTCATCCAACCTCACCCTCCCTGGTCACCGCAGCTCCATCTCTCCCGCAGAGTCTGACTGAACCTTAGTTTCGCTCCATTTCAATAACTTTGACAACCTCTTCCCGATCAAAGATGGACTTACCCTTGTCCTATTTTCTCGAAGCGTGTGTACTTCTTTTTGGGATCCCCCACGCTCACGATACTCCCTGAGTCAGAGAGAAAGCACATAAAGATAAATAATGATTAAGGTCCAGCTTGGGTTTGGAACAAACCGCCATGACGACCTTCACGCAAAGACAGAATAAATCACTGCAAAGCTTTTTCTTCTCTTCTTTTTAAGCCATGCGCTGCCTCTGAGGTCAGCTACATTTCTAGTTCGCTGCGCAAGATACAAATCTCAAGCCGTCCAGGGACGTCCAGAATCAATAAGAAAAGTTCTGTTCTGCCAGAGTTTGATTACATTTGTACTTCTTGCTCAGTTTTTAAAATCTTTGTTTCTAAATATGCTGATTTCACGCTCCAGAAGTGAAAACAGACATTGTACACCAAGTATCCAGCTTGTCTCATGAAACATACACACACTGATTTAACATAAGCACCCAAACTCCGAAAAAACCCAGAACTTTTACATTCTATTGTTTTAATGTAATTATTGTTTTGACTCTCTAAGCTCATGTGAGGAACGTTTGAGGACCCCTGTGAAAAAAGCAGGACGATGCATCTCTTTGCTGATCTTGTCCTGGTTATTAGTCGGTGAAGTTTTCTGACAAAATGTAATCCTTCTTTTTTAACATGCAAATCACAACGACTCTTTGGCATGGGAAAGTTTTTTTAAAGGTTGTGTGCCAGCTGGATGTTTATTGCCTCATCTGACACCGACCCCACAGCAGAGGTGACAGGCTTTAAAGTGTCCGTGAGGAAATGATCAATCTCCACTCAAGAGGGTGGTGTTTGCTTTTGAGGTCATGTACAGATATCAGTATTGATTTCAGTGTGCTTCATTACCATGGAGACACTACATTTAAGAACATGATTTGATTTCATAGCAAATAAAGAGATTATGACGTTCATTTATGGAGACACGCTTCATGGGAAATATAACTGAACAGATAAAATACATTCTGGTGAGTGAAAAATGACTTTTTAGTATTTCAAAGATGTGAAAAAATGAGCATTTCTTTAAATTCACTTACTGAGTCTCTCCAGAATCTCCTCATCTGTCATTTTGGACTTCTTCCTCTGGCGGTCGGTGTTGCGGTACATCGTGTTGGACGTGTTCTCCGGCTGGACCTGCGATTCCGGCGGGGTCACGACCTCTTTCACAGGGGTGGGGGGCTTTGGTGGATCCATGACAGAGCGTGTGTAGATCTGCCAGGCGAAATTGAATTATGAAATAGATGCAGACAAGACTGCACGTTCAGCAAAATGATGTCCCCCAAACCGTGCTGTTTAAAAAAAAAAAAACTCACAGATTTGGTGTGCTCGGGCCGAGGCGCGATGACCGGAGGCATCTCATCGTCATCATCCTCTTCTTCTTCCTCCTCCTCCTCTTCCTCTTCTTCCTCATCCTCCTCTTCTGACACAGGGGGAGCGATTGGGGGCTCTGTCGATGAAGTTTTGGCTCCCTGGAGGGTAGAGATGTAAGTAAGCCTGGGAGCATGTGGCATATAGCAGCAGGGAATAAAAAAGTGTGTGCAGAGCCTGAAATTCTTCCCCAAACTTAAGAAGATAAACACTTTATCTGGAGTAGTTACCAGAGTAAACATCCGGCAAACCAAACACCAGACATGAAGAAGTTGTAAACGATCATTTCAAGCTGCAGTGAAGGTTTTTTTTCTCCTACTTTATCGTCTGAATCAGGTTCAGACAGCAAGTAATTCAAAATCATTGAAAAGAAAACGAGCACATCAGGTCATGATACAGTTCTGTTGTGACAGTAAAGCCTGTAACAGATCATCAAAGCACATGTGAATGGGATTAAATCATCAGGAACATTTCTGTTAGTCGTGGAGGGAAGTTTAATGAGTCCAGTTAGAGCTTCAAAGAAAAGCATTAAAAACAAAAGAGAGGTGTGATTCAGTGCAGTTAATCTAAGGGTATAAGTAACAAACTGCTTCTTATGTAACCGTGCTGCAGAAGAAAACATGCAGCCACATTGCAGTTGTGTGCAATATGAAGATGGACTTCCTCTGTATGTGAAAGATACCTTTCAACGAGTCTTATTAAAAAGCCTCTGGCATAATTATTATGCCTAATGCTCTGCCTTTATTTCCCCCATCCAAAACTCTGCGAGCCTTGGATCATCTTCCTCTTTTGGAATGGAAACACTTCCATCCATTTCCAGTCTCGTCATGCATAAATGAAGCGGTGCAGCTTAGTAGTAGTGATTAAAGGGAAAGGGGTCTGGCTGAAGGAAAGTCCCAGTCCTTTATCCAGACATACTGGGCCTCTGACCTGCTCCAATATTGGGGGGGGAGAGGGGGGGGGGGGGGGGTTCTGGGCCAAGACTGCAGTGCAGAAATGAGTCTAACTATAAGCAGTGCCATGTGTTTTTTAATCGCAGAGCCATGCCGTAATGTCTACAATGGGGATGAAGTGACAGGCACATTATTGGGAATGTGGTTCTAATTGTAAGGATTATGAGCTCATACATGCAGTTTGACAGTCATCACAACCCTCTATGGCATGCGCCCCAGCCCTGCCATTTCAGAGAGCGTCCGTTAGAAAAAAGGTAGGAGGTGCTCTTGTGGAAGATAATAAATACATCTGAAAAATAGAAAAATGAATAGATCCAATCATAGCCCCCATGTGATTTCAATACAGAGTGATAATGGCTCGAAAATCAAAGAATTGTACTTTTTTTTTTTTGCCAAATTAGAAGATCAAATTTAGCTCCAAAGCCAATGCAGAGAAACATCATGTGGAAAGTAATATGGAGGAGTTACCTTGTCAAATAATGCGCTGCAGGTTCTAAGGCTGACAGGAGGCCCGGATGACAGCAGCCGGTTCTGAATGTGAAGGTTGAGAATGGGAGGTTTTACTTAAGACAAGCCCACACAATGATTAAGAGTATTCAGGGGAGAGAGGGGGAGGGCAGGGGTTCGCTAACTGAGGGATGGACATCGGGCCCGTAAATGTCCTCCAGACACTCAGCATGAGGAGAGGAAATGAAAGACGCCAGCCAAGAGACAACCTTCCTTTAATCCTCCTCTCTTAATCATGATTTCTATTCAGATTTTAAGTATAAAACTGTGTTTTCATCGTCTTTTATTTAAATGCAGAGATGTGGTGGACAATTTCTACTTCTTTTATAGATATATAGTAAAGATACAACCACAAAGACAGAAAAACATGCTTCCATAAATGTATTAACACTAACAATCAGTCATCAGCTCTTAATGCCAAGTGGAACTCACAAAATAAAAAAATCACACTGTGTTGTTACAACTTGCACAGACTTGAAGAAAACTTTTTGATAATTATTAATTAGCTGCTCACTGATTAAGTACAAATCATACAGACTGATTCAACCTTTATTGGAATAATTCATCTTAGATTACGTACAGTGAGAGAGACAGCCCACACACACACTCCTCACACTCCTATTTCCTAAAGGTTCATGCTGTAGAGAGTTATACAGCCAGAGGCTGAGCGGCCTGGCTGAACAGCTGACACTTAAGTTAAACATTTCCTCGTGGGTGGTAGAGGAAGTATAAAATAATATAATAACCAGAAAAACTCTTAAATCAACAAGGGGACGCCTCACACGTCACATTGGCACAAACACAGGGGCAGTGTATTAAAAAAATGACAAAAAAATGTCTCTATTGTCTGGTCCAAGCAGCCCATCAGTGATACAGAGAATATTATTGAGGCTGTAAGAGTGACAAAATCAGGGACAGTTTAGACTTTCTCAAGTCTCAATTATTACACTGTGATCCGGCCAAGACTGCATTAAGATGCAAAACAGTGCGCTGCTATCTGCAGATATAAATGTATGCTGTACTAAGGTCAAGGTGAGGCAGACAGACCTGGCTGCATGCTTTAAAAAAGATCTGACAATAACACCAGTGAAGGGCTACTTGTTTTCCTCTGACTCATCATAAAACAGCTTAATAACGTTGTAGGAATTGTAAATCCAAAACAGCAGGGTTGATAAAATCATGGACTGTAGACAAAGATCATCTTTTTATGGAGTCTACGGGACAAAATAGGAACAAAAAGCAAGTCTACCAGATCAGGTAGCTCACGATGGGTTCGTTTTGCTTTGAAAAGTAATAGTGCTTCTATTGTTGATCAATATTGAGACCTTCCTAAAGTTCTGCTTATTTGCGACAGTACAGCCCAATACAAGCAGCCAATAGCTGAGTCACCTCTGCAGGCCATGCACCGCTGTGACAGTCCAAGGCTGAGATGCTCTTAATACCCTCACTGGGATAGCTCAACCTTTTAGACACACTGCCACACCCGCCTGCTCTTCAGTGGCAAAGAGCTCTTTCAGGCAATAGCCCTGCATTAAGTGAGCCTATTGTAGTTTGCCTGGGGGGGCAGTGAATCCCACTGAACAGACTTGGACTCCACTCCTTTACCCAGCTGAGCATGTTCAGGGCCGAGGCATTCAAAGCTTAGATTACTCTGGTCAAAGCCAGGAATGAGGTCAGCACAGCGGGAGTCCCTCTAGATGCCGCTGAGCCTCCAGTGGAGCTCGTCTATGGCAGTTTCAAAATCAGTTTAAGTAGTGCAGATTGGAAAAATAAACAATGAGCAGCATCGGCTCTCCATTTTTTTTTCTGCAGGAGCCTCAAACTGAGCCACATGTATGGAAAATTCAGGGCACTACGCCGCAGTAAGCCTCTAGAGGAGAACGAGCATGGTTTGCCAATTAGAGGCAGAAGTGTGTGAAGCCGACCTGCAGGGAAGTAACGCAGTCTGTCACAGATATTACCACAAAGACTTAAAAAGTGAGACAAGGTTTACTGCCGACAGAGAAGTATCATTTCTCCCACATTCAAGAAGAGGAAATAAATCCTCCTGATGTTTCAACTTACCTCATGAATCAGAACACCACGACATGCATGACATATTTTTCCCTCCAAACATCACAATGATTTCAGAGATTTCTAAAGTAATTACGTATGACCGAGAAAGTGCATGGTGGGAAGTTAAAACCTGCGATGACTGCTAATGTTTGTGCTATGATAACCAAACAAGTGATAAAGGATATTGAGAAAAATGTGGTGCCAAAATATGGTATAGGTATAAAGAGGATTAAAGTCACCATCATCAAAAAGGGGCGTGTTCAATCAGCAGTACCACAAACCTTTTAACTGGAGCTTTATATATGACTTAGCTGTTATTAAATGACAATTATTTTGTCAGATCATACTTTTGAATATTTTCTTTGAAAGAGTCGAAATGGTCAGAAAACATGTTATTAAGGATGTAATGAAAACTAACCAAAGCATGCTTTGATACTCACCAGAGTGTTTGCTGCGATGTACCCATGTGCCGACTTGTCTGAAATCAAACAGAGGTGTATAAGATACGAGTATGAAAAGGAGATGTTGTATTAACGGGTGACGTTTCATTCGATGAGTATGTTGAGCTTGCTTACCTCCTGAGGTGAAGCTCATGTATTTCTGGTTGTTGACGGTCTCTTTGGAGTCGTAGAACTTTAAGACGTCCAGCACAGCCTGCGGGTTCTTCTTCTGCTCCAGCTTGGTGATGTTGGAGGTCTGAAGGAGCCGGGCCCATTGCTCTGGGATACCCTGAACAAAATCAAAGGAAGTTGTGAGCTGTTCATAATCTGGGAAATGTAGATGTATGGTTTGTTTAAAAACCTGTTCTGTCTTTAGCGATCATTGAAGTAGATTGGAAGAGCTGGCCAAGAATGTGATGCACAAGGACGGACTATCAACACCAGGTTTAGGTAAATGGATTTAGTACAGACATAAATGGGGTTAAGAAGAAGACACATTATTCCACTGTCTTTACAGTTACACGAAAATAAAAACAGTTCTGTGAAAAGGTCATACAAACTATATCTGATGTTATCTTTGTTTGGTTTCCTGTCTGCCTGTGGGTATTATCTTTGGACAATTCCCAGCAGAACTGAGATTCTCAAGCACAAATGTAAAACAAAAAAAATGCTTGTATTGCAACAACTCGGGACCAGCACTATGATACCTACAGTTTGATAATGGTTTATACTTTTCAATAGTCCAGCCATACGGTCCATTGTGTTTGTCTTCATGTATCTTTACTGTAAATGTGTGAACAGTACGTTGTGGTGTTAACCCTACAATAAGCACTACTATTACTACTACTTTGAAGCGACAAACCTTCAGTGTTAATAATGGGAGATAATGGGGAAGTGCAAAAAACAAGGATTCCCGATTACAGCTCAAATTAAAACGTCCTTTTCACAACAGGTATGAACAGCCAATATTACAAAATACAAAACTGTGTCCATGTCTAAGGCCAGCCATGACTCAGACTGTTTGACTGTTACCAGATTGACCGAGAGTTCGGTGGATTCAACATTTACAATATGGCATCCACGTTCACTGGACCTCAAAACGCCACTTCAGAGAACGATGGTTAATGTCAATGAGACGTTTTAAACAGTCTATGCTTTGTTTGACATGTATTAGAGTAGTATCTTTTACACAGCATGTAGGTAAGTAGAATTCTTCTAAGCAAGTAAATGTGTTTCCATGGATGTTCAACTATTCTTTGTAAGGCTTTCTGTATTTTAAACCAAGGTTTTAAGTTTTTAAGTACCCATTGACGGTCATTACATCATTTAAGTGGCCTGAATGACTTTCAACAATTGGTTCCATTCATAACGTCCCTGTAAACAGGATATTTGTACAATCAATCAGTCTGTGTATAAATAGTCTTCGGTAAACTGTCTTTGGGATTGAGAGAAAGATGTTTCTCAAACAGGGATCAAAGACAAAAATAACAATGAATAATTGTTTCCTCACAGAAAACCATGAACAGAAAAAAAAAACCCAAGGACACCTTCTGTTCCATCCAAATTCATACATACTGAATGTCCAAACTTTCCTTTCTGTATAAAATATTGAAGAAAGCTTTTTTTAGTCAACTAGACACTTTTTTAGACTCAAATGGCATCCTTGAGGTGTTCCAATAAGGGTTTAAAGAATGTCACAACACTGAAACTGCACTTTTTAATGATATTTTATTAATTGCTGATTCTGAGGATTCAGCTTTTCTTGTGCCTTTACGTCACACTGCCCCTCTTCCATGACTAGTTCCCCAAGGCTCCATACTTGGTCCTATCCTATTCTCCCTGTATATGCCTCCCCTGGGGTTTATGCTTTAAAGGTCTCTTTCCATTTCTATGCTGACAACACGCAGCTTTACGTGCCCTTGAAAATTAAAGCCACTAACCCCTTGGGCCCTCTGTCAGACAGACATTAAAGCTTGCATGGCATTGAGTTTTTAAGTGGAGGCTACAGGCCTGTCCCCCCCCCCCCCCCGAATCCTTCCTCAAACTATCTGTTCCATATCTGGGGGTTATAATGTGATGTGATAACACATTAAGTCAAATAGTCAGAGAAATCTGTCCAGAGCACTGAATTGTTTTAGTGTTAAGCTCTGTATTTTTTCACGTTATATTTTTTTTAGTAACAAGGGAAATAACCTGCAAAGTAAAACTGCTGCTAAGGAGCAATCGACTAAAATAACACCAGCGGGTTCTCGAAAAGGTTTCACCTGAGAGGCGAGATAGAGTGATTGTTGTTCAAATCACTTGTATTACAAACTCATGCGGAGAAAAAATATATCATTTTGTGGACTCCATCGCCTCAGGGAATCGAGGATCTTTTAAGAAATGTGTGCAAGGAGAATTTTGGAAGAACGAGTCCCACTTTTTTAGTATCTCTTACTCACTGTGAATTCTCCTGTTACAGCATCAAAGCCAACATGAATGGTGTGTTCAAAGTCTGAGGGCAGGGATATCTCTGGACGTTCCTTCTCCTTCTTCTTGTTTGCTGCAGGAGACGAACAACAGTTAATTACATGCTGATTGGGTGTATTTTTATACACAGGAAATGAGTAAATTGCATTTATCCGAGTATGAAGGAGGACACTCACTCTTGTCTCCCCCTGGGAAGATGGAGCGCAGGCGGACTTTCTTGTTCTTCTCCTCAGGAGCCATTGGAAGAGGTTTAGAGGCGTGATTTAATGATGAAGAGTCTCGGGAACTACTGTTCATTCTCAAGGGGGGGGCTGGTGGTTTCTCTTCAATATCGACACTATCAGACATCTTTAGTAGCACTCACAATGTCCTAGGAGGAAGGGAGATGGAAGAGTTCAGTGTTAGAAAAGTCCTGGTAGGGATCGGTTAGACTTTCAAGAAGGCCACAAAATCTCCATTGATAATGAAGCATGATGATGATACATCCATTTTTATTGTTCTTCCCCAACGAGCATTAAAATACAATAATATTAACAAACAGAGCAGCTTCTTCTGTTGATGAATTTGGCACCTGAGGCACTGTGTGCACTGTATGAGTAAACGTGACAGAGACGGTGACACACACAGACATAAGTCAGTCGACTTTCCAAAGCACTGAGTGTCTGCTTCAAATGGACAAAGGAATCTGTCGGATCCTGCTCTGACTACAATCGAACTGAGGGATCTTTTTACTGGTAAAAGTTTCAATGGAAGGTGCAGAAAATGAATTTCACAGCTCCACTGGTCAGATCCCTGCTGTGCCGTCTCTGTGTCAGATCACTAGAACAATATGTCAGTGTCCATTACAGGGTTGTCTGATTATATTCTTTTACAACAGTGTACACATGTTGTCCATCTTTATATACATCAATGGATAACATAAACGTTATACAAGTGTAAATCATCTATAAAATGACATTACATTTAGAGAAATTGGCTTGAGGAATTGAAATTGATTAGAGCGTATAATGTGATAAATCTGAGTTACATTCCTAATAAGTAATTTAACAAAGAAAAGCAGCTTAAATTCATATTGAATAAAACTGAAAAAGAGAAAAAATACATCCTAACTGGTTACTGACATTTATTTTCCGATCTATTCCTTCTTTCTGGATAGTAATTTTTGCTGAATTCAAGTCTGCTGTTTGATTAATCTGACACTAATTACTGTTGTAACATGAATGCTGATAAGTGTGGTTTATAATTAGGCCACATTTATCAGCGGAGTACAGTATGAGACTTTCTCTTCTCTGTGGCAGCATTAGAAAAAGTAGGGTACTACAACTGTGATAACATGATAGCTGAATTCAGACACATCAAACACTAACTGAACACTTCTGATGACATGATGCATATTCAGTGTCAGCCTATCTTAGTTTTTCATCAAGAGAAGCTGCGTTACTGCTGCAGATTAGAACGTTTCTTATGAAACTGCGTATTTCTCTGATAACACATCCTATTATGTGCACAAAATGGGAAGATATCATTAAGATTTAGAAGACGACAACTCCTGAAACCGTGCTGAAAAAAATCAATGCAAAAAATGGTGTTTCTGTAAATGCAGCATTTGTGTAAGCGAGGTGAAGTCCGTTCAGCTGAGAAACACGAACCAGGAGTTGATTCTAAAAGAAAATGGCAGGAGTAAACGCTCCCATCACTCACCCTCTCATCTCCCATCTACCCACATCCTACTTCCATCTTAAACTCCTTCACTGCCTCGCCCCGAGGGCAGGCCCATCATGTGATGTGCTGCACGAGCGTCCCAGAAAAGCGGGCCATCCAGGCCGCCCCCTTAGTGGAGACCTACATTAGCCAACAAAGACCACTCCTCGGCTCTTACACCGCGCTGGCTGACTCTGACAAAGAACACATGTGCCTTCACAGTGGCCTTTATACAACTTTATGTAACCGTCTCTTGCACGAGATAAAATCTGACTGGTGACACCCTTCTCTTTGTTATCGTCTTAAAAGGACTGGTTAGAAAACAAATTACAATTACAGTTGTAGAACATGTGGCCTATTAGAAAAGAAGACCTCTTTAAAAGTCTTGTGAAAAACATGTGCAAGTAAAGTTTAATTTCCTCAGGAATCTGTAAAGATAGCATTACCAGAGTTATCAAAAACATACATGCAGTTCACTCACTGTCTCTTCTCTGCAGGGACTCTTTCACTGGCCTGTAGATGTTGATTAGTCAGATTAAATTCAATTAGTCAACCCTCCTGCCGAGCACTTAAATTACTATTGATGTGTATTTAATTAGAATCCCAAACTTTGACAAAAGTTGATGCAGTTTATACACCTTAGAAAACATATCCCCTGTTCTTAACACACCTAGCTAACTTATCTCTATTGAGTGTGAAAGTCTCTCATATGATCTGCTGTTCTGCCCTTGGGGGGAAAAAAGTCCCCTTGTGTATAATTAGGCTGATTCTTTTGGTTTATTCATAGACAACATGATAATTGACATTTATTCATAGGTTTAAAATCGGAAAGATCAAACACGGGTCTGAAATAAATGACAACCAAAAGTCTTGTTTCCTGAAAACCAGTGTCATTTTGCTCCTCTCTGCTGGCCATGTGATGAGAATGAGAAGAATTAGCTTTCCCTTGGCAAAAGATTGTAACAGAGAAACTGCACTGTGATCCTTTTAATTAGACAAATCATCACTGCAGGGAATTATTTGGCAGATAGCTGCCCATACTTGCTGGCCTTCATATCTGAGCTTGTTAGATGAATATTCATGTCTCATCTGAGCAGTGGTGAAACATATGAATTTGGATTGGACAAGGAATCAGAAGTGAATTGTATAATATTTAAAAAATGTAGATTCAATCTGTTTAGGATGAAGGTTACATCAGTTGAACTCATGTAGAAGCAGCATGCTTCCCTTTCCTGAAACCAGTCCCTCCTGACGGAGTGGTTTGCTGAACAAATATAATTTACATGTCGATCCAGTTCAGCTTGAGGGCAGAAAACGTATTTGTAGGATCATAAATACACTGGTTGGGGTGAGGGTGATTCTTCAGTCAGTTTCTACCTTGCAAGCTGAATCCAGACAGCAGCAGCAGCAAACAGGTTCTTTTAGGTTGGAGGTTAGGTGTGTCACTATCAACAAAACCCAGTAAAACTCTGTTTACTCTGCTGTTTACAAAAGAACGTCACCATGTTGACGTGCCAGAGCAAGAGCAACATGGACTCACTGACAACATGGCTCATCTTAACACCAAAGAGGAAAAAAGCTAGGGAGGGTTGCCAGGCCAACAACAAAATGTGGTGATATAACAAGCTCCACCATGTGTGCCACTGCTACACTTGAAACATAGCTTGGTATGTTAGCATTGCAGCTAAAGTTTACTTTCCACAATGTTGGATATCATTGACTTCTGATTCTGAAAAAAAAAAACCCTATTGCTTTCTAAAGATTTGTTTCCGCAATAAAGTCTTATCGTTGTAGACAAAACATTTTCTCTGGCATTCAAATGTGCCACTTTGGCACGCGAGCTCTGCTGGACTGCTACGTCAAAGCATTTAATGGAGGCCAGGTAAACGGCAACATTTTGAACAAAGACACATATTTCAACGGTTCCACTCCATGAAATCCCATCAAAGTTGTTCACGACGTTGTGCATAATGCCGTCCAAACTGCGTTCACCTTGTCTCGAGATGTTTTCCATGACTTAGTCACATACAAGCCGCTCTGTCCCGTTTAGCCGCATGCAGCTGTGACCAATGCCTCTGTTAATCCATTAATATAATCTTGTGAACATGTTTTGCCAGCTACAGTGTGTATTACAGCTTTTATAAGTCATGCACACAAGTGGATTCACATGTGCATGGCACAAGAAAGATCTGCCGACAGCAACTGGGTTCTAATCAATCAGGTCGCTATTTGGTCTGCAAAAAAAAAAGAAAGAGAGAGAGAGAAAAAATCCATGTCTGCAACATCAAATTATTAAAAAGATGAAGGAAGATTTAGAGCCTGTAAACACAACATTGATATTTTATTAGTATTTGCTTTATCCATACTCCTGCTGTCCTCAGGCACGCAAAACAGAGTACACCTACATAAGACAGAGAATGCGCATGCTCATAAATATGATAATTTCAGTACACAAGTGCCATTGGAGAACACAGTGGATGAATAATGTAGCTGCGTAACTCCTCAGCGTCTGACTGTTGTCGTTTCTATATCAGGCAGCGATGAGAGTCTGTGCCACCAGCTGAAGAATAAAACGGGAAAAACTACAAGTAGCCAAATGATTTTTTTATGACAAATCTCTAACTCTGATCCCCCCCTGCTGTGTGGCTGTTCGGCTGCTCACCTGACTGCTGCAGCAGCAGCATCTCTGCAGAGCGCTCAGACGGCTAAGGATGGCAGATTCATGGAGGCCCAGACATTACTGAGTCTTCACTCACATAAAACACTGACCTATTTACTGTTCAGACTGACAGGGAGGCAAGCAGTCAGGGAGCGCTCTGTCCCTGAAACAAGCAGCTCCTATTTCTGAAACACACAGGCCAGTCTCTCAAACATTATGAATCAAGTCTACGCCTGACTCTCGCTTTGTAATGAATAAATCCTTTTATTAGGCTTACAAATATTAGCTGACAAACAAGGACAAACACGGTTAAAACAGCAGGAGTGGCACTTATGTAATAATCACTAGTTTGACTGAAATGACAAAAACCAAAATTATTCATCTTGAATTTCTTTGGTAGAACGTAACGATTTGACATCTAAATATATATGTACAAAACACACACACAGACCCACCACAAACACCCCCATCCCCGATTCTCAGATATTACAGAAGATGTTTTCACATCTCTCTTCCATAAAATATTAATCTGGCCATGAAGAGCAGGCATTTTCTCTGCTCTTTCAAACATTAATGCTGAATTTGAATGGCTAACACAGGAAGAGGCTCTAATCTTGAGCCCATGGCAGGCCAGTAATGGCCCCACAGTGTGGGGGAGGGCTTCCATAAGCCCGGCTCTTCGTGCCCCTGATTAGGACACGCTACTCTGTTTGACTTGGCTTCAGCTTTGGCTGTGCTTCTTTGAAGGATGCTGATTACTTGGATGGGATGGACAGCTAGAGGACGTTCAAAGGATAAGGAGGAAGGAGGGGAAACGACAGCCGCAGTTTACCTTTATCTCCATCATTTCAATATGGTCAGTTTCGTACGTACAAAATAGTCAGACTATTCCACTGCTTTTAAAGCAATGGAAGAGGAGAGCAGTTCACCTGACGACAACCTTTATGTAACGCATTGAAGCACAGGGGGATGGCGCCACTCAGATGTGACCTGGTTGGCCTCTCAAGGACAGAATACAACAGTGTGTGTGTGTGTGTGTGTGTGTGTGTGTGTGTGTGTGTACAAAACGTCTTCAAGGAAGAATGCATATATGTATTTATTTATTTTTTCAAGTTTAAAGCCAAGTTTACAACTTGGAAGACAATCATATGTAATCTTGTCTTTGTTCAAAAGTAGCTAAACTAAAGTAACTAGAGTAATAGCTGTTTTAATATATACACAATCAACACCCTTGAACTTAAACTTCTAACGTCTAACTTAAACTCGCTCAGTCTGTGGGGACTTCAGTTGGGAACCTGAGGGTCGACGGTTCAAGCCCCGGTGCGGAGCAAATCTAAGGTGCCAGTCAAGGCCACCCACCCCCCAAGCTCCGGAGCTCTCACTGTGGGCAGCCCCCTCACTCTGACCATCTCTCCATTAGTGCCTGTCCATGTGATCCTGTGAGTGCAAGTGTGTGTATGTCAGCCTATGTGTGTGTAGCAACTCTAAATTCCATCCATAAGTAAGAAACTACAACTGCCCGTCAGTTAGCTTAGATTAGCTTAGCTCAGCAGAACCCCAAAGAAACAAACGTCTTTATTATCATGTCACACAATTAAATGTTGTGGGGGAAAAAGCATTCATAACATTCATGGATGCTTTCCATGCTTTTATGTTTGTAAAGCACTGTGTCTGTAAAGCACTGTGAATTGCCTCGTGTCTGAACAGTGCTATATATATAAACTTGCCTTGCCTTTCATCATCACATAAACACCATGCATGTAGCTACGAAATGAAAGGTAGAGCATTCAGTGCTCCTTCTTCTGTTGGATAACACCTTTTGGTATCATTTCACCGAACAAAAATGTTATTGCACATTAAATGTTATTGCACCATGAAAAAGGGGCATTAATACAGTGCTGAACACCGAGCTCGCTGTGACGTCATCATTCGGGTTCTATAAAACCTCTTACATTTTAGCTCTCGTCTGATGTTTCTCTACCTCTCTGCTTTGATTCCTCTGATGTAAAACTCAGTAACTCTGCTTTGCATACATGACAGGAACGAGACACAGCCGCTTCAAACAGGTGACAGGTGAGACAGGAGTGTGTGCGAGCTAAGTCTCAACCTCACAGCAAGGATTCAAACTTTTTGGGTTCATAGTAAGTACAAATGTTCCCGCTAAATGGTTGATGAAGAAAACTGCAACAAAATAGATTTATATATGTTAAAAAAAAGTAAATGAAATAAGTTAGACTTTAATCATGGCTGAATAAGAGCTTAAAATAAGTTGCATCAAATATTCATTTATCTCCAGTTACATGTCAGAAACTGTTAAATTGTTTGATAGTAAAATTAAATTTCATTGTGGAACAAAACAACATCAAACAGAACGTCCTCTATCAACATCCACCATATTTTCAGCTGACACACTTCGCCATGGGAGGAAGCCATGAATATGTTGAGCGTGCACATCTTTTGATGGTGCGGGCATAAAAGGTTTAAACACGTTCATAACATGTTAACTAGAGCATGATTACACAATATCAAACGGGGAGAACACTTTGAATGTGCGTGCACGCTGACCTATTACACCCCTCTGTGATCCACATACAGGAATCCTGCCAGGATGACTTCAGCTAAGACAGAAAACTACATCGACCTTGAAGATTCATTCTCAGAAATGTTAACAATTTAAACAATTACGTCTTACAAATTGAATTAATATCTATAATCAGTAACCAGTGATCTAATATTAGCCACCAGGCAGATGTCTGCGTCTGCCACTGTACCAAGAGAGATTGTAGCAGAAACTGATGATATCATATCGCATTCATACAATCATACTTGAACATAAGACAAATCCATTTAGATGATTGACCTCTGCCTTGCACAAAAAGCATTAAAAAAACACAACATCAACAACTATACGTGAAAGCACATAACATGAAACATAAGCCTCTTAAATAAGGAATAAAACCATGACTTGAGTACAAAATTCAATAAAGTGCCAAAATATCCTGTAAAAAATGACACAGCAAAGAAAGTGGGTCATCCAGCAGTTACCAAACTAGATTTCTGTGGCAGTGGATTTAAAGATGGCAGACGAACCGAGTCCCTCAGGTTGAGCGTGTTTGAGATGTCATGTTTTTTTTTTCTCCCAGCAACAAGATCCCCATCCAGAAAACACACTGATTCAATCCTCCGCTAATCTAAATAAGATTACTGCAGTAAGTATTACCTTTTGTTTGGCTCTTTATATTCGACACTGATCTTGTCTGATGCTAATCAACAGAAACACAAATTAGATTTAAAAAAAACACGTCGATAACAAGCTAAGACTAATTACTCTTGAACTGGTTTGTGGTCCGACCACATCAAACCCCCTGGTTGGGTTTCTACTTTTAACTATCAGGTTGTGGGAGAATGTTCCTCATATTTAAAACAAAGAAAACCCATTTATTCACAACAGGCTACAATCCACCATGACTCTCATTTTACCAGCATGATCCTCTCTAAGTCCCCTGCTGGGAAGGCTTGAGAGCTCGCCCCGTCATTTAATATTTAGTTTGAGTGAACTCCCTACCCCCAGTGCTGCTTTTCTCAAATCCACACATGCACGTGTACGCACAGAAAAAAAACACTTCTCCACTTCATCATCTGTCTCAAGCCTGTCAAGATCGTTTTTCTTATTTTTATCAGATTCTTGTCTCAAGAACCCAAACGTTTTTTGTACGTGATTTCTGGTATTTTCTTAAATAAGCTGTTTGCACACTCAATTTTTAATCAAAACATGCAATCAGCAGATTTAATCAACGTTAAATTAAAAGCATGACATAAACAAGTGCAACGGTCCCACTTGATCAAACTGGGGTGCATTTTTATTCTGACAGTTTGAGCTGCTGTCTCTGTTACAAGTAGAAGAGAAGTGAAGCGGTTTGTTTTGTCAGGTGGGAAAAATGTAATACAAGACGTACCAACGTGTTTTAAAATGAGGTAGCTCAGTTGTCCAAGGGGACAATAGCTTTTAAAAAGCTGATAAACGTAAGCTAGCTCATTTCTTAGCTCAGTCACAATGCTGGACGTCTATTTAGAGGGATGTTTCCTTTCTAACTGAGAGGCTTCATTGGATTTAAAGCACACCTCTATAGCTGTCATTTATTGAGATTTGTGCCCAGTCTGACAGAGGCCATAAATCATACTAGTAAAACATATTAATACCTCACAAAATGAGCTGTCTGATTTCAACACAACATTAGATCGTCCATCTTTATGAAGTGTTGACACATTAATGTTACTTGACGATCTTGGACTCTCGTCTGCACAGCTGTCTAAAGAGTCAGACTCTAGTTAGACACTTTAATGCTCACATCACCATCATTTCATTTGCATCTTTAATGTTTTTGGACTGACTGTTGTCTAAAGTTGGTTTTCATACAATTCATGAATACATGTAGAGAGTTGTGAATTTTGGCCTTGTATCACCAGACCACAAAGATCTCAATCAAACTGTTTATCGTCATACATTTGATCTTCCAAGTACCCGTCATAGTAAGACCATTAAGTTGTTAAGATGTTAAGAAACTTCACATTCATGGAGGGTTTCATTTTAAGTATCAAGCTGTACTTTAAAGCCATGTTTTCAAACTGACAACAAAGTCTGATGTCTCAGTAGGGATTCCTCAGTCCTTCACGCTGACACGCTCTCCGTCAACCTTCACAGGAAATATCAATTAGTTTGAAATAATATACAGTGAATTTTTGCTTTCATGTGTTTTTTTTTTATTGCAAACTGGAGAAAGGGATTGTAAAGTCAACCAGACAGACGGACGAGGTTTGGTTTCATGAGCTCAAAAACGCAGAAATCAAACTACGTCTGAACACTGACACAGCGAGGATGCAGCGGATCAGGGTTGAGATTATAGGGACGCGAGGGACACTAAAGTCTAAGTTCTCAGAAAGTCTGGCCCAAATATGAGAACTGACATGATGTTAAAGGTATGCGGTGACCTTTACAGATGTTACAACATGTTCGTGCTACTCAAAAACTGACCGAAGATGACAACGACAAACATGTTATTACTTTATGTTTAAACTTCTGAATTGTTTGACTTCCTGCTAATTCCTTTGTTTGGAGGACATTTTATTTGGATACAACAAAGTAAAAAAATAAAAGGACAAACTGTGGCTTTGAAGCCTGATTTGGCTTCACAGACATGTTTTGTGTCACATACAGTTGTTGTCTTACATAAATGTGAGCACAAAGAACAGCATAGGTTGCTTGCCTTGCTTTGTCCACTGTAAGGTAACACAAATGTGGGTTTTCTGCATTAGTGTGGCTTGGGTGGGCATGAGTGAGAGCCAGCTGGAGGCAGAGAGGGGAGTGGAGTCCCTCCTGCAATGCCAGCTGGTGCACCTCCTCTGAGTCAGGCTGAAAGGGTTAAAAAAAAAAAAAGCCCCCAAAGTCAGAGAACATGAGCGATGTAAAGACAGTTTGAACCGTTTGTACATTATGTCATCCTCTTCAATATAGTGTCAAATCCTCGTGTCTCTTTATTCTGAAAAGCTGGCTCTAACACTAAAGCTCTCCTCCATGAAGTACAGCCAAGCCTTGTTTCCGAGCTACACGCAGCCATGCATTTCATTCTGATCATTTCTGCCCTGCAAAACACAGGAAGCTGAGCAGGTTTGGCAATAAAAAATACTACTATGATGAGCCGAATATTTGTGTCAACGAGTGAACAAACTGGGAGGCGATGTGCCTCACATAGCGGTGACACCTCCACACAGCGAGGGAAGAAGCAGCGCTCCTCTTGGTGTATTTGGATCAAAGAAACAAGCGCATCATCTCTGCTCTGCTGATCTTCAGCTTAATGCTGTTTTATATTTGTGAAAGATGAGTAATGCGCCTCGACCTGGAGTACAAAAATGCAGTGCCTGGGTTTTACTCCACTTCATGATTCCTCCTGCTTATTGCAGCTGCAACATATGTGAAGGCTAGACCTCAAGAAAAAACATCACTCAGAGCAATCAGAGCATGTTTGTGCTCAAGAGAAGACACTGCCACCTTTTGAACTGCATCTGAGGTTAAAGGTCACATTTTCACCATCTGAAAAATCTGCCTCTGACTTTTTTTGCAGCCTGAAAACCCATTGAAGCTCAGGCGTCCCTCTACAGCTCTCTCGACCCAGTGAAACTTGCTAATCTCTTAAACCACCTGAACCCTCCTCTTCCTCCTCCTCCTCTGCAACATTTTATCCTTTTTATTTCGTCCATCTGGGACGTCTCCTCCCATCGAATCATCTTACTGTAATCTAGAATCTTCAATCCTCCCAAGACATTTCTCTGACTAACCCAGAGCCATATTTGCATTCGTTTTTTTTTTTTTTTTGATGCATCAGAAACATTATAAGTCACACAGGGACGGCGCGTGTCACGAAAACACACACGCACTCACAAAGGCGCAAACACACAGACAAGCGGCCCTATTCTAAGTAGCAACACACATCAAGTGGGGAGATTACGCAGGGAGCTGTGTCAATGTGTCAGTGTGTGAGTGTTTCCTCTGTTACTCTCTCTCTCCATCCATCTCTCTCTCTCTCTCTCTCTCTCTCTCTCTCTTACTCCCCCTCCCCTTTCTGAGACAAAATGGCCAGATGGCTTCCAATCCTACATGCTAATCCACAACACAGACTGTAGCTCTCACACACCTACCACCAAGACTACAGTCCATCTTAACACCACTATGCCCTTAAAAGACAAAGACACACACACACGCACACAAACTCCTCATGAGGCAACTGCACATGTATATACTGTCAACCACGGAAAGTCCTGACAACTCCATGGAACAATAGCAGCATAACTCATCCTGACTAAGTCCTCAACAGATGGAGGCCGACTTGCATGTGCTGTGTGTCCTACTATCACATTTCAGGCAGTCCAGTTAGCAGGCGACGAGCCAAGACGAGGTTCAGTGTCTCCTGCTTTTGTTAGCCGAGGTGAAGTAAGAGAAGCTGTGTGTGTTGGGTTACACAGGCCAGTGGAAAACATGGGGAAGCCCAAAACAGTACACTATAACCAGTGGAAACATACTGGAGAACCACACATTGTGTCAGAGCAATATAATATAATAACGGTCAGCATTATCACTTAAAAAAAAAACAGAAAAAAAAACATCTGAGAGGCAATTCATACTTGAGAGGAGATTAGATATTAAACTGTGTTCTTTTTGGTCATACAGGTCAAGACAGATGATCACATTCAAAACATAAACACACAGAGAGAAGGAGGTCCAGGCGGGCTGCTTAGCAACCACATTTCCAAGTGCTGCATTCACGTTAGAATGAAATAATTGTCAATCAACAAAATGTCACAACATGCAAAAAAGCCTAACTTCTCACCTCCCCTGCACAATGTTTTACCTTTGTTCCCCTCTATGGATGTTTTATCGAACAGTGTTCATTAAAGCTTCAGTTCTGCCTGCACGCGTCATGTTTACATTATAAACTGTAGGCCTGCGGGTGCAGCTTTACCTGTGTTTTAAGTAACGCGGTTCATCAGACCAGACTGTAGCTTTATGAGCTCTCATTGCAAATGTATAATTTCCACGAGGTGCATGTGACCATCAGAGACAAAGACCTATGAACACTTGTATGTGGCAGTATGCAGCTCTATTCACATACATACACAGTAAACACACAGAGCTATTAATTGTCCATTTGCCTGTAACAGATGTGTGTAGATAAAGGCGTGTTAAATATATAATGCATGTAGAGCATCGACGACTAAGAGAAGAGAGAGCAATAATCCAGCAACGGTTAAACACCAAACACGTCTGCTGTAATGATGTCTCCCAGCGTCTCTGTCTGGATGTCTCTCTAACTACTGGACAGGCTCCGTATCTTTACTACTGGGCGAGGTGCTCTGTAATACCAAACACTGGCATCACACATACAGTTTGTTTGGGTTTTTTTTTTAAACAAAGCTCATTGGCCAAAATTACTTTAGGTTTCAGTTGTTGAACTTGAGACTGAAGACAATCAAAATCCACACAGGAAAACCTTTTTAAACTTTATGGAATTGAACTTAAATGACAGAAAAGTTTTGCCATTTTGTAAAATACGGTCCTTTCACCTTTAGACACATATTTATCATGCACTAACAGTACTCCCAAACATTCCTGGTAGAGCTGAGCAATTTACTGCAATTTCCTTGTTTTAACTGTATGAGCAAAAGTCTGACTAAATTGCAATAAATAATTGTTTTTTTTTGGTAAACAAGCCAGGCTTTGTCACTTAGCCTGTGTTCTTTCTACTTCATGGTTGGAGGCCTTGAGTGTAATAGGCCGAGCTTTCGCAAGTTTTGATGCAGTGAGATGAAGCCCAAAGTAGCTGCCTGCTGAGCTCAGAGTTCAAGCAAGCAATGAAGTGGTGAAAAATGACTGGCTGCTTGTTGGATTTATTGTGGCTTGAGGGGAGGCATGTTGCAAACACAGGTGGAGGACAGTGGAAAAAACACAATGCATTCTTAAATCTGTATTAATTCAGCACGCTTCATGTCATTTTCACAATATTGAACAATATTTGGCACATTGCATACTGTACTCGTATTTTACAGGTTTACTTTGGATTGATTTTGAAGAACCGTGAAGGGGCAATAAGGGGGGACATGACAGTTTATGTTTTCGTATTTCCATCATCAACATAAAAGGGAAATATTGGAGGGAGTAACACCTTCAGTATCCCATCCCCCAATTCCCCTCTACAATCATGTAACCCTCCCTCCATCACTGACATGACTCCCTAACATCCCTCCCTCACACGAAAGCCAGACAACAGGTCTCCCATCAGGCCTTGCTTCTCACAGACCGGAGGATGACTGCGCTTCCTGGGGTAGGAATCTTTTCCTCCCCCCCCCCCGCCCCCCCCTCCATCCCCGCCTGCCTCTACATCAGCTCTGACACCCCAATGTCCAGGAGATGGAGAGACAGTAAATCCTTCAATTTTCCTCCACCAGCGATGGCTGTGGGAGAATCCAAGGATGGAATAGCTCAGCGTTCACAGCACCAGCCCCCACCCCCACTCCGATCCCCAATGAAGTCAGGTGACCAGATGTTGTATATCTCCCTGTCACTACAGCCGCCATGAAGCTGCTGCACACGTCCATGTTATAGCCGGGAGACTTGGGCACGTCTCGGCTCTTCCCTGCATGTGTGTGCGCCCATTGAAAAGGGAAATAAAAGCCATGTCTCTGAAAAAAATTCCACCTTAAGAGAGGCAGTGCAGATAAAACAAAAGAGCATCCATCAGCATATTAAGCATCCATCAGCTACACCATCCATCCACAGCATACACCGCTCTAAACCCTCCGTCAGCCTCGGGTCTACAGCCCTAAAATAGCCTTGCTTCTTTTTTGTTCCACTGCAGCTGCTGCATTTCTCATGCACACACACACACACACACACACACACACACACACACACACACACACACACATACACACTCTCAAGGCCCCGTACAAACGCCACCATTGATTCTAACACCTCCCCATCAATAAAGATGCTATTTGTGAGGCACAGGGGAGAGCACACAGAGATGATGTGATGCAGGGGGGGGGGGGGGTGTATATGATCATACAATACGTGATGCAGGCATCCATTTCCATCTTGCCCTCACAGGCAGTGCTGCTGAAACAGCTGCCTCCTTAGCCGGGCACAATGCAGAGAGGAGGAAGAAGAAGAAGGAAAAAAGAAGACAGCTACAAAGCAAACCCTACATACACAGCTTCCCCCTCCTCCTCCTCCTTCTTTTTCCTCTCCTCAGCCTCCCCCCTCCACATCCCATATTGCATACACAGAGAGGGAATTACCTGAAATATGTCTTCACATTCTCTTGCTGAGTGTTTTGCCTTTGAGCCAGGAGCTCGGGTGGATTCATCGTCAGCCGTGCAGTCCTAATGACAGTTTAGAGGCAGGATTGCCATTCTCTTGTCAGACCAGTTCCTGACCCTAAAAGCAAGCTTGTTCGGCAGGCTGGATGCTTCACTGGCTGCTCACTGTTCCCTAGCCCATGATGTCATCCGCCCTGCCTCTGTCATTGGCTGAGAGGCTGAATATTAATGCAGGCAGCAGGTCTGGGGGAGGAGGAAGCCAGCAGGCAGACGCTCTTGGTTTCCTGTTTCACAGACAGAACCAGCTCAGTGAAAAGAAAGGAGGGAGGGAGTGAGGGTCCTCTCTTTAACGAAAGTCTATTTACAGAGTCTGATAAAACATAAAAAAAGAAATATACAAGAGCAATAAATAACAAGAACAGGCATGAAACAGTGTTAATACATTTATTGTTGACACTATTACAGCTGTGAAGGGATATGTTTGAAGCACTGGTTGCTTGTATCTTTTATAATGCACACACACATCACCGAGTATAGCTTTTAAGTAATTCGACAATTAAAGTACTGAGTTAGCTTGTGAACATGTTTAGATACTTCTCAAGTATCTTCATTTTTGACAATTTTGATTTGTTTCAAAACGATTCATTCTCCATTACAGAAATAACTGATGGCATCAAAAAGTAACAAAGCCTTAAAAAAAAGCACAGATTGGAGCCGGAAAATTCCAGACGTATTTGCGTGTCTGAATTTATGTCTGCACAGAAATACTGGATACATACTTTACATTTTGTTGCCGTGATTTGTCTTAAAGTTTAGAGGTCTGGTATGGCATCTTGACAACTCATGTAGGGAGCACAAAAAGCAGAACAAAATGTACCGTATATGAAAATCTCACTCAACTGTCTTCATCACAAACACTTAAGTGTCGAGTGTTTGGGTAGGAAGACAGAGTCTTTGATCATAAACTGTTGAATTTCCCCCCAGGGACAAATAAAGTTTTTTTCTGAATTTAAATTTGAATCTTAATGACTGAATATTAACATACGTCAGCCTTAGTGAAATTTCCTGTTAAACGTGTAGCTGTTATTCAGGAGAGTCATCTCGTGCCTCTTCTGTAAATTCCAAAGAAAATACACTTTTCTTTCTTTCAGTTCATTCTCAGCCCTCCGTTTTATAATCTTTCACGTGGGATCATAATGTAAGTATCTTCTGCACTGGAAAAGAAAACGTGGCCTGTGTGCACATGTGCACGTTTGCTACAGGTGTGAATTAAATAATTAGCTATTAGCTGCAGTTTGCTCCTTGGCATGAGTTTGTTCTATTTGTGTTTTTTTAAATAAATGGCTGGTAAACGTTACACTCACTCACTGGTGTTGAGTCTCTGGATTTCATGCTTTTCCTTTTTTCACAGCTTCCACATTTGGAAATAACACCTATTTGTTAAAATAGCATTTTTTCTGGATATTAAGATCTATCTTCCAAACACCTCCAGTTTTCTTTTTCTCTGAGCATAAAATCAGCTTTGAGTTCAGAAGCAGGCGGGGACAACAAACAAAAAACCCGCTGCGTTTGTCCTAATTTGCCTATGATGTCATCTTTTTCCTCTAGCTCACCTGGGATTGGCTGACTGGCTCAGCATCTGCTCAGTCTCATGGCTAGTGCTTCTAGCTCAAGGTGTAGGCCTATCCGAGCTCCCTGAATCATGGCTGGTTGTCCTGACAACCCCGTTCATGTCGATTCCTCAAGGGACAGTAATATGGCTGTTCTCCGAGAGCGTTCGATCAAATGGAGAACCTGATGAAGACGGTGTTCCTATTGATGCTTTATTCGCATCTATAGGGGGGTTTGGGGCTCAGTGATGTTTTAAATAATTGCATTAACATTTTAAGGGAAACTCTACAATATACATCTAAACGGATATTTTAAATATTTTACAGTAAAGATGGCAACAGTCGACGTTACCTGTCTCAAATGTCAGGTAGGATAGAGAAGAGCGGAGAAGCTCTGACTTCTGTCAGCAAGACTGTTAGGATCACTGTACACCTACGCAGAGACGCACAGAGGCACAGGTAATACAGAAAGGTGTCCAGTGCTCGTGCTTTGACGCACGCAGTGGGATAACGTCTTCAGAGCATGACAGAGAACAACGTTCAAATATTGGCTTCTTAGTTGTTATGCTGGGAATCTATGCGCTATTATTTTGTTGTTGTTTTTCCAATCTAATCCTCCCATGATGTAAGACTTCAGCGAGTGTTTTATTAGTTTTCTATACTTGTGACTTCAATCCATGTGACACTAATTATGGGGATTGTCACTATGGATTCCCATGCAGACATTTGGCTGCCGGAGAGGAAACACCCCGAACATGTCGGCTGTCCATCACATATCCAACATGTGGCTTGGCACACAAGTCAAACATATGACCAACTTATGGTTACCACTAGCCTATTTCACAAGACTATTGATTCAAAGGAAACCAGGGTGAACCAAGAAACAGAATCCAGCAGAAGGAAGTCACCACTGTGAGGTCACAATGAGCCAACGGGCTGCCAAAACAGGAACCAGAGTTGATCAAGCTTTTTTGTCTCTGTATCAAAGCAACCACAGCTTTGTGCTTTTTGCCAACTGTGTTGCTATCAACAGTGAATGCCAAGACAAAATGAGCTTTCTTTCACAGTTATAAAGGGTTGTAAGTTCACTAACTGTAGCCCATCTGTTGCTTTGAGCACTTAAAGTCTCCTTCAGCAAATCAACAGGGTCACTCCTGCGTCTCATGTGGTGCTGGCCAGAATCTGCGAACAAGAAAAGACAAACTCACAAAAACATACACGCTTTGAATGCAGTGACGTAGCCCCATCGCGCTTTAGGTCGTCTTTGACCTTTCTCTTTGCCATTTCGTCAAATCAAGTAGATTAGCAGGTTGTTTGTTTCAGCTGGATTAATGTGCTGCGTCTGATCACTGAGAAGAGACGCTTTTTTGTTCTCTGTTAGACTGAAAACAGTGATTGGAAAGGTTACACACTTTCTACAGCCAGTGTGTGTCCTTTCATGTCCGTGTGTGCTGTTGTCATGTTCCTTTTAGAAGTACTGGACGCCGACCTGAACCCTCTCAGTGTCAGGCAGCATGGATAGAAAAAAATCAAAACACGTACAAGTTTTAATTAGAAACCATCAGAAGATATCTTTTAACACTTATTTACACACAATAACCATTTCATTTCACACACTACCAAATGTGTGATATTCAGTCAAGCCAAGTAAAGAGTCATTTACCAAACATTAGTGGGTAAATCTCAGTTCAGCAGCAGAAAGACCAACCTGCAGCTGCAGCCAGGAGGGCTCTGATTTACTTGTATCTATAGGCTGCTGTCAGTGATCAGGTTTATGTAATGCATCCTATAAATATCCTCGGAGGCACAGCACATCTCTGTGGTGACATTTTGTAATAAGCCCTGTGTGAAATGTCCTTGTGTTGTGTACAGAGTCAGGGAAATTACTTCAAATAAAATCATAACCTTCATACCCCTAACTGCTCTCAATGTTATTACCAAGCATGTTTTGTCCCCTGCCTGTGATCTAAGGCGTGTTCACAGTACCTTAATGCCCTGAAACCTATGAAGTCAACACTGAAGAGTCATTTTGAACACTTTGTCATTTTTTGATGAGTTTGCAGCTGTTTATCTTATATGGACGGAAATATAGATCTGTTGATCATCCAGTCCAGACTGATATATATAACTGTTGAATGTTTGTCATTATTCTTGTCCACACAGCTGTGATTTAACCTTCAGCTCTGGGTTACAATAATGATATCAGGAGGAAAACGCTGCTTTGATGTGTTCTCGGTTGCAAGTCTGAAAAAAGCGAGGAAAATTGTCAAATCGTTATAATTTCATTGAGTCCAGACTGAAACGACACAAAACATTTAAAATCCAAAAAAAATCTAAAAGACAATCAGGCCACTTGAAGGTAAAGAAAAATATTTAAGCATAATATAATGATCTGGAGTAATAATCGTATTTACACGACCCACTTGAGGATTATTAAATCAAGCCGCACACACAGACACACGCACACACACACACACACACACACACACACACACACACACACACACACACGCACACACACACCATACTTGGGGTTGGGCAAATCAATCCTTAAATTGTTAGATATTTAACATGATAAACCTTCTACCTGCTAAACCAAATGTAAGCATTCTGAATTAGCATTTAGTATAAAGCACCACATAACAGCCCAACCATAGACTGAGTGACGTCTGTTATTGCAGGCGACTTAGGTTTCCCATCAATGGCTGTCTCCATGCTGAAAATCTAACTTTCAGTCAGCCTAACAACAGGCTAAGAGCTGCAGCGGGTTTTTGGCCTCCTGACAAACAGCTACACCGCGCCCACCTGTCAATCATGTCAGCTAATGCGTCTCATTGTGAATAACAGTTTAAAGATACGTTTTCAAAATTTCCCCCCATGTGAAGTGTGTGCTAATACACCAATTTTATTATTTGAACCAGGATGTAAACATGTTCATTTCTGCAGTTAAAAAAAGGCTTTTCTTAATGGGTGTGTATGTGACTTCCAGTGCTTCTGCAGGCAGCCTCAAGTGGACACTTGATGAACTGCAGGATTTTGCACTTCCACGTTGGCTTCATTGGGGAAAATGTTATATCCGTCATTACAACAGCAAACAGAGTTTTCTTAGCCATGTAGTTCAATCTGCCACAATCCTTTTTGGGTTTACCAAAACATCAAGGCAAACCATAAATCCAGCCGCAAAAACGTAAGACAATTTCTGTTTCCAAAATGAATGAATGAAATCTAAGTGTGTTATGTCATTATGGTTTGAGTTTAGCAGTGTGTCCTGATGATATTACTTCATCAGCCCAAAAAGAAGGTCATATTCTGAGAAACGGACATATGAAATCTGAGACAATGGTTCTTCAGTCGACAATCAAATAATCACAGCATCAGTCAATCACAACTGTATAACCTATATTAAGTTATGGTTTGGATTATGATATTATGGTGGAGCTCAGTGTGTAGAGGCAGAGGAAGAGTTCACAGAGACGTGCCAGCCTCGCAGGAAATGATGATATATGAGATGACATAAAGTGTGTAGGTGAATTCGACTGAACCAAACTTCACTTTCTGATGAATCAGTAAAATCTCTCACCACTCACTTCTACCAGAACACAAAAGATACTGATAATAAGGCAGTGTAAAAAAAAAAGCTACATTGAAGGATTTAGGATTTTAAAACAATTTCTTCTTCAGCTTATCTGATGGATTCAACAGTTTGACAACATTTTAAAAAGAATAATCCTCTAGGAAATAGCGAGTATACAGCAGTATATTATTTGTTAGTGTGCTGATGTTCGTGGATAAACAAAAAAAAACATGGTTGATATGGACCAAGTATTAATACTCTACATTTGACCACATCAGATTAACTTCTAAGCCCTCCACTTGTATCTTGGCATGTAAAAGATAATGGGTCACGCTCATCCATGCATCAGCTACACTCTAACACAAGGGAACTACTTTTTGTGTGCACGGTGGAGATTACCCCCCCAACCCCCCCCCCCCCCCCCCCCCCTTAAAAAAAAAAGAAAAAAAGAAATCTAATCGAGGTTAGTAGGGCTCTATCCTGCTGATTTTGGGTAACCTATTGATGGGTTACCCTCAGTCCTGCAAGAACTCGTTAAGTCTAGTGCTTATTTTTTACCATAAAAAATGCTCAACAGTAGTCCAACGTTAGCGCTGACAGCTGAGCGCAGTAATTACAGATTACAGCACGGTTTAGTGTTGTGCACTTAACACCTTGGCTGTTTTCGCCAGGATTTGAAATGTAGGTTAGGTTACATGTTTCAGCCCTGCTTACTAAAAGAGGATGGCTTTGACTAAATGGGAGCATCTCCTCTAACTTTTGCCACCAGATGTTTTGGAACGTTTTCCCTCACAGCATCAATCTGTGGAGGCTAACAATGATAGTGGTGAGGGATTTCACCCATAGGGGGGGTCTTGTTGATATTTGGCAGTATTACAGTCTGCGGTTTCTGATGGCTGTCATGCCGGTATGATGTGTTTTATGTGAACTGAGTACAGTTTAAAACGAATACAGGATGGCCTGCAGATAAAATGTGAGCTAAAAACTATTTCACTTGCACCAAGGGTAGAATCCCATCATATGGAGTAATTTATTTACCATTGCAATCTATCAAGAATGTGCAGGACTATATTCATGCTAAAGTCATAATTAAACAAATATGATGAATTAAATAGGGTGAAAATAACCGAGGCTCCTGCAAAATCTACTTTCCAAAACTGCTCTTGTGTAGGGATGCACAGTTTCATTATTTTTTGGCTCAGATTTTGCCGTCATACAATGTCGCGTTTCCTACTGGATGATCTCTGGATTGTTAAGCATTCCACTTAATCTGTTTTCAAAAGGGATCAGCGGATTTTTATTATGACATTAGTGTTTCAAAGAGGTTTCAGAAATGTACAAATCCTTCTTTCACTGCATGATCTTTGACTTTAAAATGAGGCACAGACTGTTAAACATTATCATAATGTAAAACAAAGTTGACCGGGCTTAGCGCTGTATATTTTATAGATTGAAAGTACGTCAGGTTTGAGCCATGCATAATAAGTAATATTCCCCTAGAGACACCTTGTTTAAAAGTATGTCTCGTCAAAAGCTGAGAGAAACAAAAATCCACCATAGCACCTTTAAAAAGACATGCCAGTGATTCTCTAAACAACCTTAGTTCCGTATGATTCAGTGTCAGGCCGTGAGAGCTCAAGTGATATCAAACACTACAAGGACATCAGCTCTCAATGCTGCTGAGAAGATGTTCAGGGAGACACCGATGAATGTAAAGCAGGTGTGGGGGTGGAAAATGAGAGTCCTTTGGGGTTTGTGTGGCTGCTTATAAAGGTCAGTTACTATTCTGCTGTTATACATGTACTAAAGAGAGGACATGCCGGGTTAGGGGTCATGGGGAATTGGACGCATTGTGAAACTGCAAAATCATTTTGCAGATTAAAAAAAAAAAAGAGTTGTTCATTTATTTTTTCTTTAAAAATCTGAGTTTTCATTGCCTTAATTCTTATTTTCCTTTTTCGTCATGTCATTATACAACAGTTTAGGGCTGCATGGTGAATTGGTCTTTCCTCATTGTTGGAGGAACTGAGCATTTTCAATGAACACATTGCAAAAGTATGAACTTACAATAATAAGAAAATATATTTAATGTAAAAAAAGAAGTGCTGTTTTACCAAGCATACTTTACCCATTGAATGGAGACTTGTGTATAACAATCATGCACCACTTTAATACAGTCAGGTGAAGCTAAACTGGCCATCAGCTATACCTTTAAGTCAACTTTCTTTACACAGCACATTCAAAACAGTCATGATTGAGCAAAGAGCTTGACAGTGAATTACCCTCAGATTGTGCTGATTAAGAGGCTTCCTGGATTTATTTTGGTAACAAGAGAGACGTGGCAAACTCAGGTATTGAGTCAAACTTGAAGAACAGCAAATATAGACAGAGAGCGAGGATTATTGCACATACAGCACATTCCTTTTGGCTCAAGCTTTGAATGTACCATGACATGACTCAGAATCTACACAGACATATAGCTCTTATGTTATATAATCATCACACTTCATATCATCATTGTAAGATTGAACAATGTTACCACACATTGCACATTTCTCTAATATTTTGCAGGCCTAAAGCAGCTGCAAAAATATCCAACCCTCACGGACATTCCTAAGCAGAGCAGAGTATCCCACTTCACCTTTGCTGACATATCTGTGTTGTAACACCCTGCTTCAACTCTGCTTACTCGCATGTCCTCAATCAAGCATTGTGTCAATATTAATCAGTGCATAGCCACCCGGCACACTGGTGCACCTATCAGCTCTCAGAGGGCAACATTACCCACAAAAAAAGTCCTATCCATGACGACGCTGGTCTGAACAAGCCCCTCCCCCTGACAGCTGGCTCATTGTGTGCCGTGCTTCTGAAGCGGCCTTGTTTCCCTTTGCTTGGACAGTTCAATAACTAATCTAGATGCAGCCAGAAGCATGTGTAGCTTTGAAAATGAGGAGGGCAGGCCCGATGGAAAGTCATAATCTGCTTGTCTGTGTTATGTCGGGTAACTGGGGGGTTACTTTGACAGTTCACACGAGGATTCAAAGGTGGGGCAGAAACAGTGACCACACCTTGAGTTACAGAAGGTTGCTGTTTTCATATTTTATTTCAGTCAATATGTTTCCGATTGAGTTTGTGTAAGTCCTTGGTTTTTCCATAAAAAAAAAAAAAAAGGCTTTTCATGCCTTTATTTAAAGAAACAAGACAGTAAGAAGAGAGCAAGGAGAGAGACTGAGTGGGACATGACATGTAGTAATGGAGCCACAGGTCAGACTCAAACCCAGGCTGCCCGCTTTCTAGGACTTTAGCCTCTTTACTATACATGAGCATATTTTTAAGGCTACTTTATTTTTTATTTCAAATGTTTAAATTCTGAACCTCCAACTTTCCTCCAGAATAAAGAGCCTTTTGATCAAATAATTTACATAAAAAATGTATGCAGCATTTTCCAAACTTTTCTTCACAATATTGCAAATGCCACCTTCATCATTTTACTATGTTATTGTCCCGACCCTGAAATGTCACTGGTAATGGGCCACAATAGCTTGGTCTCCACCCTTCAGCTCATTCATCCATCTGCCACATCTCAAACACCCCACTCGGACGACGCTTTGTGGGGAGGATGCATGTCAATAAGGCGTAACAAATGCAATCAAGGAAAAAACTACTTTGACTCTCTGCACTGTATGAAGGGTACACTTCATAATCTGTGAGCAAGAAAATGCATTCAATGAGCAGTTTATGTTGTCAAAGAGTCTGAATATGAAATGTCTATTCCACCATACTTTTTGTCCACCATACTTTATATTAGATTAAAAACAAACAAATGAATTATGCATGGTCTTCCAATCACAGCAAATGAATTAAAGGATTATCTGTAATCCATCACACATAATAGATATAATTTACTTATGAAAAAGTCCCTACAAAGAGCATGTTGACCTGTCGAGTCGTCCCTCTACCAACAGTTATGTCCAATGTCATCCTTGGGCGGCCCTCCCAGCAGAACAAACGCTGGATCCAACTGATTTTTGTGCACACGGGGCACGCGAGCAGCCCCCTCCCTCTGTCACATGCAGGCTAATGAACAGCAGGCTCGTGCTCTCCATGGATGAGCCTTTTAGGGCCTCAAGAACCACGTCTATCCTCCACTTTCTGCTTGGACACACACAAACAATGGTGCACGTCTGGAGCGCTTGGGGCCCAAACCACGAGGAAGGGCAGATGGTGCCCGGGATCGAGGACCGCACCCATATTACCATGAGAAAAGAGAGGGCCAGAGGCGGGGGGGGGGGGGGGGGGGAGAGAGACAGGTACCCTCTCTCCTATTTTTCTCTCAGTAGAGATTAAAGAGGGGGTAACTCAGTCAGTCAACAAAGTCTGTGGCTCGGATTTGAAACCCAATTAAAAGCACGCTGTTAACGGAGCAGCTGAGAAAATCAAATTGGAGGATCCTGGTAGACAAAGGTTGAATAAAAAAAATCCCAGTTTTTTCTAAAGCAAATGAAATCTGCTTCATCAGCATCATTTAGGACTGTTCATTTTGCTTCTAACGAATACGCTTGTAAGAGTAACCAACTCAATACAACGTTTGTATAAACAACATGTCTGAAAGTAAAGTTTTTATGCCCCCAAAACATTAATGTTTATAATAGTGGTTACAGTTGCTCCAGTGTTAAAGGTGTCAGCTGGATATCTGTAACTGCTGAGTGACTAAGAGGCCCAATGATTGCACTTCTATGATATAATTGCAGTTATTTGTTTTCATGCCGGCAAGTGGTGTAATCAGTAACTCCTTTTTCAATGGTTTGTAAGAGAAAGCGAGAATGAAGGCTGCTTTTTCACAGTAATAATTAATATTCACTGCATGTTGTTAAAGAGTAAAATGAAGTGTGTAAAGTAAGCTGGGTGGGGGGTGCAGAGGTTTGTGCTGTCTTCTTATAGAGAAAATGAGGGCCTTTCTGTTTGGAAATTGCATGGTCTCCCGCAACACCAAACATGGCTGTGCAGATAATGGACAATAGACATTAAAGTAGCTTTTATTTGTCCAACTTTTTCTTAAGGTAATCTATCTTTAGGTTTACACTTTGCATTGTATAAAAAATTGTTTTAAATGATTTCACCAGCTCTTTATAATTAAGCTAGTCAGATTCCTTGAGAGCTAGACGTGTTTTCCTTTCTTGCCACTGGAGGCGTCTTCTACCTAAAACACACAAACAGTCCTGTTGCTGCAGCTGCAGACTCCACAGTGCTGGAGCCTCTCTCTGGGTGGACAGCGGCCGCTGTGTTGTTTTAGCTCTTTTATCATACCAACCAAATTTCTGTGATTTTTCACAACCATAATAATACTTTAAATGCCCTCTTTTCTTCCTACAAACTCATTTGGTAAACTGAACTGCAACACTGTACGCTGCAATCGCAGCAAAACCAAAATAAGATCTGCACAAATGCCACCACACGCACTGATTGAAAAGATAAGGCACAACATGTAGAAACATAGACAGAGAAACAAAACACTCCTAAAGTAGGTACAAAAGACTGTAGTGTATGAAATAGTTTTGTCATATTCTGTCTCCCCCTAGTGGCTTTCATGAGCACAGCATCTATAGTGAGTTCAGGCATCCCACTGGTTCCGAACTTTTTTAGCATAATTTAAATTTAGATACTTACTGAGTCCCAAAAACCAAATCAACAATAAGATAAAAAGACATGTGTATATATGTGTATGAGCCTTATTAGAGGAAAACTGGTTGTAGCCCTGAAATCTATCTAAAAGGGAATGTATGGATTACATGTTGGCATGACAGAGAGTTGAAAAGATCTAATTTATCTGATATTTACTTTCCTGGATCAAACACTTAAAAGCATTAAACTGAAAGATGTGTTCTGTACAAATCATTGTATTCAATACTTTGATGTTGTAATGTGTCCCTAAAGCCCAGGAGGCAGCAGAGGTCGGGCTCTCTCTCTCTCTCTCTCTCTCTCTCTCTCTCTCTCTCTCTCTCTCTCTCTCTCTCTCTCTCTCTCTCTCTCCCTCTTTACAAAATATTTTTGCACCAATAACTCTTAACCATAATAATGTGTAAAACTGTTATTCTTCAGCAGCAAGCAAGGAGCCATATAATAAAGACAATTCATGTAACAGATGGGCCAAATATAGCTATATAGCATTTTTTGACCAAAACTGAGGTCCCTATGTTTCTGAGGCCTAAACACTGTCCTTTGTCAAACCCTGTTACCAGCAGCATGTTTGGAGTGAACGATCACAATTATGTTGAGATTAAAGTAACAAGACGGCGGCCTGCTACCTCCGCAAACTTCTCTCTTAGTTCACACCAAGAGCTGTAATTTCAGGCTAACTCTAGACACAGGTCAGAAAGCAATGATAAGGTAGACAAGCCTACCTTGTAGCTCGTGGCCTTGAATGTCACTGTGAAAGTGTCCTCAAAAGAACAGGTTTGTGGATTGTAGTCTTCATTCTGAGCTGGGATTAAAACGAAAGAGAGGAATTTAATGGCATGAATCTGAACTAAGAGAATGGTTTGGATGAAGATAACCACCTCACCATGGCCTGAAGGTGCTTGGATATTTGTGAAACCTCCATATTGCATGGGTCACTCACTACTGCATCTATGCAAACAAAAACAAAGTGGGAGGAACATGATTAACTTTGATGGGGATGAAGCTCCCCTGATCAAACTGTGACGGTTACTCATAATGCACTCTGAAATGAAAAATGTAATCTTTTATAATTTCTGTTCATTGCATGCATTCACCAACACAACATTTCAGCTAACAGGGGTGAAACATATGAAGATTGTTCAAAGTCAATTAGGCTACATTATAAGCCTACAAAACGCATTTAATGTAATTCCCCTTTTTTCAATAGTTTCCCCTTGATTAAGAATTAAGGTGCATGTCAAACTTAAATGTGCACAGTCAGATCATGGGGATAACCTACGATTATCCAATAATGAAATGTGGTTAAGCATTGGAACCATTAATAAATAAACCAATTAAACAACTAAAATTGACTTTAAACAACTTTGATTTGAATTGCTAATTTATAGGTTAATTTTAAGCAACTATTTTCTTGATTACCTTAAAAGTTCGGTTTGAATCAATACTCATGTTTTGTATCTATAATCGATTCATTAATCGATCAGAAAAAATAATGCAGATTTAAGAGAGACTGCATGGGGAGGCTCATTATAATATCTCAGAGAAGGAGTTCTTCTCCTCCTCCATTCACAGATGATCTCCGCCCCAGTCATCATCATCTCAGGCTGCTGCTCGCTGCTCGGAGCCCGGATGCGCCGCCATGCCGACTCTTCGAGCAAAATGGAATAATCTATTCACCCAGCCTGCCTGACATGGGGCGATAGGACTTGACTGGAGAAGTCAATTACACAGTTTGGAGGTTTTTAAAGGGAGCCTTAAACGGGGGACAGACTTGCACGCGACACCCGTGCTACTGTTTACGTGTGTGTGTGTTTGCGTCGCTCGCCACCGTTGTGTTGACACTTGTGTGTGTGTGCGTGTGCTAGGCTAACGTTAGCTCGAGTGTGGTGGAGAGTGCGCGGTGACGGTGACGGTCCGGCCAGAGGCGGAGATAGCCGAGGAGAGCCGAGAGGTGAGTCTGTTACTTTGATGGTGACTACACTGTTGACTGTATGCGAATATAGGTGGGCATCTGGCGCATAGTATCACCTTCATAGATGTGATTATCAGAGGGGGTTCACACAAACTGCATACCTAGGTGCGTGCTTGACTGACTGTGTCCTAATAATGTTGTTTATGTGTGTGTGTTTTTAAGTAGAGCTGAACGTGGAGTCGACGTATGGCCCGCGAGACAGCAGCTAAGAGCTAGCATGCTAAGAAGATAAACAGTCCAGCACAGAGAGAGACCTTCCCCCCTAAACTTTTCAGGTCAGTAACCCCCCCTTGTCTCTGGAGCCGTAACGTTTCAGATCCGAAATGTTATCTGTAGTGTCCATCTTAAATATTAGACCATTTTAAAAATGATTGAATGTTTGTGAATGAAACAGGAAAGTAAACTGTTGTTCATCCTCCAATGTAAATACAAAGTGATTACTCGTGACGTCATCGTCTACATATCCTGATAAATGTATATTGAGGGCTCTCTGGACTCAGGCTTTACATTATAATTCAGGTAGACTTTACTTATTATTTATTTATCAAGAACATTGTTACATCTGATTAAAGTGCAACCATGGTCCAACCTGGTCATATAGTGTGAAATAACCCTGGAACTAAACTGCCCCTGTATGTACATATATTATTTAATGATTGATCAACTCCGCACACTATCATGTAAATACTGTAAAACATAACTTGTTTACTTCATCATGCATTTGCACTACTCACCTCTGCACTGTTGTCTTGTACATATTAGTCTTTAATTACCCGTTTATATTATTAATATTTAATGTTTACATTGTTCAGAGAGCGACATGAATCCATAAATACAAACAGTAAAGCACACAGATATGCGGATTGATAATAATGACTCAGTAAGAATTAAGAACAATAACTGCAATAGCAACTATGAACAAACACAAAGACCATATAAGTAAAATACACTGTGCTATAATAAAACGTGTCATTTAGTGTTTGCAGGTTTGCCTGTGTTTAAGCTATAGATTTGCCTTGTTACTAACTGCACCTCTTTGAGTATGTGAATTAAATGGGTGCAAGTCAAGTGTTTCATCTTTTTATTTGGACGCCGTACATACAATATTCAGCATGACAAAGAATGCCATAAAACAATTTAATGCCCGTGGACTGTAATCAGTCAATCTGAGACCTTTTTAATATTTAATTTCTGAATTCTACACTTAATAGAAAAGCAATCTGCCTTTTAGTTTAAACAAAATAATATTTACTTACTGTATCCCTGTGCTGAAATAATTGTTTTATTGAGTTTTAATTCATATTAAATGTGGTGGATTGTAACATTGCTTTTCATTTTAAGATGATAGATAGATAGATAGATTCTTGATTGATCCTGAGGGAAATTGAAACAGGATTTTAAATAGTTTTTTATAAATGTATACTAAATCGTCGTTTTTCATTGACAAATATTTTCTGTCATTTCCAGATCCTTAAAGATTCCCATGTCTACATCTGCTTTGCAAAACAAAAAAGATGTCTGTTGATGAAGATACTGTAAAGACTGGCAGTCCACAGGCCAGCTCGACGTCACCGCTGCAGCTCACAGAATGCTCCAGAGGTTACACTAATATATCTATGATGGTGGAGGGCACAGCAGCCACTCCTGATTTTGCAGCCGCGTGTCCCGTGATGGGTACTGCGACCTCACCTAAACACACCGGCACCACTGACACGCTCACCCACTCAGACGGCGCTGGACAGCAAGCCAGAGGGAACGAGAATAACTTCAATCGCAAGAACAGCTTTCATCATTCCAAACAACAGCAACAGACCAAGCTAGCAAAGCGCCGCAACACGGCAAATTCGAGCTTCAAGCATCCCACATCTGGCAAGAGGAGACGGAGGGCAAACTCGGAGAGTGACTCAGTCCTGCCCAGCAACTTCCTCCTGGGTGGGAACATTTTCGACCCGCTGAATCTCAACAGCCTCCTGGATGAGGAAGTCAACAAGGCGCTGAATGCAGAGACCCCCAAATCATCCCCACTGCCAGCGAAGAGCCGTGACCCTGTGGAGATCCTCATCCCCAGAGACATCACAGATCCACTCAACCTGAAAAGCGGGATGGCAGACAGCAGCTTTTTGGTTTCCCCCTTCAAAGGTGGTGGCAGGAAGAGGCACCGCAACAGACACCATGGAGGAGCAGCAGGAGGAGGAGGAGTAGGTGGGAGTGGAGGCGGTGGGGCGGTTTCAACGACGCAGATGAACCTCTCAGAATCTGGAAAAAGTGAGTTTAAAGCCGGCAGTTCTGCACCGCTTCCAGTCACGCCGGCATCATGTTCTGCACTAGATATCTCCAAAGAGTCCAACAGTTTCTCCAGTGTCACAGGGGACTCCCACGAGCACTCCGCTGACAACTCCGGCAGCTCCAAGGAGGAGATAACGTCCATATCTCTGGACGATTCCATTTCCTCCGTACCAGGGGGGCCGAACCAGCACACAAGCAGACGCAAGAGGAGACGCAACTCCGGCAAAGCTGAGGCCCCCGTCACCCATTCCACACCGATCGGAAAGTCGGGAGCTGGAGACAGGAGTTGCTCTACTGGGAGTGCGAGAAATTCTCAGTCCTTCCACACACCGAGGAGTTGTGGTCCTAAGACAGGGCCAGGATGTCGCTCACATCAGCAGCCCCAAAACCAGGGGAATCATCAGCACCAGAAGAAGAAGTTCCAGTACGGGAACTACAACAAGTATTATGGCTACCGCAACCCAGGGTCCAGCGAAGACCCCCGAATCCGCATACTTCGCCCTGAATGGTTTGAAGGGAAAGATGTTCTGGATTTGGGCTGCAACTCAGGCCACTTAACCCTCTATATTGCCAAAATGCTAAGACCAGCCCGTATACTAGGCCTGGACATTGACAGTGGTCTTGTAAATGCAGCCCGTAAGAACATCAGGCATTATCTGTCAGAAATGCAGACCCAAGATGCCAGACGGGTGGTACAGGGCACAAAACAGGAGGAGAGGAATGGAAGCAAGAGTCACACAGACAAGAAGCACAACGGAGCTGAGAGCGGGGAGGAAAACGGGAGAGCGGTGAAAGAAGAAAGTGGCCCTGCAGAGGCTCTAAATGACAATGGCTGCTGTCACGCAGATGAAGCAGGGACCCAGAGGCAGGACAGCAAAACAGAGGAAATGGAGCAGGGAGATTGTGATTCCCCTCCCGCTGAGCGCTCTCTGAGCTGCTCTTTCCCCGTCTCCCTGCGGATCTCCAGGGGGCCCATCGCTGCACCTCCACTAACGGAGACATCCTGCACACAGCCCGCGGAGTTCCCTTCCAACGTGTCCTTCGTCAAGGTAAGACACCCCCCCCCCCCCCCTTCCTCTGCGTGTGAACATTTGGGCCACAAATGGCATGTGTGAGGTGACCATTATTGCATCTTGGGAGCCGGGATTAAATCTGTATCTCACAAGTGAACACCTCCCATGTTGTCTAAATGTAAGACTTCTGCATGATGTGAGGAATCTGGCCTTCATATCTATTTCAATCACTCCGAGGCTGCATGCTATGGAGAACTCTCTGAGGTCTGACTGTCTTCAAAAGAGGACTTAATACAAAGTGTGCACCCACTCATTCTCCTTTGAACATCTTTAGGATCATTAAGGCTCTCTGTTAGCTCTGTCATTCTCACTTCCTAGTATTCAGGTTGCATCGTTCAGCTTATCTCGATCTATAAAGAATTATCTGTAGTGTCGTGTTGGCCGGTTTGGTTTATGGTACCTCCAATAAGGAAGCTTGTGTACCAGCTTCAACCAGTGATAGTTCGTTCTTTTTCTGTGGACGGAGTTTCCACTCGAGTGTCATAATCATGTCTTTGTGTCCGTTGCCAACCAGGGGCTTACTCTTCTCTGAAACTTCCTGTGAGTATTGGAATTAAAATCTGGAAGCAGCTAAGAGGAGGCCGTCTGTTCTTTTCACCAGTTTGACACGGTGACGTGTCTGTAGACATCCTGCTATCAGTGCCACCCTCGGGCCACAATCTGCCCAATGCTCCAAAAGCTCGAGAGAGAGAGTCGAGTTTGGATTTCTCCCGTTTTCTGTCACGGCTTTGGGCCTTACACGCTCCGTGTGGGCGGCTGCATCAATCGGTTGGATGCAGAAACTGAATTGTTTGTGATTGAAATCGATAATTGCCTCCTCCCTGCTCGGAGCATTAGAGCTAATGGCAGAGCAGCGCGGAGCTTATCCTGTCAGTGAGTGAAGAGCTTTAAGATGAGTGCCTGAGCCCCCGCAGCCTGCAAAATACAACATGAATTTAGGGGGGGGTGTTGCACGAGTGCCTTCTTTATTTGTTTCGCTCGCCTTGCTTGGAATTCCTTTAGATTGTGGACTTTTGATTTGATTTAAAAACAGCAGACACTTTCTGATTTCAAACGTATCAAAACCACATTTCCTGTCAGTGGTTACGAGGAACATCGTCCTCGCCTCTCTCGCCTCTCTTGGATTGTGTGATAAAAAGAAATTCCAGCATGTGTCTACAGCTGTGCAAATCCTGATATAATTGTCAGCGGTACTTTGGGATAAACAAGTTTCCCAGAGTGAACCTAGTCCAGTATTACCTGAGGGGGTTCTCCTAAACCCTCTTTCACATCAACCTCCACTCATTTTTACCAAGGAGTGCCTGATCCTTAATGCTTTACCTTGCAGATATATCACACATTATGTGATAGATATATAGATAGATACTTTATTGATCCCGAGGGAAATTCAAGGATATGTCTATATCCTGCAACATCGGTTGTTGAAGCCTTCTCCCCTCTTCAGTCTTCGAATCAGGTGTTTGTAATTTAGGCCGATCGCTCTCTGATGTTGCGCTTGTTGTTTTTAAGCGATATTAATAATTTTGTGTTAGAGAGTTTTTTTTTTCATGCGAAATAAGAACAATAATAAAGAATAATACCAGTCTCAACTTCCCAGTGACTCATCTTCAATGTGCTGATTTGACTCAACAGTGGAGATTTGAACATACTTACATTTCACTGCACATCTGTATGAGCATGTGACAAAGAGAAATCTTGAAAAAATCTTGAACATGAGGAAGTCTTAGTACTTAGGTTGGAGCAAATTAGATGAATGTTTAGTATAAAACTTGATTTAAAAAAAAAATATATATATATATATATATTATTATCAATGATAAAAACAGATTCCTTTCAGGACTCACGCATCATAAAGATCTTTTTCCATTTGTTCAGGGAATAAGTTGATCCACCGTGAGAGCTCATGTCTTTGTGTAATGGTGTTACAGTAGCACTCTGTCTGAGATGGAATGGAAGGACTTCCTGTGGTTTTTTGTTGTTCTAAGAAATGTTGTTAACCAACAGGACAGGATATGTCTGGTATGCAAGGGAGGATTAGAGCTGCACATCTCTGCTCTCCAGTAGAGCCCACGCCGTTTATAAAACCTGAAATAAGATGTTCAGACACGGCACACTCGGCTTCTTTGATGCCATGCGTGAGTCAAGACGTCAGAAGGCATTTTGCATTCACAGAACTCACGCCCATACTCCTCTCCTCCAGGCCAATTACGTTCTGGACAGCGATCACCTTCTCGTGACTCAGCGGCCGGAGTACGACGTCATCCTGTGCCTGAGCGTTAGCAAGTGGGTCCACCTGAACTGGGGAGACAGCGGCCTCAAACGCCTGTTCAAGAGGGTCTATCGACATCTCCGTCCTGGTGGCCTGTTCATCCTGGAGCCGCAGCCCTGGGAGTCCTACGTGAGGAGGAAGAAGCTGACGGTAACTTGTGCAAAATGTGAACATCGTGACAAAGAGCGTAAAGATGAGGATTCACCTTTTTTGAAACTCGGCCGGTTAAATATAAGAGATGTGTTGTCTTCTCTTTCCCGCTTGACAGGATAACATTAACAGGAATTATCACAGCATCCGCCTCAAACCTGAGCAGTTCTCCTCATACCTTACAACCGAAGTGGGCTTCTCCAGTTTTGAGCACCTTGAGACCCCCAAGTGTTCAATCAGAGGTAATTCACTCGCCTGTCTGTCCACATGGAGACATTCTTTTATTCTTCAACACTGCAGCGTGATGTTTTACCGTCCTGTTCTTCCTCGCAGGTTTTCAGAGGCCGATCTACTTGTTTCACAAATGACCGCTCCTGCCTTGATGATCATTGAATGTGAGTAGCCTGAACCACCACCAGACAAACAAGCCAGCCAGCTGACCTGGACTGCAAGGAGCCCACTCACTCCTTCACACTTTTCTACAGCTACTCAGACGCTGAGGAGGAAATTCACAAAGGGGAACAGGACCAAAAGTGGAATTTAATTTTGTAAAGATGTGACGTCTTGTGGAGAAAACAAACGTTGTCGTCGTCCTCTGGGACTACAGATTCTTAAAATAACTATGTAGGTCCCTCAGATCTGACTCCACAATGTCTCACCATCACAGACTGTGAGCAGCGCTGCTCATCTGATCTGATCATTTCTTTGGACTATCCTCGTGCTAACGATGCTCCACGTTTGAACCTTGGCCATAAATGATTTTGAGTCCCTTTGGCCACATAGCTCCACTTTCCTAACTTTTTTCTGGACCACCATATCACCCTACATTTAACATGTTTGGGATGGGAGATGGGGCAAATTAATCTAAGCTGCAGTGTGTGACTTACTAAGAAAGGCGTCATCAGATCAGGCCCTCATGATAAAAAGCCACGGCGGATGTCAGGTGATTTGATGACTCCGATGAAGCCTCGAGATGGACGCTACGTTCAAACTACTGATGACAGACGCCCGACACGTTGAGATTTTTATTTTATTTTTAGCAGAAAACTGACTTGTGTTTGAATCCTCTTAAGTAAGACACGAACACATAGTTCGGGGGAATATAAAAGACAAAGTCAAACACACACTCGCAGCAGACGGTTTGATTACAAATTGTTGATGTTTTTGTTCCCATCTCCCAACCCTGACCGTCACCAGTTTGCATTACAGGCCAAAGAGCTGAAGGAAACCCAATCTGTCACAGAGCTATGAGAATTAAGAAGTCCACATGTTGAAATTGGACGATATGAAAAGCTCTTAAATTGCACAAACCTGAGAGCCTATGAAGTGAAGAGGGTCTTGACTGATGATAAAAAATAATGCACAAAATAAAAAGCTCCATCCAAGACAGTCAAACGACAAATATTCAGTGACATAGGTGATGATTAACCTTTCCTTTTTTGGTAACTCTCATTTCCTTCAAATCTGCCATCAAAGATGACCATTTAGTCTAATGTCAAATATATTTATATGTCAAAGTTCAGGACGGCTTGAGCACATTTTTTAACTCTGTAAACAGTTTGGTGCTTTAAAATTCCATCACCCAGAATCCTCCAGTAAAAGCTCAAACATGACGTTTTTTTTCAAGAAGCGAGTTTCAGGCTGTTTTGAAGGTGAACTTTCTCTGAACTGTCCAGAACCGTTTGAGAATTTTTAAAGCTGTCAGGGAAGCAACAAATCACTTCATGGGTCCTTTAAGCCTTACTAATGCTCCATCCTAAGGGTAGGGGGCATATTTGAGCTGCGATGACGGCCAGGTGGGAGCTCAGCTCTGAAAAATTCAGCACGGAGACGACGAGGACTATTTAGAAAAGTTGATCCACAGCATGCAGTGATGGTTTTGTTTGTTTTTTGTTCTAGTGACAGTTAAGCCATAGCCCTTCATAATGTGTTGTATACAATGTCCTTCATTGGGTGCTGACCAAGAGTCCAGTTAAAAGAACACCGTACGACAGGGTCTGTTGTAGTGCTCTGTGAATCACATGCATTTGTTTTGTGGACAGATGATGAACTAATTCAAACGGCAGCATTCACATGTTCTTGCTCTTCAGTTGGATCAACTCCCACAACACTGAACAAACATATCCATGCGTAGAAAATGAATTGGGTGTAAAATGACTGAAAAGTAACCACATGACCCATATTCAGTTTTAATAATAGTTTGTTTGTTTTTCAAAGTGCAGCCAAAATATTTGGAGGGTCTTCTGCTCCTGAATTAGACAAAATATGCCATCACCTTCTCCGTCTCTGTCTTCAAGAGGACACTTTTGGGCCAGCCAGTCTTTGTGATTGTATCTCTGTTGTGCACTGACACTGCTCATCTTCAGTGGCTGGAACATGAAATCTTCCCTGTTTTGGCGTCTGCTTCATTGAGATCATTTTGCTTTCTAGGATAGGAAATGATAAAATAAAGGAAGGATGGTATTGTGTTTGTATTTTACTAAATGATCAATGTAAATATGTTGGCAATTTTTCTTTAACTGTTGTCAATATTAAGTTCATAACTGCTTTTTTTGTTATTTTCCAGTTGTTGTTTTGTTTTTTTTTGTTTGTTTTTTTCTGCCTTGTTTTCAGATGTTTGCTGCCAAGTCGTGAATCACAGGTCGGAGTTTTTGTCCGAAGATGGGCCACTGATCCAGCTCTGTGTGGAGAAATGAATATGTACATTTCAAAGCTCTGCTGTGTTTGATTTGCTCTCTCATGGCGGGTACGTGGATTGTTAGATTGGCTCTTTATTTTTATATAAACAGTTTGAAAGGAGTGTTGTTGTCAATTTCACTTCATTTGATTAATCAAAGATATTTTACAATTCTTCAAATAAGATCCTTTTTTTTTTTTTTTTTTTTTTTATTGACAAGTTGAAAATCACTGAGTGTATAAGAATAATCTTCAGGTTCCACTTTGCATTGAAAATCTGATGTGGCTCATCCGTCACAGGGCAACAAGCACAGCACTCCTCGGGCTCAGACAATCGTCCGCTCAGGCTTAGATCTGCCGTCTTTTTAACTTCATGCAAAAGTAGCAAAGTAGTTCCTTATGCAGGTTGCGTTTAGCCTAGATCACATTTCTCCTGAAATGATAAACAGTTTTTTTTCTCAGCTTTGTGTGTTCAAGGCTGCACCTTAATGGCTCAGAAGCAGAATCTCACTGATTATAACTCATCAGGCCGGACTTACTACAAGCCCATGTAGCCCAGCTAAAGTATGTTGTTGCTTGACGTGTAATTGTTGTCATCTAAATTGCTTTATATATTGGACTCTCCTTGGGGATTTGCAGTACGGCATGTAATAGTGACTTAAGGAGTAAGAAGTCAACACTCCTCGTTTCAGCAGCATTTCATTTAAATCAGACTTTGAACTATTTCAAATTTGTGATAGTCAAATCTACAGCATTTGGATATTAATATCATAAAACTGTATTTTTTTTTTGGGCACAATCTGCCCCTGATGATTGTGATCTTTCCAAATTCTCCAAAAAAAACAAAAAATAATCTTCATTGTCTGATTATAAAGGATAGAGTTCAGCTTGTCCATTGTGCTACGTACATTTAAATCAAATGTAAGTAAAATAGCAGTGAAAGCGACCCTACCTGATGCACTATTTCCTTAAAGTTATTTTTCCTGCATTCTTTAAATGGAAATACATTAATGCAGGGGGAACCCTTGTTAAACGTAGGTGCAGTGAAGGACATGATTTGGTTTTTTGTGAGTTTGTCTGAGAGAAACTGTTCTTGTTGAACATCCTTCAGTTAATGATGTTGTCCTGCTTGGTGCGACAGTAGTGTGAGTACCGCACACGAGAGCTTTTCATTCTCGTCCATGCCCCACCTTTACACAGTTTCAATCAAGTTTTACTGTAAAATGTAGCTGCAGCCCTCGTCTAGTGTTAGAGCAGCTTTAGCAGGACGATATTTACCTGAAACAATTCAGCTCTGACAGCAACCATGAGAGGTTTTTTTTTTTTTTTTTTAAAGTAACATTACTTAAAATGGATCAGTTGTGTGAAAACTGGATGAAATATAAATTTCCTTGGAGCACAACGAATGCACATAGTCAAGGAGTGTATGATCACCTCTTCCTGCTGAATTTGCACTGATATTGAGGTAATGTAGTTGAGTACATTCTTGCTGTCATGTTTTACATGAACGTTTGTAGAACAGCTTTTCTGGGGGTGGGGGGGACTTGGAATAAACATCCTCCCTTTGTCAGGGAACTTTTGATTTTTTTTTTATGCCTCTGAACAACAAGATATATCTGAATGTTACTGTGTTCATCATTTTCATTGATTAAAAGTGCTTCAACATTTCCTTGTTCAGTATTTGCTTATATGGAACCTTGTAAAGTTGGTTAATTTTACTTTTTTTTTTGGTAAAGGTGCTTAAGTAATGTGGGTCAACAGCCATCAGTAGGAGTAGATTCATTTACTAAAGCATGTCAATAGCCCAGTGTCAGACATCATGCTGTGGTATTCCATATTAACCTGCAGGTATTCTGTTTCAACCTCAATTTAAATCAAACTTCTATCTCTTCATAACCTGTAGTATTGAGCCTTAACCATTTCACAAAGCTAATAGATAGCTAGATAGATAGATACTTTATTGATCCTGAGGGAAATTCAAGTATTATCAGGCTTGGACGAAAGGACCATTCTTTGTCATTAACCTCTGACCTTCATGGCCAGGTGGATGCTTTCCATCCTGCTTTTGTTATGCTGCACAAGCGGTTCACCTTCCTCACATGGGTAGGCTACGTGCCTACAGCTCATGGGACATGGACTTTGGCCCTGATCAACCACTGGATCAAATCTGACGAGGGCGAGGTGCTGGTGATCTTAAGAGGAAACTTCAAGTGTTGGTTTAGCCACCACTCCTTTCGGCTGATGTTTCGTGCCCCAGCTCGGTTAAGTGCCAGCTGTGGGGACATCTGTACCTACCCTGGATTAGAGCTTATTACAGCCTGTTAAAATGTTGTCATGGCCGGGCTTCTGGGCATCCCAGAGCTATCAGATTTGGTTTTGGGCCAACCCAGATTTGTACATTTCAGGATCTTGGAAGGGTATCTAAAGTGGACCTTATGAGGAAGCTTAGCCTAGCTGTGGGGATCTTTCGCATGCTGGCCCATGTTATGAAAGTTGCCCGTTCAGGGGGATATTCTTGTTGCTGTCACTGAGTTGTTCTCCAACTCCTCTGCAGCTGTCCCAAACAGCCCAAATGTCTTCTGCCTTTACTGATCTTGAAAACTTGAAAAGGTTATCTTCTGTCTTCTTTTACATACCCCCTGCCTCTACAGTCCAATCTGCTTTCCTCAGATTTCAAATCTGCATTTTATTTGATTCTAGAGAGCTTTTAGATGGTATTACCTAAGGCGTTGACTGGCCAGCAAATTCTGGAGAATTGGGTTTATACTTGGCTCAGATCATCTCCATGATTTCTTGATGATTGATTTTGGTTTCTGGTGTTCCTCCTGTTGTGGCTTCACTACTTGCACGCCAGATGTGCTGCTGCAGCTGCTGGTGGTGGTCTTGCTTTTCTTCTTTCTAGTCAAACTGTCATTCCTTTACCAACATGAGGATTTCTTTGTCTCATCCTCTCTTCCTGTTGGGAAAGCTTGTGTGGGTCCTCTATTTCATCATCTATGACGGTGGGCTCTGTAGCACTGTGGTGCTCTGAGCTTTAATTGTCTTAGCTCCTATTTTTTCCAAGCTTAGATGGGGTTTCTCCCTCAATTTGCACTCAATTGGTGGTTTCATATTGGTCGTTACGTGGGATCTTCTGACGCCAGTCTTCTAAAAGTTCTTTTGCTTGTTGGTAGTTTCCATTCATCGGGTATCCTTGGTGTAGGGTTAATCTTCATTTTTCTATCCGACCTTTCTTTTAATAGGCTGCTTTTCTTTTCCATTAAACTGTAAGTCTAATGGGAAACAGAACAAGTTCATCTTAAAAATCATCCATACAAGATAGTTTTATATGGTCAAATGCTGAAATAGTGAAATTATAGGATGGAGACAATCAATTTAATGTATGCTCAGTGAATTATGAGCTATACATTGATTCTCCAACACAGTAACAATCTGTCGCAGGAAAACAAGTCGAAGACAAATCTGTCAGACATGAGGACAGGCACAAGACAAACTCTTACCAGGTCCCATATTAAATTGACTCTTACTTCGGGCTGTAATAAAAGTTAAAGTTATTTTAGTGAGAATTGGTTGCTTTAACCAACTGCATCTACCAACCCTCCTTTCTTTTCAATGAAAGTCAACATGGATACGTTCAAAAAAAATCCTCCACCCTGTGATACATTTCTGTTCTAAGCTGCTAGCTGTCAGCTTTGTGAAGACAGACAGCCTCGTGTAAACAGGTTTGTCGGGGGGGGAGTTAGCCTTTTGTGGTTGGGTCATGCTGCGCTGTCTGAATAGTACAAAGATTCAACCCAGATGACAATGCAGGGCACAATACAGTGGCTCATGTTTACAAATAGCGTCCATGCCTTTAACACCTACCATAGCCTGGTCCAGTCATCAACCATCTTCAGGTCCGGGCTCTCTGGAAAAAATATTCTGTATTGTTTCTGACAACCACATTGACAAAAGTGTTTGAATCCTAATCAAAGATTTGACTATTAGTTAATATTTTAAAATGAATAATGCCAGGTTTTTATCCAGCATTATTGGTGTTTAACTAAACCTATGTGATTGTATTTGCTTGATGCTTTTCTCTCCTTTTAGAAAAATAAAACCACAAAGCAAGTTCCCAAACATAGACATTCAACCCCACTGTCAGAGATAGGCAGACAATATGACAATAGATTTGCTTTGCAATCGTGACTGTCAGGTTGTGATGTTGTCTGTCTGTTCCAGACGGTGTTGTCCAGACAGACAGAATGGTGAGATGACATAAACACAGACAAGAGACATTACACTTCATTCACAAAAGCTCTGTTCCATCACTGCTATTTGGGTTGGTCACTTGACCATCATTGTCTCATATCGGAACAGGGCTGAACGACAGCATGCCAGGCTCCACTCCGACTGCTTTCCATGCTCGTATATAAGGTCAGGCTTTACAACAAGTGTAAACACTCACTGTAGATGTTTGATGTAAAGTGAAAAACTGCATAGCTTTATATTTGGTTTAGTGTACTTCATGTGGACAGTGCCAAATATCAACAAAGCAAACATGAGTATTTTAGAATGCATTTATTGGAAACACTACATTTCACAGTTGAGGAAAGTGTTCACACAGGGTTGATTATTAAATGTGATCATCAAATACAGGCTTGATCTCACAAGTGTTCAGGCAGCAATGACTCCCATAGGTAAAACAGGGTTGCAGTTTCACACATAAAAGCTGCTCATGTCAGAAGTTAACTTTAAGAGCATTCAGTCAGATCTCAAGGCAACTCAAAGACTCCAGAAGACTGTTGTGTCTGTGACCAGGATCCTTTTCTGAAGGTGTTGGGACATCTTCAGACAACAACAGTTGCTAAGACCGCGTAGCACAGCACCTGGAAATGATCACAGTGCAACATAAAAGAGTCTTGTTGTAAGTTCTTTTCTTTAACTTCAACAGAATAGATTCACTTATCGCTTTCAAGATGTTCTCAGGCCCACCTGTATCTTCTTGGGCAACCATGATGACCAACGATGTACTCCTGAGCATAGCAGAACCGTCTGCAGAGTCCTCTATACCCACAAGTCCAGTACTGCATCTCTGGATCATTTCCTGTATACAATTAGAAAAATAAAATTAGCATAATGAGTTCTCATGTTCCTGACAAACATTGACCTTACACGACACCAGTATCAGCACAGTGTTTTTTGTGTATCAACAATGTCATGGTTTGCTTGACTCGACCTCACACTGTAAGAAAATGTTTGTATCCATTCTTTGCTTACCCTCCCCAACTGCGAGCATCAGGAGAAGCACAAGGAGAACCAAGCTCAGTCCCTTCATGTTTGGGTACCAATAAGCTTTCAGACACTGTGGACAGGCTGATGCTGCATTTATACAGCATTTCCACCACGGGGGAGGAGTCCGTCGTGCTGTGTGCAAATCACAATAACAAAGTATGGCTGAGTGATGGCTGTCTGAGTAATAAAGGTCAGGAATAGCAACTTTCAGCCTAGTCAACAGCTAGAGCTTAAGAATTTCCAGTTATTTGGGGGCATTTTGAACACAGACAAATACACAAAAAAAATTTAATGATAAAATACTTTATTTTCCAAGTTGTTCCAGGTGTACAGCAAATGTTATGCACTGTACACCAAGCCCATATTCTGAATACAAAAAGACACCTTCTTACCTATACACCCCTATAGCTGGATACAGGAGTACACATACTGTAGACCACAAAAGCTGTCCTTCACAACAACAAGTCTTCCAAAAGATACAAACATATAAAGTACTAGCTGATGTTTTTCTTTTCGACACAGTTAAGGGTCCAATTCTTTCTGTCGTATTGTGTTTTCAGAGGTGCCCTGTGTTCTGCCACTGAGCTGCCCACATCTGAATATAGCACTAGTTCATGTGTTATTGCTGATGCTGTGGAACTACAATAAAAGTGCACAAACACACTGCTCCAGTGACACAGGGGAGGATTGTTAACAAAATAACAATAGAAGGCAGGGACACAGAGACATTGACTTGCACAGCATGCCCCCTAGTGCTTATGAAAAGATGTAGACTACATTGTGCATGCCTGTTTACTCTCCAACTCTGGTTAATCAACCTGGAAATGCATCAATGTTTAAAAAAAAAAGAAGAAAAATGCAGATAAAAAGTGATTTTAAAACATTTTTTTACTCAAAATGTTTACCATCATAGGTCAAAGAAGAAAACGGAATGTTAAAACATCATAAGGAAAGAGGGCGTCAGAACTTTCTTAATTGATATGTAAGTTTTCAAAAAAGAAGAAAGAAACAGAAACGTATTCAAGCAGACAATCCTAACCACGCACACTTCTTTCTTTGAGAATTTGTAAAAACGTGGATCAGTGTCAGTTAAATTATGGCATGAAATGGTTTTCTTGTTTTTGCATAAATATACACTTTCAAGAACATTTCAATGCAAAATAAAAAAAAAATGCTTTTTGGTTCATGTGAATTTGAACAATAAAAGGTTTACCATCCCTGCTAGAGGGCAATTTGTTTTGCAGTCAGTAGTAAAATAAATACATAGCAATCAGCATACAATCAGCATATAATATAGAATGGACAATGAATAAATACAGTAGATAAGAAACAGATTAAGCAACACAGTTGGTCATTTAAAAAGGTGATAGCAGCAGAGACAATGAGTTTCTCATTTTCTTTGGCCTACATGCAAGCTGAACCTGACGACAGCAACTTCAAATCCGTGGACAGTCAGGCTGATTTCCAAAGATTTACTGAGCCTTCCTCAAATACTTTACTTTATATTAATGAGAAAGATCAGAGAGAGAGAGAGGAACAATCTTGGGATTCTGCCACATAATTTAATGATGCTCATTATTTACTTTCCTCCCACAGAAGGGGGCAATAGAGGTTTGAAATGCCGATTTTTAAACAGCGAGGAACAACGTTGCCATCTGCGCATGCGCAGCATTTACAGCTGCAAACAACAACACATTGGACGAGCTGCCCTTTTCATTCCAAGATGGCGGACCTCCTAGGTTCAATCTTAAACTCCATGGAAAAGCCTCCGACCGTCGGGGACAAAGAAAGCCGACGAAAAGCACGAGGTACTTGATGTGTTGTTACAATAAAAGAACCGTTAATATGTGATATGAGTAGGGAGTCAGCAACGATTTAAAAGACAGGCGGATAGAGCATGTCTGAGGCTGCCATTGGCCAGCTGAGCTTTCAAGTACAGCGCAGTTGTCCCGTGGTTAGCAAGTCCCGCGAGAACAAAACAAGGGGGTCACCCTCCTTCTGGACTCTGGACCAAAGATGTGAGGGGTCCTTGTTAAGTAGCTTTATGTAGGAAATTGCTCCTGAAAATGGAGCTCACATGCTGACCAAATATTTGTGTAGCAGACTGAAAAAAAGAGTGCATACAAAGCTGAGACTTTACTAAAAAACAGAAATGACATCTTGAACACAAACCTCTGTTCAAAGTCCTGCAGCCTTCAGGGGTGAGAGATGTATCTGTGAGTGTTCATGTTGAGCTGGTTTATCTCCCCATGAATGGAAAGCGAAGATTTTAAAGGGATACTTCACCCATTTACATGAAGCTGTGTATCATTAGAAACATGGTAGTAGTGTTGAATGGTAGTGAATCCAGCCCTCATTTTGCCCTGAGACGAGAAAAATGTGTTTTTCTTTGCTTGAAAGTTTTCTTCATGTGATGCAAAAAGCGTCATATTGCATCACATGAAGAAAACTTCCAGGCAAAGAAAAACATATGTTTCTCTACACAGCTTCATGTAAATGGGTGAAGTATCCCTTTAAGGACAAGTAGCTCTTCTTGATCTCAAGAACAGGTTTTGGTAGTTGCTGTGTTGCTCAAATTGAATGACGTCAATAAGTTGTGTAAATAACTAAAACTTGTATTACATTTATACTTAAATGACAACGCCTTTCTTAGATCGGAAGAGCTGCAACTTTTCCATTACACTTACATCTGATTCAAACTCTTTCTGTAAATAGCACCTGAAGCCAACATTAAAACAGTTTGAACTGTGTTATAATATTTTTCCAGGTTGTTGTGTATCCTTCAAAACACAATTCTCAAGACAGTCAAGATATAAAGTTGTAAAACTGGGACAAAGCTGATTTGACTTTTGGCACAAATAAACAACTCTTTTCCTCTTTTCTGCACATAAACATGTCAAAGATTCCCGTGTCACAGTTCTCCAGGCTTAATGAACTTCAAATGTGTTAGTGTTTTTCAGAGTAAAGGAACCTTTTTGTGACTTAAGTCATATGAGTGAAACGGTTGTTTGCACCGCAGAAACTTTTAAAATGACCAAAATAACTTTTAACACCACAAAAATGTGACTCGTGTTCATTTCAGAACAAGCTGCAAGACTCAAGAAGATGGAGGAGCATGAGAAGAGAAAGAAAGCTGAATTCAGGAAAAAGGTGAAAAGCTGAAGGTCACATCTATTACACGTTGATTATGTGCTGTCGGCTTTATAAATTACACCTCCGACTCTTACTGCGAACTGTTCTGCAATACCCTGAACCTTCACAAAGTTCATCATTTTGAGTTTCTGTTGCCATTTTAGGAGATGATCCGATGACCTCAATTTATAATCTCTGTGATTTTGTCAAGAAATCGGAGACATCTCAAGTTTAGCAAATATGTTTAACCTCAGTTTGTAGAGCGGTGGCCACAGAGACGACACTTTTTGGCGCTGGGTCGTCTCCCGATCTTGACTCTACTTGGAGCCAGACTTCCCCCACACTCTCTCTCTCTCTCTCTCTCTCTCTCTCTCTCTCTCTCTCTCTCTCTCTCTCTCCTTTGGGGGGGTTGGAGGGGTTAAAAGCAGTATTTATGACAAAGCAGTTGTAGATGTTTGCATACTGGTGATACTTACAAAGTGAGCTACTGTGTTCTGTCTGCACTACAGTTTGCACGTCTTTGTACCTTTTTTAAAAAAAGTTAAATAACAGAAAACGTCCTGTTTGTCTTTCTTAGATGGAGAAGGAGGTTTCAGATTTCATACAGGACAGCTCACAGCAGAAACGGAAATACAATCCCATGGGGAAGATTGAAAGGAGTATACTGTAAGAAATCGTCGCCGCAGATATTTGCAATCATGACGCCTTCTTTAGCCCTCACTCACACTTCTTTCACTTCCCTCTGTGTTGTAGACACGATGTCGCAGAGGTGGCTGGTTTGACCTCTTTTTCGTTCGGGGAGGACGAGGAGAGCCGTTACGTCATGCTCTTCAAGAAGGTCCGACTTTCATTGTTTCTGTTTTGATTGGACTGTCGGATATTCGAATGATGAAATATAATCTGACTTCTGTCGACTTTGTTGACTGGCAGGAGTTTGCTCCATCAGATGAAGAGTTGGAAGCGTATCGCAAAGGAGAAGAGTGGGATCCAAAGCTGGCAGAGGAAAGGCGCAAACTAAAGGTAGTAAGACTTAACGCTCTTCTGATTTCATTCAAAAACCTCCTGACCTTGACATTCATCTTAAACATCTCAGTCTTTTGTCTGAAAAAATAACGTAATCTTCCTCAATCACTGAAATAACATCTCTGGATCACCTTCAACACAGCTATGGTTAAAGTAGATCTCAAAGTAGAACATGTCCAGAGAGGCCGATACGCATTTCTTCTTTGACCACTGTAATAGACTCTCATACTCGTCTCTTAAGTAAGGAAGCCCAAAGCGGACATTTCTCCATACATCTTATGAACTCCATTTTCCACTGATAAAAAGTAATATTCAGATGTTTTTAAAGCTCTCGTCTGTTTCATCTTGTGTCCCCAGAGCTGCACAAGCAGCAAACCAACTGAAGTGTACTGTAATTTCCATGACACTCACATTTCTCTCGTCTCTCCCCATGAAAGGAACAAGCCGCATTGGAAGAAACAGCAGCCAGTCAGACGAAGAAGTCTGAGGCGTGTCCCAACTCCAACTACAGAGACAAGTACAGTCACCTGATCGGCACCTCGGCTGCAAAAGACGCAGCGCACACACTCGAGGCCAACAGCGCCTATGGCTGTGGTGAGTGAATGATGTTTTATTGACTCAGCCTGTTGAAAACATTAGCTGACTTTTAGTCCAATATTTTACCCTCTTTGTAAACTGACGATGTTTGTGTTTCTGTCTCCCAGTACCGGTTGCAAACAAGAGGGACACTCGCTCTATAGAAGAAGCCATGAACGAAATCAGAGCCAAGAAACGGCTGAAGCAGGAGGACGACACAGGGGCCCAAAGCAGCAGCTCCTGAGTCTCCTCCTGTTTCGCTCTCTGTCTATATGTGTGTGTGTGGGTGGGTGTGTAAGTGTTTCAGTAAACACTCAAAATCATCCTAATAATGCATTATTCTATACTTCATCCATGTGATAGAATAACTTATACAGCAGGTGTTGAGTCTCGTATGAAAGCTGCTCTTACACACATGATTGGACACTAGGAGTTATCTCTTTTTGATTTAAAAGTGTCTGGCAGATGTTCAGTGATTCAAAAAACACATTTTAAAGAGATTTTATTTTGTTTTTGGCAAGCTTGTTGCCGATTTTAAATTTCTAGATCGCATTTTAAACATTAAATAATGAGCGACTTTGAGCTTCGGATTCATTTTGAAAGTAAGATTTTAGGCAGAAGCATGGCTGAGAAGACCCATGTGGTCACTGCAGATATAAAGGGATCAGGGATGTGTATGTATATGAACCAGCTGTTGTTTTAAAAACATTTTTTTTGTCTGAACTTGTTTCAGAGACTCCGTTCGGTTGGGAGCATTGCCATGTCCTCCATTGCAAGAGGAAATAAACCCTGTTGTGTGTATTTTCTGAACGTTTGTTTGACTGTGAATACAAGTATTCTGCTGAACTTAAAGGCATCGTTACGAAGCCTGCGTTGGTTTACTTTTGGCGTCATGATAGGGAGCCGATCCAGAACATGTTTGGGTATTTGTGAGCTCCTTTTTGTTTGTCATATCTTCAGTAAGTTTGTAGGCATCTTAATGTCTATTTTAACATGGTTGCACTGTTTTATCCCCAATGTATGTTAATAAAGGAAATTGGTGTGTATGTTCCCCAATAGCCCAGTTTCTGCTTTTTAACTGATCACATCAACAGAATGTTTATTTTGTACCAACCTGTACAAGAAAAGCACCACACAAAATATGAAGTAAAAAGAAGATATGCGTTGATGACCCAGCGAGGGGAAATTCAATGTAACACTGTTAATGTTTTTGAGATCACACAGAAGAATCACATTCACGTACACTAACAGGATCCTTTGGACATACACTAATTCAGAGTGAGGGGGCTGCCCAACGTGACTTGATGCCTTGCTTAAGGGCAGAGCTCAGGAAGTGAACTGGCACTTCTCCAGCTGCCAGACCAATTTCCAGACAGCTCAGGATTCTTTGGCTTTGACTCAAACAGTACAACATCTTGGCCTGTTCTTGATGATAAGCATTTTCATCGGTGTTAGTAGCTAAGCAACTCTTTTAAATACTTTTAACTCAGTTAACAAAAACATTTAAGTGTATCTTTGTACACTTGCACAAATAACATTGATAACAATGACTTCAAATACCTCAGTTCTTGTACTTTTATAGAATTTGATATTAAGTTAGGGGCGCCATTGTGGCCTAGTGGTTAATTTACGTCAAATCTGACTGTCCCTTACTCAAATAAAGGTCCGAAAATAAACTTTTAGAAAACTTTCAGTTCACGTTTATCGTAGTTTTTTCTCCGTTGCTGTCTGGTCAGTCCACATCTATTCTATCGGGGTTAGGCTACTTTTCCCTCTATCATTCGTCTGTGCGAGTCTGCGCTATCCTCTATGTCCACAGGGAGGCGCCAGATGCCCCCACAGAAAAATATCAGAATTTTTTTTTCTCTTGTATTATTGTTTCACACTGTCCTGCAGTTTCTGTCTCGCAGAATCACAACTTTATTGCGCTGCAGACTCAGTCACGCACATGTAAAACCATGAAGTCCAGGCTGCTGTTCTTTTTCATCATTTGGTATGCAGATGCAGAGCTGAAACTCCGGAAAGGTAAGAGCACTCCCTGCTGATGCTTTATTCAGTCCTGATAAAACATGAAGAGTGTCTCAAAGAGGAAAACTGAAGTCAGTGGTAGCTGGCGGATATTAAAGATTTCTGTTTTGGATGAAACCAAACTTTGTTGCGCAATGAAAACTTCAATCACATTATTCAGCCACAGACGTCTCTATTACAGTATTGTATTAAAACTTCTGTTTGTCTCAGTGCTTACATAGACTGTATTGTCAGTGACATTTGCAGTTTCGTATCTTTTTCTTTGTATTTTAGTACTTTCGCCGTGACTTAATGTCTCACGTTTAAAGCCTTTGTTCACATAGTTTTAATGTCTCTTTTATCTGCGCCACATGCATCCATTACACTCATCTTTCTTACTTTGACACTCAGGATCCGGGTCAGTTTGTACTTTTAAAGACAAGACGTACAGCCCAGGAGACAGCTGGCATCCCTATCTGGAGCCCTTTGGATTTATGTTCTGCATGCGCTGCGCCTGCACAGAGGTGACTTTTATCAAACTGTATCACTTCTAAACTGGATCTAAAGGAATATAACTGTCCAACCTTTACATTTGAGCTCTTAGTCAAGAGATAGAGATCGGAAGTTGAAGCTGGCCAATGCTTGTAAACTCTGCTTTCTCTTTAGACAGGCCATGTGAAATGTAACACCATCAGGTGTCCTCCTCTGCCCTGTGAAAACCCAGTGACTGAGCCTCAGCAGTGTTGTCCCAGATGCACAGGTAGAAAGTAGTCCTACAATCAGGACTTTTTTGAGAGAAATTCTTGTGGTTGTGACTTCTACCCTGTGTGATGTTCCTCCTCAGATGAGCCCAGGATCCCTGCAGGACTCAGAGCCTCAGTGAAATCCTGCAGGCACAACGGGACCATTTATCAGCCTGGGGAGACCTTCACTAAGCATGACCTCTTTCCATCCAGGCAAAGCAATCAGTGTGTTATGTGCACATGCTCTGTAAGTTACATCTCATTTACTCCACCATTATTAATCCATAGAAAGAATATGATGGAACGAGTTAGAGGTCTATGTCCCTAGGTGAATTTATCCTGCATTAGAGTCAGATTAGCTTCAAAGTCAGTTTGCAAATGCAAGTAATGTGCCAACAGCAGTGCTCCTATTGTCAGGGCAGCAAACATTAAACAAGAAATATAATGCATGTTACATTCATGCAATTAGATAGATGGAAAACAGTACAAATGTGCAGGAATGTGCAGCTTGATGTTCAGTACAAATATCGACCTTGCGGAGTAGATTTAAAGACAGGGCCGTGAAATGATTTAGTGAAATCCCATCTCGGATTTTTTGCTTTTGTGAATAACAGAAATGTAATAATTTTCAGATGTTTCAATGACAAAGTGTTCATCTTCGCCAGTGGGGACTGTGTTTCGATGAAAGTATTTCTATGATAAATATCAATAAATTCCTTACAATCCTTCTTCATCTGTGACTTTATCATTCTCACTTCACACCATTTTGAAGGTGAAACAAACGCCGCTGAAAAGGGCAAATATTCAATGAAGAATACAAGCCTTTACAAACACTTCAATAATTACAAAACAGCAGCTATCGTAGTACAGTATCACACGAAGGCCACTTGTATATCAACATTTTTTTAAACATTTCTTCTCAGTTAACTTACAGCAGCGGATGCCATGCAGTGAATGTGGAGACCTCACTTCTTAAATTCCCATTACTATTGTCCAATAATACTGTAGCTGGTGAAAACATCTTGCATTGGTTTGAGTGCTGGCTTGGCATCATCACGATCCGCTCAAAAGACTGGGGTTTAGAGAACAAAGGCAGATTTCAGAGGGGAGCGAGCGTTAGTGAAGCCAATATTGAGATCACCCTGAAGATGTCCTCTAAAAGACAAGATGTGAGAAGTTTACGACTTGTTAAGTAGTGTTCGTTAGCAGGTGTTTCTGTTGCCAAGGTGAATTCACATAACATGTAGTTCATGAGAAAATGAAGACCAGTGCTCTATTGAGAAGAGTGCAGTGTTTTTATCAGTCTCCATTATTTTATTACATTAAACTTTAGTGCACTCAAACAAAGACTTAAAAATTTGGTTAATTTTTCAATTAATTTAATTCTAATAAATTGTTATAAAATATTGTCATATTAAATATTTTCTGTGATTATCAATTTCCTGTTTAAGGGATTGTTAAAATATATTTTTTTTCATTTTTCTGTCGAGATGCTATTGATGTGTTTTGTGAATTTTTTTTGTTGCTGAAATTTGCTTTTTGCCTTCTCAGAATGGAAACATCTTCTGTGCTCTGAAAACGTGCCAACCAATCAGCTGTTCTTCCCCTGTGACAGTTCCCGACACCTGCTGTTTGGTGTGTAAAGGTAGTCAAACTCCTGCAAGCTCGGCTGATCACGTGACCACATTTCAACCCGAAAAATTTCTTTTTTCCTTTCTTTTTCTTCTTCAGTAAACTCGGAGACATTTTACACAGGAGCATAGTAATAACAAGGCATATTGAGCTTATTGTATTATACATATTATTAGTGAACTAGATGCAAAAATACACTTAGAGAACTGATACTGTACATAACTTAGTCACACAAACCCCTGCAATAATGGCAGTATCATCTGATTATGACACAGCTCCACTTATTTCACTCATTTTTAAGCACAAATATACATCTTTTATAGATGTCCTGGTAATTACTCCGCCCTCTCACTTGTTTCTCTCTGCAGATCATGGCACCAGCGGGTCCTCATCCACTGAGGATGGCAACCAGCAGCTGAACAGAGGAGTTGTACGTTCTTGCTGATGTCATAGAAAATGAACATTTCTTAGTCATTGCTTGAAGACGTTTGAAGAGTCCTTGAACGTGACACTGAGGTCATTACAGGCTTCAGGAGATCTTCTTTGTAGCTAGTGTTGTGCAAGAGGACAAGGAAATGAGTTACTCTCCTTGAGGAAGGCAAAGGCTCTTTGTGCTTTGACATCATGTTTTCGCATCTAATACATCCATAATTAAATATTCATGAAATTCTGTGCCTGGTAAAAAGTCCAAGTTGTATTTTTCTGTTTTAATTGTGGATGAAATTGTGATGGTCACAGCAATTTAGGGATCCAGAGACAGACTTAAACCTCCTTTGATTCAGGGACAAATCAGATGCTCTTTCATATAGAAAATAATATCAATATTTAAAAGATGATTTTGTTATTGTTTCTGTTTCAAAAGAGACACTCAGTGGACCAGTGTTCTGGGGAGCAGGGCAGGGCGAGGTCCGACCGAGCCACACCACCGTGGACCAGGACTTCTCCCAGAGGCCTGAGCCTCAGTAAACTGAACCTCAAAGGAGCGTCAGAGACCACAGTGAAGATATTGTTACAGAGGAAACACCAAAGAGGTGAGACTTTGTCAAAACAGAAAGATCCCGACAGGTATTTATTTTATAGACGTGTTCCTTCGCAACTTTACGATGTTTTCCATGTGTAGCACATCGCTCAGATGTTTTCCATTTCTCACAGCTTGTTTATACAACGGAAAGACGTACTCTCATGGAGACATATGGCACCCAGTTTTGGGGAGGGTCCTGGAATGCATCCTGTGCACTTGTACTGATGGCCTCCAGGACTGCAAACGCATCACGTGTCCTAGCCAGTATCCATGCCAACATCCTGTGAAACAAGCAGGGAAGTGCTGCAAGACGTGTCCAGGTAGTCTCATAACAAACTGTACTGTTTATTATGACATGTTGTTGATTGGCTGTAAACATCATCCACTAAACATATCTGCGTTTTTTCCTCTTCAGAAAGTAAGACTGAAAATAACCAGACCCAGTGTTACCTTGGATATAAAAATAATCTCCTGGTGTATAAAGTAGAATCATCGCTGAGAGTGGACTCACCCAACGCTGTGAGGATCATCGTTGTAGAACGACAAAGTACTGCTGAGGTTGAGGTGCAAGTCTGGAACACCGTGGAAGGTACTGTGGGCAGTGGTGTGAACTTTATTCAAGTTGAATTTAAACATTTTCTGAAATTAAAATAGGCCTGAAAAACTCTTATATCTGTCTGTTTGAATTGGAGAAACTGTCAGTTGCCAGTGAGCTTAGCTTGGGATGCAGAATAAAAAGGAAAAACAGCTCGCTAAGAAGAAGTGCAGCACAAACACCCTGAACAACCAGAACATCCACACTTGTTTGTTTTGTAAGAACAGGAAACCATTTTTAGTGCATGTTTTAGTTAGCTTTGGTTGAAAGATGTGTTAAGTATGAGATATAAGATAGAGCCCCGCTTTCCTTTTTTAGCTCTTTGCTAAGATAAGTCAACCAGGTTTCTGGCTGTATCTTCATATTATTCGTATACGAGAGAGGTGTCAGAAACAAAAGCTTAAATGAAGCTTCTCTTTTCTGCAGTTAAGTGAACATATAAAGATGTCTTTGGGCTGCTTATCATCACGTACCTGATTTAGTTTATAGTTAAGTATGTTTCATCTTGAAAGCTGTGTGTCTTTTAGCTTGAAACTTTAAAAGAACTAAAGGAAATATCCACAAGTATATTCAACCAACCAGCAGACAGATAGACTCTATTGAGGTTGTTTTCTTTTTTTGCAAAGAGTTAGTGCATCTCTGCATAAGCATGAGACACTATGCACAGTGTAGCAGTCACAGTATAAAATATGAGGTTCAAAGTGAATTCTGCAGATAATATCCTGCTGCGTTCTCACACCAACTCAGAAAAAAATAGTAGGGGTCTGGCAGGAAAAAACTCGGGCGGAAAAATGTGTCTTTTTCAGCAGTTTTCTGCAAGTGTGAAAACCCTTACAGTAAATGTAACCTGCCACGTTCACAGATCAGCTCAACCAGTTTTCTTTCAGAAATTCTGAGAGAGAACTGGTTGTCTGGAGGCAGTCGGGGTAAAAATACAGCGCGTGTGTAAAATTACAGCACATGTGAAAGAGGCTAAAAAAACATGTTTGAATGACAAGAGATCTAAAAGCTGTATGTTTGGATAAAATGTATGATTGTCTTCTTAAATCTTTATTAAAACAGGTGCTTTACAGTTAATGGATATCGGTGACGTTCAACGAAAAGATATTGTGGATCATCCAGAGAATTACACATTGCTCACAACACTTGATGAAGGTTAGTTTCATGACTGCTCCCTGTGAGTCTTCCTGATTTATTTTAATAACTTACTTTAGATTTTATCACCCGTTTTGTTTTAGCCACAGCGATAGTGACATTTCCCTTGTTTTTCAGAGACATGGAGAAAATTTAAAGAGGAGGGGGGAAATCTGAGTCAAGGCTCTCAAACCACGATTTGTGAAGACGGCATTCGTGAGATGGTGACTTTCCTAAATCCCAAGCAGATAGAAGACCAGTGTCCACCCTAGTGGTTCTTCCTCAGTCGTCTCTTTTTATATCAATATTCCCAAGAACCACATGGTTAGTATACTGTACAGTCTTTTTCATACAAGTTGCACTTTTGGGACTTTTTAAAATCCCTTGCCTAGAAGCAGATGATAATAAATAATATTTTTGGAACATGATGGAAAAGGGGCCACGTGAGGTTTTTAGAAGAAAAGCACATTTCAAGGATTTTCAATGATAATTAACATATTTATTGAAAAGACAAACAGGCCTTGTTTGAAGTGTTTTGGTTTTTGTGTGTTTTCTCTGTAAATACATGTGACTGTGAATGTTTTTGCATGACATAGCAGACATTGCCTTATTGTTCGCTTTGCCAGTTAAAAGAGTGTGTGTGAAAGAAAGCAAACAGAATACAGACGCAACGCTGCTATTTTTAATGCAACCACAGAATTGAGTTTGTTATTGTAGCCTAATGACATCAAACTTACCAGTAAGGATTTAATTTTGAAGTGATTATTGTTGATATAACTTGTTGCACTTTGTATCTCTGCTTACAGTTTTACACATAAATGGTTGTTCGGTTTGTTGCTGGCTGTAATTTTCATGTGCAAATGTCCCACATAAAGAAAGAAAGATGGTGACATAAGTATGTTGATACTGTAGATGTTGAGCCAGGCTTCTTATGATGTGGCCAAGAGCTCAAACTTCTACGTGACGTGGTGGTTTACTTATTCATTTATAGTCTGCTGGTCGGCCTCAGAGGAGCTGTCTTACCCTGTTGTCGTGCCATGGCTTCCATTACATCCAACCGGAAGTCCAGATCAGCTTTTTTTCCTGCTGGAGATAAAATGTTATCATAGGCATGGAAATGAAAAGCATACGTTTTGGACTCCTTTCAGTCCATACACTCTTTGTTCACACACACAAACTATATCATAATATCATTCCTCGACAAAGAAAAGGTTTTCTTCACTGTTTGTGTCTCAAGCCCTTTGTAGTCATGCTAATTGTTCCTAAAAAATAAAGGGGAAACATGAGTTTCACGTGCAGATTTTTTTCATTTTTAATCTCTCCTCTGAAGGGTTAGTTATTCAGATTGGAAAACAAGAGGCCAGAAACTGCTTTATAATGTATCCAAAAAGTTATAACACTTAAAACAACTGATGGCTTCAGTCTCATGTGCAATGGAAAAAAAAAACTGAGCTCTCCTTCTTCCAGATCCATGAAGCAATATGCATCTGAGCTCAAATACTAACAGTTTCCTGGCATCAGCACACTTTGCATGTCTAAATTAATTCCAAATGTAGAAGAAGTGATAACTAGGTTAAGGTCAGTAGGCGAAGTCTAAGGACAATTACAACCACTCAGAACATTCACCGGATGGTCGACCTATCTCAGCTCTTTGGACCTTTTTAGAACCTTTAAGCAAAATGTTTTTAGTTCTTCTTTTTCAGTTACTAGTCCAAGGTGCGATATGTATGCCACTGTAACATCCTCCCTTCAGTTTGAATGTCAGAGTAAGTAATGGTGGTGCCAAATCTGTCATAAAAGGGCTAACAACTTGAACCTAAGTTCCTCCCTTCCTTATGGAAATACAGTAATCACCTATATCAGCAGGGTCTGTGAGAGCACTCCTTTTGCTCAGCAGTGCAGTGTGCAGTGCAGTCCGCAGGCCTGTTTGATCAACAGGTGTCAAATTATCACTTTGGTTCTCATGAGTCAGTGTGCAACCGCAGATTTAGTAGACTGAGTGGGCGCTTCAGAGTGATATTGCTTCCCTCCTCTGTGAACTCCCCGATGTGCTCTCTGTGTCCCCTCCCCTTCCACAATGACTCATTGTGTTTCTTTCACACTTTGGGCCAGACAGCCCTGTCTGAATCTCACCGAGGGCATGAAACAATATTTCGAAACAGACGCTCTTCCCCTCTCTGCCTTCATTACTCTCACAAAAAGGCCGTCATAACTTTGTGTAAACTGTTGGACCTGGCAGTTTCCAACAGTCGCTCCCTTGGTTGTCCAAAGAGATGGTTACAGGGTAGAAAAAAGGGGCTGTTCTACTTTATTGCTGCCAACATAAATTAGTGATCAACATTTTCACGTTGCCATTTTCCCATGCAGACTATATATTTATGAGTACTACATATGCAGGTTTAAACAAAGATTTCTGCCAGCGTGCTGTTGCACACTTTGCATGTTTCCATGTCTGTCTTTGTCATTTCTTAATGGACAAAGACATAATGTTGGATAATGTTGTAGATGTTTGAATTTGTCTCACGGGCCAATTCTGCTATGCATGCTCAGTCTTGGCTCTGGCAGTTGTAACAGCTGGGGGCAGTCAGTGGGTATAAATCATACAGTCGGTCAGCTCTGTGTATGTGTCCTGCTTCCCATGTTACTCAGATTAAGAACCAAGTAAAGACGATGTTGAGACTTGGGGTTGGGGTCTGGCTTTGCCCACAATACTAATACATTTAATTTCATTACATTCAAACTGTGTCATTTTATCACATTCCAAAGATTACTTTTTAATGTTAAGATTATTGCTTTTAAACATAGACATAGTCTGAGTGGAGTTACCACTGGATTCTGAAAAGGGCTTACTAAGCCCAACAATGGCAGTCACCATTTTTTAAATGCTGACTCCAACTAACTTCAGGCTGACCAAGAAGCATGCAAAGAGGTGGGGTTGAGTCAGAGCAAATCAATATCTTGGTAGCAGAAACAGGCTAATTTAGCATGCTCGCCTACTATCTAGCTAGCCTATTCCAAACTATAAAAACAACAGCGGACAGTTAAAGCTCAGTAACAGTTATTAGCTAAAGTGAAGCCTAGCCTCATGGCAACGGTTATTATTATTACTGTCAGTCAGTCCAATCAACCACAACCGCTATTATGACTAAACATGTGTAACTGTACTAGCCTTAACATTGTTCTTAGCTCGGTGTCTCTTCAAATTAAACTACAATTCAATTCAATTCAAAAAACTTTATTTGTCCCCGGAGGGCAATGTTAAAAAATGTAACCAAGGATACAGAATCAACCAAAGACTAAAGTTTCATCAAAGAATAAAGTGTCATAAAGAATAAAGTGTCACAAAAGTGTCAAGATGTTAGTACAAAGTTAAAATACAAAATGACAAAGTTAGATACAAAGGACAGCGATCGGACTAAGATGTAAACAGACTTATATGCATGTAAACAGAAGTAAAAGAACTATATGTAAACAGACGGTTGTTCGAAGAAGGTATCAGGGAACGATGCTTCAACTGAAGATGTGAACAGACATATGCTACATAGAGAAAACAACCCAGTCCATATTATTGCCTATAGCTTCCGTCAAAGCACTCCTGTCAGTCTGTTGTTAAAGGGACCGACATCTCCTGTGGTTGATATACTCACTACTAGTGCCTCATACAACCCCACTTAGAAAATACCAAACTATGTTTGAAGATGAGGATTACTTTGTTTTTAGCCTCAAATATAGACACCACCGTTTTTTGAACCTATTTCTAAAGTTTCAGGATCGAATGTTTCTCCGAGTTCCTCCGTGATGCATACCGTGTTTGTGAGGAACTGAAGCATTGCAACACAATCAGGCAGCCTTTTGTTTCAAAGCGAGCCAAACTCTGTTAAGTTAATTCAGTCTGATGGATGTGTTTGCTTTCATAGCTGATTAAGGTGCTCAGCAGAACCCCGGAGTTTATGCTTCATCAAAATACTTCCGAAATCTATCAAGGGCTCTGTTTTTTACACCCTCACCCTCTCAGTAATTAAGTTGGCCCTGATCATTTTAGCTCATGTTTGGAGCACGGCCAAAAAAACAAAGACAATACCAGGATGCATGTCATGAACGCTTTGGACTTCATGCCCTCATCCTGAGCGGCTCGGTTTGAAGGTCAGACTTTTAAACACGTGCTAGCAATGACTATTAACTATTACAGATGGAGAACAGCAAGTTGTTTTGTTGCACAGAATCAAGACGATAAACATCAACTTCATGATCTGTAATGAATAAAGACCTCTTTTCAAATGTCAGCCAGAGCGGCCAAAGCCTTTCCAGGATTACATGTTAAGTGTTTAACAGTTCAATCGTCCATCAAAAGAAGATAATGAATAGGTCCAGTCGGCAGTGAACTCATTTGGCGTTTGAATAATGAGGAGTGTTGATGAGGTATTCAGGCCTTTTTCTTCCTGAGCCAAATATGGTGTCTGAGTCTCCACAGGGTTATTCTCAAAGTTTAACTGTTGGCCCTCAGTTTGAGAGTCAGGAAAGTCTTAACCAAACATTTCTCAGGCCTGATTGCAGCAATGAATGCTCCAGATGTGCTGCCATATAGGAATAAAAACACACACACACACGCATAAACATGAATCTGCCTGGGGCTTGCCCAAAACACAAGACATGGATGCCTTTCCGTGTCTTTTGTTATTTTTGCGTTTGGACAGAGTATCTCACTCTCCTGCCAGACTCTGTTATATCACCAAAAGAATGGGTGAAAATGTGTTTTCATTTAATTCCTCACCTCATCAGTTCTTCATTGGTGAGAGCAAAAGGATTTACGAAGAAGTTTCTTCACTGAGATTTATGATCTGTGTTTTTTCTGTGTTGATGTGAATTTTAGTGATGAAGAGATAAAAACAAAGAGACATCATTTCTATCTGATTCCTTCACAAACACAAAGCAGACGTTCTTTGTGCTTCATGCAGACACGCTCCTGGGATAACTCTACACAGTTGTTTGCAACAAATTACAGACACATGGATAAGGTGATTATCTTCAGCCTTGAAGTCATTTGTCACATTACTAAACAGTATGCTGGCATCAATGAGGGTCAGTTGGGGTAAGTAATAAACATAGGAGGCCGAATAACAAAGTATGTTTGAAAATGAACTTTATCTCAGTTACATTGTAAAAAGCCACACATGTCGGTCTTAGTTTCTAACTTGAAGGCTCTTTAAGGAGTATTAGACATATTTTAAACATCAAGTGAAGGAACAGATTTTTTCAGCTGTGGTTCAAGGAGCACTATGAGGCTCTTTTTTCCAGGATCATTATCCAGATACTGACTTTAAAGGATTACTAAATCCTGGTTACTGATGCTCAAAAATGAGACTACCTACTTTGTCCACAGAGAGCGCCAAATTCAAAACAAACTTAGAGTTACTAATATCCAAGTCCAGTGTGCAACATGATTTAGCGTTCACATGGCTGGATGAGAGTCTGTGCTATGTGGGTCGGGGGTCTCAAACCGTCCATGTCTTTTTATTGAATTGTGTTTAATTTTGTTTGCTTCTGTTTTTTTCTGGAGATTCAGGATTGAAATACACATATATCAACATATATCTTTTTTTTTTTTTTTCCATTTTGGGTTTCTTGTTAGTCCCCAACTTTTATGCAACATCACTGCTGTTTCTCTTCTAACATTATTTTTTATTATCACGTTGTTGATGCGCTGTTCTCAATAAAAATGTGAATAGTTTTTAGCTTATAAAATAAGACGATGAAGTGTTTTGGGGCTTTCTTTAAGCTTCTCTAAGCTTTTCTGACAGGTTTATGTTGTTTTCTTTGCAGTTTGCACAAACACGAGCAGACAACGACAGTGAATTGATTCTGATGACTTATTGATGAGTGGGTCAGATTCTACCTGCAATCTAACAGTGTTGACTCTGGATGATCACTGACTGCTGATAACATACCTGCATTAAAAACTTCTTGCTCAATAGTGCATTGTTTTTTTCCAACTGCAAAGACTTCCAGATTGGAAGTTTTCGCTTGTGCAAACGTAGATCTAAACCTGATAGAAGCAGGTGAAAAAAACTCATGCCAGGACTCACTGGCTGCAGAACAAAGTCCATCAGGACTTTGACAGCACCAACAAATCTTCATGTGTCTTCGACTTGAGCTACATTCAGCGTGGATAGAGCAGTAAGACATGAATTATGGTGGATAGAAAATTGGATTTCAAAGAGGTTTGATACCATTTTAATTCAATGACATTGAGCATCAGGTTTGAGGCTCAGATGAGCGCTGCATGTCATTAAAATAGCAACATGACACCCACATGGTGTCTCATGTTTGATGTTATTCACTGTTTATGCAGTATTGTTTTAACATTATTTACCCTTCAGTGCTTACAGAAGCAGAGAAAGGTGCTCATATGAATGTGATCATGAAGAATCCCATGAAAGCTCTCCAGAGTACACCTGATTGATTTATTCCACCCGTGCTCAGAGTGCTTTCTGTCTGACATGTGCTGGAGAGGAAATAATTGAAATCATATGAAGGACGAGAGCATGAAATAAAAAAAAGGAAGTGAACAGCACAAACAGAAGATGACATAAATAAGCTTCCAATATATGTGTGTATGTATGGAAATGTCCCAAGTGACGTATCAACCTTTGGACTTTATAAACCACGTGTTTCAATATGTGGACTTTAAATCATACTGAGCTGCAGAGATGTGTACCTAATTGATGCTCCAGACCACAGCTGACTTCCCTGAATGAGATCATAAGTATATAATCACACTAATGTATTGTGTTATCGTTAGCACGGACAACACAATGCTTTTTATCACATTGAATCAAAATCATATTGTGGTTTCTCTGTGGTTAATGAAAGGCAGACTGTATTATATAAAATGAAATGAAACATTATTATATGTTCAGTTTGCAGGTCAGTTGTAGAATGTGTTACGTTTTATCCATGTCCACAATTCTGTTGTCTTTTCAACCAATCAGACGCTGTAAAAGTGAGAAGTGTAAAGGAGAACTCCGGGCTGTCCCACAGCAGCTTAGACGAGGAGTCGGACTCTTCAGTCGGGTAGAAATGGACTAAACATGCTGAGAATAAACAACTGAACCAGCATGTAGCATGTAGCAATGAACGCTCACTAGAGCTTCAATATATACAAACAACAGTCTATCTGAATGAACCACTGTATCAAAAGAATAAATCCAAGATGACTCTGAACCAAAGGCATGTTAGCAGAATAAAAAGCCATCAGTTTAATGACAGGCTGTGATTTAAGGGTATGCTGATAAAAACAGATTGAACCAGAGAACTATGAAAATTGCTGTTTGGACTGAGAAGATGTGAATGTACACACACACACACACACACACACACACACACACACACACACACAGCATAAAGCGATAAACTCCACTTTAACTTTCATTGTCACATCTGAACTCTTAGTGGCACACACACACTGCTGCTCTGGGTGTATCCATGGAGCTGCAGCTGCTCTATCATCAATCACTCTCACCATATATCAGTGTCAGTTCTGTTTAATAAAATGCATGAAGGTTCAATGACCTTCTTTTTATTAAAGACATGTGCTTTCTGCTCTTATTAATTCAACTCACACCAATAGCATACCAACACTAACGAGATGTTGCTGAAGACAGTTCGCAGCTTAGCTGAGCACGTTTTAATGTCAGCAGTTAGAGATCCGAGCTCACAGGCTCCGCAGCATCGTGACTGGTGTTTCTCTCAGCCTCAATGCTGGCGACTTGTTCCATGGTTTTCTTATGGAGCACTTTGTACTTTGCCTTCATGTCCCTCAGCAAACACCGAGCTTCCTTATAATCCTGCTTGGTGGAAGTTGTGTTGCGTACAGCGCTGCCTGAACAGAAAACAAATAGTGACCATTTAGAAATGTAAACTGTGAGCTGACGTGGACTGAATCAGAAATGTTCCTACTTAAAGGGACTTCTCTGATCGATGTGCTCTCTTTGATTTCCTTGATCATTTCATCGACCTTCTCGGACGGCTGCTTTATTGGCCTCATAGGTGGAAGTTTCCTAATCTGCATACAGAAAGGCTCTTTTAAAGTTAGGAATGCTTCGACGCTCATTTTAAAGTAATACTGGAAATATACACAGCGAGAACGAACAAACCCTTTTCTCTCTTTCTCTGTACGGTGTCTGGATGCTATCAAGCCTTGGTTTGGAGTCTCTGTAAACATTGAGATTCTTCAGCGTGTGCTCCAGCATCCGAACAGCTGTTTGAATTCCTGTGGAAATGAAAAAAAAAACAAAAAAAACCTTGACTATCTCCTTCACTATGGGCTGATTTCATTGCCAGACCTTTTTTTATTTAAGAGCTGGAGGAAAAGTCCAAAAATAAATGGCTGCCGATGAGAATATAAATCCTCACCAATGGGCTCCAACACATCAGGGTGTGGGTTTGCATCCATCAACATTTCATAACACGGGAGTCCTGCAGGTACTGTGTCCGCCTTCTGTCCCACTTTGCTCCCTGCCGTTTCTTTCTCGTCGTCTTGGAGATCCAACTCAAAATCTGTTGCCTGAACATGATGCAAAGAAAGAAATCATTTGAATCGCTCTGAGTGTATTCATGGAACAGCCTTGATAAAGTCACAGGTTAAAGACTACCTGAGTAACAAAGAAGTGTTGGGTTTCTTCTTGGAGGGATTCTGCTGTTTTCTTTAAGCTCATCTCATTTCTCTCCCCCTGAGTTTTAACAGGATAAGGTGCGTCCCTCAACGATGTCTTCTTTGACACCTTGGGGATTCTTTCTTCTACCTGCGACAGAAAAAAACAATGCTTCGTACAGCAAAATATCAAGAGTCAAATTTCGATGGCAACACGAAGCGAAGGAGAGTCAAACCTTCCATTTTGGATCCGTGGACGCCTTCATGGCTTCTTGTTTCTTCTTTCGCCTAATCGTAATCCCCAGTCTGTCCTGGAGGTAGTATGTGAGTAAAGGAGGGTCTCCTGTGTTCAAACAAAGACATGACATGACTTTTCATGTTCACTGAGCATCCTTACGCTCGGCTTCATGTGGGAGACAACAGAAGGATTACCACTTCTCTGTGTGGTCAGAGGGTTGGAGCAGATATCGATTTCTCGGAGCGCTGGGAAAAGGGCGGCAGCCAGCACTCCGTCCTCCTCGGCAATCTGATGATGAAACACTGATGAGACACGTTAGCTCGTTTTTCTTCAAACAGCTCATGGTGGATTGTTCTTTGGTACACATTATGTGACTCACCTTGTTGTCGGCTAAATTCAGGTACTGCAGCGCAGGTAGAGGCAGAGCAGAGCCTCCGCAGGACTCCTCTGTGGGTTCACTCTAAGGGTGATTGATACAGACACTAATAACTAATGAAACAAAGTGACGAGCCAACTGTAAAATCAAGTACCTGAGATGGTCTCTTCAAATTTTCATCAGTGAAAGGATTTGTCCCAGTGTGGGCTGGATGGGAGGGAAGATGACTATTTTCTTGAAGCCACTAACGTACCAGTTTAAAATCACCATTTTGAAAGCGAACACTTACCTGGTCCCCCTTCTTCGGTTAGATCATCGATCGCTGCTTTTATCGAACCCGCTTGTTGCATATATGGTATTTTAGAAATGCGGTTCCCCTGTAGGTTTAAATACCTCAACCTGTAATTAAAACATTTTAAAACACTGAATTCATGTTTCCACCATTTCCTCATCTACTTTGTTTTGTAGATTTTAAATCACCTCTTTAGTTGTGATAGACTCTCGAAGACTCCTGAGTTGAGTCTGTTATCATCCAGTATCAGGACCTCAAGAGTTTCAAACTGTGCGTCTTCATGTGAAGCGTGCCTGTACATAAAGAAGAACAATACATTCAGCAGGACTAAACAGTCAGTCAGTCAGTCAGTGAGTCTGTATTTGTACCAAATGTTACCTCACTGAACAAAGAGAGCAGCTCTGGACTGTACTCTTTATTATTTTATCTACAAAGGCTCAACACGGATCCATCATGAGCTAAGTCTACTTTATAAATATACTCAATGTGTTTTATAATGCACTTCAGTGTAAGATCAGTAACTACAGCATTCATGCTCAACACTCTGTTCTTTATCTCTCCGGCTGCAGAGCAGGTGTACACCATACTTTTACATTTGCTTCACCAGAATCGGGGACATGAATTTAAAACGTTTTTTTGTGACCCTTGTGGTCAATTTGACACTTTTTAGAATATATTATGGCTTTTCTTGTCATTATATTCTCAGAGAATTTGTCAATTTATGAAATAATTCAGTAACTTCTCAATAAGCCATGCTGCTCATGACTGACACATGGTCAGGAAGCATTGGCTGTGTCATTTGACATTTTTAGAAGTGAGCTAAAAACAACTGCATGGCTATAGGTCGAGGGATTTGATTCAACTGAACCTGATGTTGAAGCGTAGTCTTAAATTCATGGCAATAACTGGCTGTTGAATCATAAAATAAGATGTGATATGCAGTAACTAATGTCAGGAAGAAGCAGACTGTGGAAAGCATCAGATTGTAGCTGAAGAATGAATTAGCATTTTGCTCCCCAAAACCTGTATTTAAATGGATTAGCTGTCTCTCATTCTGCCCGATTCCTGTGACTCACATCAATGTTTTCAGGAGAAGCTGTCATGTGGAAAGTTGGCTTCTGCAGCCATTACACAAAGAAGTGCCTGACACAAGTGACCCGTGAATAAAAGACCGAAATCATCGCCTTTTTGCAGGAACAATTTGGAAAATACAGTGTGAAGTAAAGTGAATTCATTTGTGTTGAAAGGCTAAAAAGTATTAGCATGTAGCAGCGGATAGAAGTGTTTGAATGCTGATGAACTTGAGATGACACAGCAGGTTGAGTGATCAGGGGCGGCTGTGGATCAGTTGGTAGAGTCGTGGTCTCCCACTCGAGGGTTTGATCCCCAGCTCCTGCAGAAACATGTCCAACGTGTCCATGGGCGAGACACTGCTTCGTCAGGAGCGTACGAATTATTAGTTTGATGGTCACTTTACAGAGCAACCTCTGCAATCAGTGTGTGAATATGTAGGTGTGACCTGCGGTGTATCAGTGTTTTGAGTCGCCATAAGACTAAAAAAGAGCTCTACAAGCTCAATACAGCTTATTTTTAATTCATAGATAGATAGATACTGTTTTGATCCCGAGGGAAAGTCAAGAGATATTCATTCAGATCAAAGACGATTAGTTACTTACAGTTGTGCCGGGCTCATGTTGGAGGAACACATGTAAGGAGGGAGATGATGAAGTTCATTTCCAGTCAGATGAAGGACTTTTAGGCGAGGAAGCCGACCAACGTCAACAATAGAATCAGCTGACAAATTGTTGTAGGAAAGATCCAAAACCTGAAAGGATTCAAACGAGTTATCGAGGTTAACTAAACCATCCAACACTGTTCAAACATTAAACAGCTCCGGAAAAGTCCAAACGTCGACATAAGAAGAAACAGCACATATCTTCTCTGTTTGTTGCTCATTAATATCAAAGCTTCGCCATTATTACAGCAACATAAGCAGCAACATGAAGATTACAAAGTTTCCAGGGGAATTTAAATGTCAAGTTATGAGCCACTCCTTAGACATACTGACAACTCAAACGTAATATCTAAAGTAATAATAACACTTGTGTATTTAAAGCTCCTGTGAGAAACTTTTGGGTTGTGTGGATTTTTACCGCCCCCTGGTGGACAAAAAAGAGAATTATCTGTTTGCAGATATTGTCAAGTATCTGTGTTTGCAGTGTTTTATTATCAAAGATTTCATCCTCATTGATCTTAAATGTCTACCTGAACTCACCATAACTCTGGCATGGAACATTTTTAAAGAGCAGTGTGTTATTCATCACCTTGACGTCTACCCTGAGGCAGTGGTGCCAAACATAAATAACCGAAGATAAAACCAGTCAGAGAAGCTTGAATTGATATGACAAAGACGGCCGTCTCACCTCGAGATGAGGGAAACCAGCAGCATCAAACGTCATGTTGCGGAGCCCGTTCAACGACAGATTGAGTTCTTTTAAAGACAGGAAACTGCTGAAATGCCCTGTACAAAACAAACCCTTTAAGACTTGAAGACACATTGAAATCTTATTGAATCCTGCTTGATTAGTAATCAATCACCTATAGAGAGAGCGTTGATCGATGCATCAATGTAAGCTACATTGACAAACTCCTTCAGGTCGTCAGGATTGACCTTTTGCACAACAGAGACACAATGTTAATATTCTAACTGTTTAACAAATAACTTTGACAAAAATGTGGAGGAAAAAAGTGATTCTTACAGAATTCAGTTTCCGCTCACTGATGTTGATGGTACAGAGTTCAGACGGTCTATCAACACAATGTGACTGAAGCTACAATAGAAAATGTGATTAGGCTGTAACATACATAGATCAGCCATGACTCAGCTTTTGCACAAAAACAGTTCTCATGATATCGCACGTTTTGTATGTATATCACAGGAACTTACCAGAAAAAGTGCATCCAGTGTGTTACCATGGTGAGCGTCATTTCCCCTCTTGTTGTCACATTTTCCATGCATCCCTTTTATTCTTCTGTGCAAACTCCTGTATCTCTGCTCCTCTGCCTTTCTGTACGCCACGAGCCAATGACCAGCACCTGCAAGAAAAAGTCCAATTAATAAATAATATTGTTGGCCAAACACTACTTTCAGATTAACTCATGCACATGTTAAATATGTCTGTAGCTACCAATTATCTGATTCCTACAATAGTCTGCCAATTGTATTCTCAGGTTAAATTGTTATGAAGTGAAAAACAGAAGAAAGTAATAATAACTTCTGATGTGCTTTTATTTAAATAACTTTGTCCAACCAAAATGATAGTTGAAAATCAATCAACCAATTGTATTTTATATGGATTGATTGAAAAGAAAGAATTTAAGCTTTAACTAACACTATTATTAAAGAGGTAATAAATTGGCCTGAACCTTTTATAGTGCTAAAGGCACGATATTGGCTTGCACAATTTACTGCGCTGTTTGTTCTTTTCATTACGTTTCTTGAATTATGCTGATTTAATTTAACCCACCTTCCACTCCTCGATGCTGTAATGTCCGGGATGGGAAACCTTTGGTGGCATATCTCTGTCTGTCCTCTGGTTTATGGGACGCTGCGCTCATCCTGTCGTCTTGAGTGATCCATTAATCAAGAAACGACTTTTATTCAAAGGTTTATCAAACTGTGCTCTGCGACTTTCTAACATTTAATTTGATCTTGAGCTGCTCTGTGGTGCTTTGTATCCTAGCAACCACCTGAAAAAGACGATTATTTAGTTGCCATCCTGTCCAGCAGGGGGCGGTGAAGAAGCAAGCGTGCTTCTTTACATGCGAAGGCGGAAGCAACTTGAGAGCCTGGCTGGTCAAAGATTAAATTAAATGACAAGATAATAATCCACCGCGCTAACAAGTTGTAACTTTAAAAGAGTAAATAAACATTTTATTACGAGGATGCAGTGGACTTTGCGTGCACAACAACGCTTTCTAAATATGTGGCCAGACGAATTTATGTGCGACCTCTGTTTGGTTACAAGAAATAGCTGGCTAGCTTTGAAGTGTCCTAATTGCGCATGCGTGGAACTACCCGATGGTTTATTTACTTTTGTTCCAATTTCACCTGAACGCTTCCGTGCCTTTCAGTATAGAACTATTAAGGTGAAAGAAAGTAGACCTCACAGACTGTGTGGTTTTACTTGAGTGAGGTGGTTTGAACCCGTGGTCCTTCTGTCTGACAAAACCTCGTCCAAGCGAACCCGGAAGTACGTGCGAGGGTAGCCTCTCGCGTCAGTGGCTTCTTCGTTTCCAGTGAACCTATAGCGTCAGTGTCGTGAACATCAGAGGGTTTCTTGTTGTGGCGTGATATTAGAAGATATTATGCCGTTCAGGCGAAGATCAAGGGCGGCAAATGACGACTGACAAGTAAAGGTGAGTATTTTTATGTATGCACAGGACATATAAGAATCTCTTTGTCATCCTGTAATTACATGTCTGTCTATGTGGAGCTGGTGGAGTGTAAACTCTTCCTATGATTATGATTATTATTATTATTATTATTATGTCAAAGATGTTAAGAAGACTACTAAAGAAGCAGTGATTTGTGTTACATTAAGATTAACATTGTCTATTTGCAGAACTTGTGATCCATTATGGGGAACACACCATCAAAGAGTGGCAGTGGAGAGGAGCCAGTCAAAACAACTTTGTTTGAAAAGGAGCCAAGTGGGATTACATACAGAATTCCTGCTCTCATTTATCTGAGGCACTGTCACACCTTCCTCGCCTTTGCAGAAAAAAGATCCTCCCCTTGTGACCATGATGCCAAGATTCTCGTAATGAGAAGAGGAACACTGAAAGATGATGGATCTGTTCAGGTAATTATTCCCATACAAAGAAACATTTAAAGGGGACATATTATACCTCTTTTCACCTTTTTAAACAGTCCCCTGTGCTCTAAATGAAACTTTTGTGCTGTGCTTTGGTCCAAATATAACATGAATCAAGCAGCAAAGGAGGTTTTTTTACCCTGTAGAAACCAGCTCTCTCAGAACGCTCTGTTTTGGTGTGTGTGTCTCTTTAAATGCAATGAGCTCGTCCTGAGTTTTCCTGGTAGACATCACTCTTCTGTAAAGACAATAAAAATGGCAGACCTGCACAAAATGTTTTCTCTAGGCTGGAGGTGAAGTCCATGGCTAGAAATACCAGGGGAGGGGATTTTATAATCAGAATCCAACGTGTGATGTCACAAACTGAGAAAGTTGAAATGGAGCATTTTTCTCTGTGTGGTAAGACTTAAGCAGGCCACAAAAAAGGACTGGATGGATTTATTTAAAATTTTGTGGGAAGATAGACACTCAGGTTACCCAAATAAATGTTCAAAAACACTGTAAAAGTGGATTTTTCATAATATGTCCCCTTTAATATGGATATTATCCAAAATCGTGTCTTCAAATCTTTTGGATTTTTGTATCTTTTGCTTTGTTTTCCAGTGGTCATCCAGTCAGGAGCTGTCGACAGCTTGTCTCCCAGACCACCGCACCATGAATCCCTGCCCTGTGTACGAAAAAAACAGCAAAACCCTGTTTTTATTTTTCATCTGTATCTTGGGGAACACCACAGAGGCGCGACAGATCTTTACAGGTAAGAACAAGGCCCGTCTTTGCTGTATTAGCAGCAGCGACGACGGGCAAACCTGGACTCAAGCAAGAGACCTAACAGAAAGTGTGATTGGGGAAGCTATCCATAAGTGGGCCACATTTGCAGTGGGTCCAGGCCACGGTGTTCAGCTGGAGAACGGAAGATTGGTCATCCCTGCTTACGCCTATTATGTCCCTTACAGATGCTGTTCCTTTCCAATTCCTTTCACAGTTTACCCACGTGCTTTGTCTATATATAGTGAGGACTTTGGACAGACATGGCGTGTAGGAAAGATGCTTAGAAAAAAGTCATGTGAATGTGAAATGGCTGAAATCATAGACCATGAGGGCAGGAGTCACCTTTACTGCAATGCTCGTAACTCTGGAGGGCACAGATGTGAGGCCTTGAGTGAAAACAGCGGCGTGTATTTCGACAAACCCCACATGGCTTCAGAGCTCGTGGAACCACCTTCGGGCTGTCAGGGCAGCGTTATTGGCTTCCCCGCCCCTGAATTTGTCCCCAACGATGATGCGGAAAGCAAAGCCTGCGGCACTTCGCTCTTGTCTCCAGACACACAAACCTGGCTCCTCTTCATCCACCCAACCAACAAGTCCAGCAGAAGGGACATGGGCGTGTATTTGAACCGATCCCCTCTGCATTCGTCAGGGTGGGACAGGCCCCGGATCATCCACAGGGGGCCCAGCGGCTACTCAGACCTGGCCTACAATGGAGACAAAGATCAGTTCTCATGCCTGATGGAGTGTGGGAAAGAAAGTGAACTTGAGCAGATTGCTTTCATGTCATTTACGCTTAATGATGTCATGCAGACGGGAAGTAAGAAAGACAAGAAGATGCGTTAATTCGTGGTTGCTTCATTCATGTATTAACAAAAGCTCTCTAAAATACGGCAACCTAAAATTCTAAGTAAAAGCCACTAAATATACTGTGCAGTAACATCTGTCTGTGTTTACTGTTGTTCTACTTTTTGGAGATGATAATGCATGCATGAGTCGTGTGTCTTGTTGTCTCCTTGTTTACATGAAAGGTGATTTCAAATCTTAATAGCATTAATATGCAAGCAGCTGTGTAAGAAAGGAAACTATTTTAATAGGATAGGAGGCAGATTTCAAGCATGCTGTGCTGAACTGTCATCTTTTACACTGGCTTGATGTGTGTGTGTATGTGTAGCATGTTTGACAAGCTCTTCATGCCCATCCCTGCTTCTTATTAAAACTGTCAGTGTGTCCTGAGCAGTGGAGAGAATTTGCCTACCTCCTTTTTATTTTCATACAAAGTTCATAGCAGGCCTTGTGTCGTAGAGCATAGTTTGCTCCACGCTCTCGCTCTCTCCTTTACATGTAGTATAACTGATTCACATATGCCTTCAACTCCACTGTTTAGATTCAAGCTGTGCCACAAACGTTTCTGTCCGTGCCGCAAAGTTTGCAACAAGACCGTACAGAGAGAAAGACATTCTTTTTGTTCTCACAACATCCAGCGTATTGATGAAGAGACCAACATAACTGTACCACATCCATGAGTCTTAACACAGTTTAGGGAGATTCTCAAGCTACGTCTTTGTCTAGAGCATTTAGGATATGTTGTATTGTATACTGATTTTAAATACTTTTAAAAAAGCAATATCTTACTTAAGTTAGATTATTTGCTTATTTATGTTCTGTTTTCCACTTCATTTAGCATTTTGTTTTTAACAGGCTTTCCCCCCTGGCATCATGAACTACTGTAGAAGTCAGGTATGATTGGCTGTCTTCTCTCATGAAAGCATGAAACGGCATGTATCGACAGATGAAGACTCACTATTTAAAAGCCACTTATATTTGTACACATTACTGAGTGACTTAGAAATCCTCCTTTTGCCTAAAAAGTGTGTGGCTTAAAGCCTTGAGGTGGATCTACACTAGTTTCATTGTGTTTTTGTTGACTGTTGTGGAAAGTGACAAAACCTGCATGAAACATGTATTTTTAGTAGAAAATAAAAGTAACCTGTGATCACTTGACTCATCTTTTGTCGGGCACAATTCATTGAGCAGTTGAAATAACTGTTGTTTACCGTTTCACGTCACGAAGCATTTAAAAGACGAGGTGAGCCATAATCATCTGCAGATCAAGGTCAGGGGGAAAAGAGTCAGTAAACTTTGGGTGTGGTTTTAAAAGCATCTATAAATAAACACTTCATGGGAGTACTTCATTCCCTCAGCCACCTTAGGAGGCTTAAGCCATGTTGCAATGTTGTGAAGAGCTCTTGTTGTAAAGTGACCTGTGGGGAGTTCGGGGGGTGATTCAGCAGCTGAGCGGAAAGCGGGGATGAATTCAGGACAGAGATGAGTGTAGCTATCAGGGATTTGTCACGTTTTCTAAATAATTTTTGTTCCTGTTACAGGAGCATTTTTTTTTTTTGTGAACTGCAATTTTCAAATATGAACAGGCTATTTCAGGATGACAAGAAGTCCAAGTATCCGGGCATTTGTAAATATAACAGTCGTTCCTAAATACAACTGGACAGCTGCTGTAGTGAGTATTCATGTATGGCTGAAATCCTAAAATCTGAAAGACAGATGTATCTTTTTTTTAATATACTGAAAAGATAAATTAAAGCCAAACAATATGACAGTTTGTCCCCCTCTTTGAGTCTTATGTGATGCTCCACCAGCTTCTAAGTACATTGTTTAATTTTTTTGTTAGGGCTTACTTTTTTTTTTTTCCCCACAATTTTTCCTGAGGAGTAAAAGGTGTGTTTCATGAGGACTATATGCTTATTAACACACATTTGGCAGTCCTGTGAGTCTTTGCATTAGCAGGAGGGTGAAGGGGGTTAACAACAGAGGACATTTTCATTAGCATAATCATCCAGTGGGAATGGCTAAAATGTGTTTCCTCATTTGGATGATGATGGAGATAAACAGCACAGAGGAACTAATAACATCTATTAGGCATATCATAATCTCATACTGGTGTAACTGTTTCATGCAGTACATCTTCTGTTGTTTTTGTTCATCTGACAACAGATGTAAATTTGCTGCTAGCTCAGTATAAACGATATAAAAGAGCATCTTAGGCCTTGTAACCGAATCTCTGTTTAAATTTCAGATCTTAACTTCACTGTCTTTAGAAGTCACATTACAAACAATGAATGACTCATCTGGTACTAACATAGATTGCCCTGTTTGGTTGAATAATCACACTTGTAAGGAAATTTCAGTTGACATCTGTGCCATTGGGTGCACAGCAGCAGCTTTGGGCTACTTGGGGCTTCAAGCCTGATGCCTGTTTACTAATATGGTAATGACTGAGCTAGTGAGTAACAACTAGGCCTGGTTTCAAGAGTGCTTTACTTGAATAAGGGGCACGTGAGTCTGAAATGTGCTTATCTGCTGACCAGCTTCTTTCTTGTTTCTGTTTTCATCACCTTGTTTAGCCAGATTCTTCACAACAAGGATGAATCATCTGGTGAAACCTGTTTTTCCCCGGCTGTGTTGGCGGTGACACATCCAACGTTTTCTAGCACATAAGATAATTTTTATTACAGGGTGTTTTGCAGTGATACACACATATGTTTCAGCTATCACCCTGATGACATTCGGGAGTCCAGTAACCGAGCAGAGCTGCTATCGGTGTGGGCGGCACAGATGTTTTCTGTTTGTGGCAAGCATGTGTTTGTGTCCCAGCAGGCTCTGCTCTTTTAACTAGCACACTCACACACAAAGTGCTGGACACGCGGCTGCTCGTGGACCATCCATTTCAACGACCCTCGGGGCCCAAAGGCAGAGGATTGCCAGACATTTGGGAGGATGACGAGTCCTCCTTAGTTGTGGAGTGAGTCAGTTTGGGTTATTTCAAGCAGTGAAAGGATAGCATGGCTTGGCCACCGACGTAAACTTGAACAAATTATTTGACATTGTTGTAAAGCAGTCATTAGTTCCCAGTTCCAATAAATGGTCATACTCTGATTGAAGCATCAAGTCACTACTTACCAAATCCACAAATTATCCCTTACTGTGTCACGCTCAAATAAAAATTTGGCAACTTGGTATGCTTTGTGTTTTTATGTGTTGTAAATTTGTTGTGAACTTCATAATTATTAGGAAAGGTCAATTGCTTTTGCCCCACACATATTTAATAAGTGTTGGCCTTTGTTACATAATGAGGCTGTTTGTAACTAATGCCAACATTTACAACAAGAAAGAAAGCTAAAAGTTAGCTGGAATAAAAGCTAAAGACAAAGAATGAAACTGCCTTATCTATGACTTCATAAGAACAGACAGTTGTCAGTGTGATTTTTCTAAAGCAGCTCTGCCAGAATAGACTGAAGAACCAAAAAGGGAGAACAACAAAAAGAGCATTTATCTTATTCATATACATTTCAGACGCCACTGAAAATCATTATACTACTTCCAGGCTCAGTACCTACTGCAGCAATTTTCTATAATTGCAAGAAAAATCTTTTTATTCCAGACACCAGGAGGCAGGTCTGTTATTGCAGCAGCGACATAAAGGCACATTAAGAGCCTCTCAGAGTTTGTGCAGAAATGGAGGAGCTAAACGTGTCCAAAGTTCAAGGCAGATCCAACATTTGATAAGCTTTTAAAGTATGCATTATGGTGTGAGTGTTCTTTTCTGGTTTTTTATTCTTGTTGGCCTTTTTTCTTCTACCTGAGACTGTTCAACCACAACCAGGCTGTAGTTGAAAAAGCTCTGCTGCTTAAAAATGTTGAATTAAAACTCTTAGTTGTGGATTTCAGGGATTGTAGTGATTAACTCCAGACCATTCATAAGTCACATAGGGAGAGTGACCAGCATGATGTTTAGTGAAATAAGTAGGAAAGCTTAAACCATCATACGAGCACAGTCATAGACTATTCAAACAGCAGCCATGTTCCTGTGAAGACACGTTCAGAGTGGGAAGCTCAAATGTTGTCATCATGTCGCACTGCTTTCTTCCAGGACCTTCAGCCTGTATGTAATCATTTAAGTCGTAAATGTAAAGAACCTGAAAAACAGTGTTCAATGCAATGCTCCTCAGTAATAAACTACAAAGACAATGGATACTGATCCTCTGTAGATGAATCGCCTCTCAGAGTTTGATAACCCATTAGCTAACAGACCACAGCTAAAGTTAGCATTCAGTCACTTCTTTGCTAACATTAATGCCGGAGAATCATAGATACAATAGAAAATGTGTACACATTAATGCCAACTTGAGGTGAAACGTATTGGGTGTATTTTAACCTAACAGTGTAACATTAATAATGTGGCTATTTCCCTTCAAGTTCCACTGTTATTTTTAAGCTACAGTATCCAATGAGCTTTGAGCTTCCCACCCTGACTGTGATGTCACTGTACACATGGCTGCCATGTGAATGTCATTCACTATCTTAAAATGAAAGGGATTATGCATTCTGTTTAATATCCATGCCGCTTTACACAAATAAAGGTTAGTTTTATTAACGGGTAACTGAAGCTTGAGTGACATGTAAGCTAGCATGAGAGGTTAGCTGAGACGGGAGGTTAGCTAACTGTAGCTTTCCACATAGCTTCCAAGATTATTTTATATGTTCAGCGTAAATATGGACTCTTATCTGCCTCTGACTGGTATCTGTGAATGTAAATGTTTGCACAGCAGCATTTGTTTACACAAAAAGAAACTACCTTTAAACATGTTATGTGCTTTGTCCCTTTAGGTTAGATACCACAGACATGATACATTCAGTGTGAGGAGTCTGTTCTCTCTCACGGTTTCTCTTTGTTGCAAGACAGTAAAATATGAGTTATGCAGGAAAAGTTACACTTCTCATGGTTTGATTGAAGTTTTCTTTGTACACTAGAAGCTACACTCAGTTGAAATGTACATAATCACAGAGTCACAAAGGGGAGCAACATCTGCTCCTTCAGTATTTCTTCCATAGTTCATACATCCAACCTTCAAACACATATTAGTATATGTACAGTACCATGTGACCTTGCATCCCCTTTTAATGACTTCATGTATCAAAATACACCCCTCTGTAGATTAGTGCTGTTTTCATGGGAAATCACATACGGACCAAATCCCCCCCATGGCTATTGAAATTGATACAAAACTAAAGGGAAAAACATGAAATGCACAAAAGTATTTGTGCACGTGTGCAAGAATCACATGAACAAATGATACAGAGAGAGAAACTCCCAGAGAAATGAGCAGAGAAGCTATATTTAGGCTTCCACAAAAAAACTTACATTTGCTAAATCTTACCCCAAGTGACTCGTGGCAAGAGTAATATCACATTAGATAAACTCAGACAAAATCATGTATGCCCTATCATTTGAAAACTACTAGTTCACCACAGTGTCCAAATCTTTGTGTCAGATGCTCAGTGACTTTTCCTCGTAGTCCAACAGCCTCAAGCTTTTGATTTAGGAACAATGATGCTCTTCATAAGAACGAAATCTTGACAGATCATTCTATGAACATCTTTTGATACAGTTTAGCAAGGACAATACAAAGATTATAGTACGTCAGACGGACACACAGCCGTGTCTTCAGACTGCAGAGAGTCTTTAAAGCATGAGTGCCCACTAGCACAGTTCCTGGATCAAACTGCCAGAGTAAAAAAAATGGCTTACAAGGGCACTGCAAATCTACATAAGCCATAAAAGCCATGCCACATTTACACCGTTAGGGCTTTTCTCTCTTAAAGGGACATGCGCACAGTTTACAAACAGAGGAGGCGAAGAGACTGCTGAGAAAGCAGCAGGGTTGGGAAAGATAATCTCAAAATCTAACGAATGACTCATGATTGCCAATTTTGCATAATGCACTTTAATTTAAAAGGCTAAATTTATGCAACACGATTCATTCTTTTAAATGAAGATCACGTTTTTATGTGCAGAAATCTATCTTTATTTCAATACTTGTAAAATATGTGTGCGTGTTTTGTTTTTTTAAAAGCATGTGATCTGTTCTTTTCTTCTTTTTTTTAAGTTATTACCAGACCGGATTAAGTCAGATCACTTTAACAACTCCACAAGTGATCCATTGTTCCCAACCCTGTAAAGCAGTGAGCATGGCAGACCAGTCACATGCACACTATGGGAAACATAAGGCTAGACACATGAGTACTAACCTTTGGCTCCTTGGCTGCTGGGTACTACACATCATACAGAATAACAGGCAGCTGCGAGGGGAGGAGACTCACATATCCTATGAAAGGACCGTTCACACTGTAAAGGTGGATTTTATGGTATCTTGTTTCAGTCAGTAATATTAGAGTTAATTAAGAGTTAAATCTGCTTTGAGACAGCTGCTTTGAAAAGCTTTCCCTCTTGGTTAGAGATAAGTCGCTCTGGCCACAGCTGAAGAAAATAATTAGTCTGTGAACAATCAGCAGTGAGCAATATAAGACCTATTTTTTTTCCACACAATTGAGATATTTTCTTTTTTTTCATACATGACAAAATGTACTGCGCAAAATGGATCTGCGCACATACTGGAAGCATAATGTTGCTGTGGACATGCAAATTGTTGAGTATACAGCAGAGCATAAAGTGATGTTTCCCAATGTCATTGTCTTCCTCAGATTCTTGAAACATCATCTGTCACTCAGATTTGCATCTTCATGCGCGCAACTCTTTCTTGGAGTGTGGTTTATTTCCCAGCAGGGCGTCAATCTCTGTAACGGTTTGAGGGGTCATTTGAGATAAAATCTGCAAAGAGGAAGAAAAGATGGCATCAGTTTGTTTTGTCTTTTATATTTGATGAGTTTTAACCGTTAATGTTTAGGCACAAAGTAGCACATCAGTTGCATCGAACTATGTTGGGCTATAGTTCTGAGGAGAGAAACAAAATAGTACCCGGAGTGCACCCAAGTTCTCGAGTAGCTGGTCTGTATTTGAAACACCCAGAAGTACTGAGCTGACTCCCTCACTGCGCAGGCACCATGCTGCAACAAAGAGGAGGAAAGAAAGTTAAAGTCAATCTCAGTTTATACTGAATATCAATTAAAACCACAGAAAACTCATCCAAAAATTAATTCATGTCTCGTTGCATGAATCAGATAACATGCCATTTTTTAACAATCAAAGTACAAATTGATAACATCAAATTACCAGAGTAAAAAAGAAAGATTTATTGAAGTATGCTCACAATAAGTAGATAATTTTATCAGGCTAAGGCTTTCTACTTTTTTTTTTTTTTTTTTTACAGAGGAGTGCCTTGTCTTTCCCTACTGTTTATATAGTTTTCAAACTTTGAGAAGAAGACAAAAACATAATAGAAAAAAATCTTGAACCCTGAGCTCCAGTCATAAAACGAATGGATAAATAAAGAACAAGTATATTTATGGAGACTGTTATCTGCGTGGGTTATACCGATGGCCAGCTGTGCAGCAGTGCAGCCCAGTCTGTCTGCCAGTAGATGGAGCTCCTTGATTTTAGCGAGCTGCCTGCGGCCCTCCTCGCTGTTCACTCTCTCCTTCAGCCACTGGTATCCCTTCATCAGGAAGGAAATGGAGAAAGCATTGATACACAACTGATTTCACACTACAATACCCTGCTGATCAGAGAGAGAGAATCACACTGAGGTAGATTTTCTGCAAGAGGAGTCCCAGAAGAGTGCTGGTTAAGCCAAACTGACCTTCATTGCTGCTCTGGAGCACTCTGGTACACCATCGCTGTACTTCCCAGTGATTAATCCACAGGCAAGAGGAGACCAGGTCATAGCTCCGACACCTGGAAGAGTACAACAAATGCAGATATTTAAACTGCACTTAATGAAGGTTTAATTAAAGATAAAGCACTAATTATAGCTGCGAGTGGGAGGATCTCTGACCGATCTTGTGGTAGAGCTCAGGAAGCTGCACCTCCACTTTATCCCTCTGAAAATAGTGATACTCTGCTTGCTCACACACAGGTGGGATCAGGTTGAACTGGCGAGCCACTGAGTACGCTTCCTGGTGCCGAATAGAAAGAAACAGAGTGTCATGGTTACAGAGTAGAATTTATGCCAGAAGCTGATGCAGCACTACGTTAACAAATGTGAGATTTTATGAATGTGGGATCAGCAATCACCATGATTTCCATCGCACTCCAGCGTGATGTTCCCCAGTACATGGCCATTCCCTGGTTTATTACAAACGTCATAGCCCGCACAATCTCTGCAAATTACATCATATTAAAACATTGTTATCAGCACCTTGTACAGTCTATGAGCAAACGTATATTGCTTTTACAACGAACATTGTGACTGACCTTCCATGGGGCTGTTGACGTCATTTCTGTTGGCAAAGACGATGTCCACATATTCTAGCTGCAGTCTTGATAAAGATCCTCTTAATCCTGCCACAAACAAGGTTAAAGGATTAATCACTCATCATTTAATCATTGGGTCGAGTGTTTTTCTGTCATGAACAAATAAAATAAAAAAGCCTTTCTAGTAGCTCAGTGAGACTTCTCTTGGGCACAGATGTCCTTTGAGCTAAATGCTAACATTATCACGTTCACAGTGAAGATTTAAACATGTGAACAATGTTTTGCACTTTTTGTTTTAAGATGCCTAGATATGCTAAGTTGCACTAAACACAAAATACAAGATCAGAATACAGTTTGTGTTCAGACATGTCCTAAAGTTTTCTGATAAATAAAATTGTGTCCTGCTGATGACCCTAAACAGTAAATCTACAGTCATAAGCCAAACATGAAAAACGTCCTGGTGACTAAGACTCCCAAGAAATAGTAATTATTTTTAAAACAGCAGGATATTATTTCACAGATGGATCCAGCTTTTGAAAGGTTCTTTTTAGTTTGGGATCAATGGCTTCTGCGCACAATTTTCTCACCCTGTGTATGTTATTAATTTAGATGTTGAAGTCATGACATTTAAAGACTAAAAAGTAACGCTGTCCCTTCATCAAGCTCACTCATTATTCAGTGGTGTGCTTTAAATCAAAAGGCCCATGACATTGACGGTCAAACAGCCATTTAAGCTTCTTGGTAAATTACCGCCCCAAAGTCAAACTAATAAAGAAACAAACACAGGAGATAACTGTATACAAGGCCAACAGGATTGCTTTCGTAAGCAGAGCTGATTACTGCAGGTGTCTGGAACAACAATCATCACACAATTATGTATTCACTAAACCATCATCTCCGCTGTGTTCCATCATCTGACTCTGAGTGCTTTTGTCTTTCTTTGTCCCAGACACCAGACAGACCTCAGTCTGATTAATGTCTGCACAAACATCTTACCTCAACTTACTTCTTTGACACAATCATGCACCTCCTCTCCTAACAGTTCTTGCAAACATGAACCACTCTAAAGGAATAGACTTGGAGTTTTGTTTGCATAGTACTTGACTGGATTTTAGGAAATGTTGATGTATTTTCGGAGACGTGACTTGCAGCGGCTTTTACCCGGTGAGACATGCTCAAAGCTTTAACAGTCATCAAGTGATTCATAACAACCCAGTATCTGTTAAGGCTAGAACTAGTGCATGCTGGGAAAAATTATGTGCAATACAAAGAACCAAACACAAAAATGTAAGATAGGCTTTTATGAGCAGTTTAGTGTTGCCTTTTCAGTCACTACATGATTCATGACTTTATTTGTCTATATTGTTTAAAATGATTTGCATATATATGATGGCTAGACAAAAAACCCCACTCAAAATAAGATCTTTGACCTATTTCAGACATTTATATCAGTGTAGCTCAAATTACAACTTTATCAAAAACCCACACATCAATGAAGAACACAGGCTTAACTGTATCAAATAGTCTATTCCATGCCTATAGGTTTCATGATAAAAGGCAGGGCTGCTGTTGCCATGGTGCTCTCAGATGCTGTCTGATATTTTGAAAAGGGGGAAAAAAACAACCGCATTTGGGGTTCATCAGCTCGTGGCTGCTTTCACTGTTAGAGAGAATGCAGTGGGTTCAAACAAAATTGCAAACGTTCGGGATCAGCCGATTGGGCCGGCGTGATCAGCCCTCATGCACTTCTGAACACTGCACAGCAAACAATGTGCAGTCAAGCTGAAATGTTCTAAATCAGTCGTGTGACTCAAAAATTGGGTCAGTTTGCAACAGTGTTTGCCCGGCAGAAGCTTTCGTCTAACAAGCAAATCGTTCTGATTTGGCACTGCTGTCATGTTGGTTAGTTAAGAGAATCCGGGACACTCTGGTTGGATTGAACAAGCAACCACCAAGTAGACTTCTGAGTCATGTAACATAAAGACAGTTATACAACATGTGTTTGTTTAAATCAAATACAGCCTGTGAGTTACCTCAAACAGGTATCACAACATTATTACTCCTAATTGAACTGCAAATACCACAAAGCCGTATTTTAAAGCATGTACAGAATCACTGAGTGGACATGCATCTGAACATCTCCCCGAGATAAGAGGACATGTCCGCTTGTTTATTCCAGATCTCGACTTTTCTATTTTGTTATCTCTGGATATCTAAGCGGGTTTTCTGGTGATAACAGGATTTTCTGTTGATCTAGAAAACAAACCAAGCTGCTCACTGTGATAGGCCAGACCATGACATGTCAGGCTGCTACACTTATGAAGTTAGTTGAGCCTATTCATGATGTTATATGACAAACTTCCACAGAAAACAAAGCAAAAACACATCATCATATGATTGTTTCATGTTATTAAGAAATTTAAAAAATAAACTAATTACAGGATTGAACTGACCGAAAAGGTGTGGGCCGAAGCTTTGGCTGGTTATGGTAATGCCCACCCTTTTTAAAGAACCTGCTCTGTTAGGCAACCTTTTAACTTCACTATGAAACCAAACACTGTATGACATGAGGAGAAAGAAATCCATCAAATGTATAGATACATGTGCGATTCTGGTTTCAAATCATAAACTTAAGTTTCATCATCTGGACCCAAACGTAGGAAATAATAATAGTAAGGAGGCAAATATAATATTCTACCTTCAATGATGTGCTTTCTGGAGAGTCCTCGCTCTGTCTCTGCTCTGAGGAGAGATGAAAAATACACATTATTGATGCTCCATTAAAGGATTTGTATAAAAGATCATCTCTGAGAGTGGTACTCACTGGCCTCCCCAATAGATCTTTGTTGTGATGACAAAACTTGAACGCCTGGCAAGGACACAGGATGTTTAGAGGCATTGTAAATTAAGGAGACATTTTGTAATTTGACTTATTTGACAGTATAAATTAGTAAAACAGAGATTTATATCCACCTGCAGAGTGTGGTACATTTACATAGACTTTGGACTACTGATGTTTTTTGTTTTTTTTAATAATTTGTTGCTTTATTTTTCTCCAGATGAAAACTATCTCAAGAATTTCCCACGTGTTCATTTTCACGCTCTATCATTTTGATCCTTTATAGTCTTTCTGAGGATCATTTATCTCAAAAATATGGATTTCCCTTGAGCTATCTAAATGTTGCGTCTGTTCCAACAGCAACAAAAACATGTAGGAACGGTGTGCATTTCAAAAAACAAGGAATTATTCAGATGTCAAGAGAATACTTGATCCTCTAATAGGTAAAACACATGCATGTGCGTCGTCTTGATTAACAATTCCTATTACCTCCATCCTTTCTTCTTGATAATGTTCCCTAGAGTGACTTCAGCTCTGTGGGGAGACACACAACAGTTATTGTTATTAATCGTTACGGGTGGATCGTCACTTCGGATCACTGCTCAGTAATGTGAAACGTATACACAGAAAGAAAGAAACCTGCACACTCGCCGTGAGATGTTCTACATCACAGAAAATGGAACGGCTAACAGTACAAATAAAAAAGCTTCAAGAAGAAAAACAAACAGTAGTGAAAGTTCGATCTGACCTTCCAGAGGCGTACACCTCTGCTGTGTCAAACAGGTTCACTCCGTTCTCGTACGCGATGGCCATCAGGTTCTCTGCCATCTGTGGGAAGACAGAAATGAAGACTGAGAGAGGCAGGGGATGGATAAATTCCAATTACTAAGAGGTCGACCGTGAGAGGCTCTATGCAGGGAGGATAATATAGAAGATATATGTATATATCATATCTCACAGAGCTACTATAGTTTCTTTGTATAAGCTCTGTGGGATTTTGAAACATGTCTGTGATTGAAGGCAGGGAGATTGGCACTCACAGAGCTGCATGTTTTTAACCAAAGAAATACGGGCGTACGTGCTCATCAACTTCTGATACAAAGAGAGAGAAAACCGAATCCTCACCTCGTCAGAGATCTGTGATCCAAATGTCACCCAGGTGCCTGAACGAGAGCAAATACACAGAGGGTTGTTTTATTTTGAAGGGTTCAAACAGAGATGAATATATTGCTGCCTTCAAACACACTCACCTAACCCCAGGCAGGAAACACGGAGGCCTGACTTCCCCAGGTTCCTTTGAAGAACAAAAGAGAAGCTCAGAATAAACAACAGGAATAGACAGAACGGTGGGCCGATTTCTTTTCACCAAAAATCTGCTCCAATCCAGTGCATCCATGTGTGAGTTAAGTACGACATAATCCTGCCTTATCAGAAGACTTGGTTCTCAGGTGCTGCATTCAAATCTAGTTTGGAGATATTTTCCTTTTTCCCTTTAGTGCTTTTTTATGTGCAATAATATCCATTTACTCCTCTACAATAACTGTGCAAAAACTGCTTTTTCACGAAAAGACACTTTATTACAGTTTAAATGATCCAGAGTCTATCCAGGGTTGGCACAGTTAGCTCACAATTTTATGCAGCAACATTAATTGTCTCAAAATATAATGAATTTATTGTAAAAAAAACAACCTTTTTTTCTGATTGATGAAAACTTTTTGTTGGAAACGCTTTGATACAGTTATATAATAAAGTATTCAGACATTGTTGTTTTAGTGCATCTTTGACCGATTAGTGGGAATATTTTTTATGGCTACATTAATGTTCCAAAACTGAATACAAAAATACATCTACAAATGCATTCACACACCCACAAATGTGTGAATAGATCAACAAATGCATACGCAGATCAGGTAATGTGTGAATAGATTTTCAAATGCATATGTAGAGCTGCAAACATGCTGAGAAATGTGTAAATAAAACATTAGTGTTAATGCCTGAACAGTCAAAGTGTTTTGCTTCAGGCGAGAAAAATCACAAATCTCATTCTTCTGATTACAGGTGACTTTTGCCCAACTTTTAAGAAGCACAGTCAACAAATAATCCTATCGTCAAATGTCCCCTGCGCTCAGGCTCACACTTTTGTTGGCCCATCATGTCTGGTCATTTGTTGTATGAGTCTTTAATTCAAACCAGCAGAACACTTTAGACCTTTCAGACATGAACAACTTTATAGGTGTATGATGTTTCTAGATAACATCCACAGACATGGATTCTATCAAGCTCCATGAGAATATATAAAACTAATTATGTTCAATTAATTATGTGTCATTAAACAGGTTTTGTGCATTTTATAGAATTATGACAGAAGATAAAACCTTGTACTGTAACTTGTTCCCACACTGTCCCTGAATGTAAATACTTTAACAACTGCTGCTGCTGCATCAAAGTCTTCCCTCGCCTCTGGTTAAATACCTGCCTGTGCCAATTATTTCTGAACAATCTACCTTTTCTCCATCCTATGTTAACAGTTCAGTACGTTACAGTAGGTCAGTGAAACAGCTGGAGGAAACAAGGCTCAGCTCAGTTGGAGTCCAGGCTAAAGCCTCTTTAGGTCCGTGTGGTAAACGGCCCAAAATGTCCCATAAGCTAAAGAGGAGTCCATTACCCATCATGCCACATCAGATTATCCACACAGCTGAATTTTGATGGGCAAGCAGGGAAAGACAGGGAGCTGCATTTCTGACCACAAGAGCATCTACTGCTGAAAATGACGTGGGCTTCATGCTCTCATCCTCATCCTCCTCCTCCCTGTGTGCTCCCCCCCATTCTAATTAGCAGGGGAGCCAGCTGGAGAGGAGCAGAGGAGCTGCAGTGCAACTCGCTGCTTGCCGTCTTTTCATCTCCTCGCCTCTCCCTCCTCTGCCTGCATGCCTGCCTGCATGCCTGCCTGCCTGTCTGCCTGCGTCTGCCACAAATAGCCAAATGCAGAAAGACAGACTGTCAGAGCATTTCGACTCAGCCCAACGAATCCTGCTTTTATTTTCCCTGGTCTATTTTTAATGCTTGACCTGAGCTATTTTTAGATTCCTGCATATGCAAGTGTTTGTGTGAGCATTTAATGTGTGTGTTTGTGGGGGTGTGTGTGCGTGCATGTGTGTGTGTGTGTGTGTGTGTGTGTGGGGGGGGGGGGGGGCATTTGTATGTGCGCTGCGTGTGGGTGTGAACCACATATTGTTTGTGTCATTTCTTTTAACTCTGTCAAAATAGCACACAGGTGGAGGGTCAGGAATGCTACACACAGAGAGGGGGTTTGATGTTGGTTGTTCCTTGTATGGTTTTCTGGCTCTCTCCCGTTCACCATTTGTCGACCAATCACAGCTCTGCCTGCACTCACAATCACTTTGAACACTCGCAATAAAAAGAAATTAGACACATGGGAGAAAAAACACTTCAGAGACTTTTTTTAAAACCTTCTTTGTCTTTTTTTTTTTTTTTTTTTGCTTTGGCATGGAATTATGTTTTGCCTCAACTTCAGTCTGAGGGGAGTAAAACTACAAATGTTCCCTAGCAACAATTGACTAAGTTGGACCAATAGCAGCCTTCCTGCTATTCAAGGATGCTCAATTGAAGAATTCAAAGAAAGGTTGAATATCCACAAAAAGCAGCACTTGCAATACACTGCTGTACCTACATGCTGAGGGAAAATATGACTAACAAAGTGGACAGTCTCCACTCTGAAAATTACAGTTCCTTATCATAATATGCATACCATGTTGTATAAGGTATAGAACTGATAGAGGGAAAGAGGGATTTAAATTCATTTTAACTCCTTTTATTTAGCCCAAGGCTATCGTGCACTGCTATATATTTAATGTGAATTAATGACATTAATTAAACCAAAATCCAGCTGCATTTTCTACCTCAGTCACACATGAGGACACCTTCTTACCAGGAAGAAAAAGAGAGAGGTATTGCGTGACAACTAAACATGAGTCAGCACCAGGAGAGTGTTAAGCACCCAGAAGCATCCACAACACAAATTCACACTCTGTCCGTTTCAAAATGTTTAAATGAAATATGTTTTTTTGAGGAACTTAAAAGCAGAAGGCTGACAGGCTGAAACGTTGGGTTTACGTTTGTATCAGCAGGCCGTTACAGGAGCTAATGAGGGCCCAGCGTGCCTCAGTAGCTGAATTATTGATTGATGCGCAACATAAAATACAATTTTCATGTTTGTGTGTGAGTATCAAGGCGAAGGAGGATTGCATTGTTTGTGTGTGTGACAACTGGCCGCCCCCTCCCTGCTCTCACATCCAGCACTCTCTGCAGTGCTGCAGTCTGCTAAATTACTATCACTGAGTCTGGAGAGACACATGCTCGCTCTTTTCCTCTCACTACTGCTTTCACGACAGCATCTCCCCCACATACACACATGCATGCACACAGGCGCTCTGTGTGTGTGTGTGTGTGTGTGTGTGTGTGTGTGTGTGTGTGTGTGAGGCCTGTTTTTTTTTTACATGGATTTTTGCAGATGATATAAGAAAATCTCATTTCTATTCTGTGCAAGCGTCCGCGAGGCAGCTCAATGCCATCACGTGAATATTCACGCTTGATGTGAATTTCCCTCCGACACGGGCACAGATCTGCATACGCTCATGCATGAATGCACTCATGAGCCGGGGCACACAGGAACACACAGAAACACAGATGCTTCACCCTCTCTGCAGCCCGTTGATAAGTAGGCCTCCCTGTGTTTTCTTCTCCGTTTCTTCTCTTGAAATGAATCATAAACCACAAACAAGGTGATTACAGCAACCTGACTGCTCCTTCGGTTAATAACACAGGAGAGAGAGAGAGAGAGAGAGAGAGGGAGAGAGAGAGAAAGAGAGAGAGAGAGAGAGAGAGAGAGAGAGAGAGAGAGCAGGGCAACACAGGTGCTCTGTCATGGTGTAGTCAGCATTTTAACCTGTGCTGACATTTACTGTTAGTTTTCACCTGAGACACGAGGAAGGTACTCCGTACATATGGTTAGGTGCAAATGATGGAGTTTTTTTTTTTCTCCCTTCCTGCAGTTGTCATAAAATGCCACACACACACGCTGAGCAGGCTGTTCTCCAGAGGGAAGCACTCCGAGATAATAATAACACTCTCGTCTGTTCATGTGTGTGTGCTTGTACTCGCACCAACTGTGGGAAGATGGTCGACTGTCTGTTTCTTAATAATGCTGTACACACAGTTTCAGAGTAAAAGGGCCATTTCACTTACATTTCTTCGCAAACGCAGAGGTTGCTGCCGCTACTTCAATTCAGTGGTTTATTTGTATTTGTGGGGTTCACACCTTGATGAATGAAAATTTTAAGCATCCACATGAGCGTCTCTTTTCAACAATCACTGTCACTGTGAGGAAGGGACAGTTCCTGTGGTAGAAAAGTAGTTCCACTGAAGATCATTCAGAGAGTTTAGACAATGTTTAGTTTGCTTCTGGAGTTAACAAACTCTTCTCTTTTCTTGATATTCTGACCACAGCAAAGAAACTCCCTTCATTTTAGGTGCCTTACAGAAGAAGATCTTTCAGTTATTAAACAAAGAACACGAAGCACTCCTGTGATAAAATATACGACTCAACTATCAACCCAGCTTAATTCTCATTCGAATTTTTTCTTCAACAATTATTAATGAATGAGGCTCAACAGACATTTTTCCTGCAATGTGATGTTTTTTTTAAAATGGTTAGGAAAGCACCACAAAGATTGGGCTTTCTCGCTCATGCAGACACAAACTCTGCTGCACTGATCTAATGTTGCGTATCAACCGCTAACACTTCATTAGTGGTCGTGACTCTCTCATTAACTGAAAGTGCACCAGGAGTGGCACAGCTGAGAAATTACAACATCTTATATTAAAACTGTGAATCTTTTCAAATTCTTTTGTGTGTGTTTTTTTATTTGGTGCCTGAGGCTAAACTACGGGACAATGAAAGTAATTATGTTTTGAAGGGGAACTGGCTGTGAAATGTAAATTGAGGTTGAAAGAATAATGTCTCTCAACATATTCAAAAGGAGTTTTTAATGAAATTCAATGTTTGAAAAGGTCACTGCACTACGCTGCTGTCTGCAGACCTGTTGTTGTAGCTGTTAGGACAAGGATGAATATGAATACGAAAAAAATATATATCACTGTCCTGGTCTGCTGTGTGTCAAATAAGGACTTTAAAAGCTCGGTAGATTTTGAAATGTTTTAAACTGCAGTTACAGTTCAAATGCAGGAGAACATGTTAAGTAAAGATCAAATATTTAAAGTTCTTGAGAAGGTTTCCAGGACCACATGGTGACTCTCTCTCTCTCCCTCTCTCTCTCTCTCTCTCTCTCCCTCTCTCTCATTAGTCTGTCTCTGCTCTTACATAAGGCCATGCAGTGATGACTTTGTGTCTGCCTGAAGAGAATTTCTGACTCTGACTTTGACTCTGATTAGACGGTCCGCACAGAGGACGTGACGTGGATCGTCTGGCCCTGATTAAACCTGCTGACTGCTGCGGACACTGATTCCATCCACAGACTAATATTGACAAATGTAAGCCTGATTAAACAACACTGACCCAGCAGTCACTCCACATTTCAGAAAGATGAAGTTGTCTGTCTTGGAAACAAGTTTGGAGAACTCTTAAAGATCTCTGACATGCAGGTGCACAGATAATGTTTCCGACAATGTGCTGAAATTAGTTTATATATGAATATGAAAAGGAGGAAAAGTAATACGACATGTTTAGAGTTTACAGAAATAGAACATAGTTGGGCTATTTTACTGCTGCCAGACAGACTGAAGTGTGTAGTGTATCTGAAAAACCTGTGAGCTAGCTGGTAGTGCTGACATACACATGTCCCCCTGAGGTATCTGATGTCATCATCCACTCCAAGGCAACTGTAAGGCTTAAAAACACAAACAACTGTTATTTCAAAAGGGTCGCAAGGAAACTGGATGATGCTGGAGACTAAATATTACAAAGTTGAAACGCAGACACGGACAGAAAACACTGAGGGAAATGTGCAACGGTGACTTAAACTAACACCTTCATCAAAAATGAATGAAATGGCCAATAAAAGATGTCTGACTGCTTTAAAGCAAATTAAGTCTACGTCTTTCGTGTGAAATTAGAAGTATAAATAAAGGTGGCTTGACTTGACTTGACACTAATTAAAACAAATGTTTTATTTATCAGGATTAGCATTTTTCTAATTCAATTTCTCACAGCTTAACTCTGAATTTGTATTGACTGTACAATTAATATAACAAATAATCTGAAGAGGAACAATAAGAAAACCAACAAGCCAGTCCTTTCCCTCTCACATCAATCAGGCTAAAACACAGTGTGACTCTTCTTTAAACGTGTTGCAGTACTTTAATGTGATGCCACTGATTTGTTCAGTCATCTGGAAACTCAAAAACCCACTGAGAGAAGGGCTGAAAGTCAAGGTTGATTTCCTCCTCCCTGCTTCACAAACCATTTGTTTACCATTATAAATCTTGGTTACAATATGAGTCCAAATTACCTAATTATCACTGAACTATTATTCATAATGAGTCCACTCTGTGAAGTCCATATCTTATCCCTGGCTGGGGTTCATTACAAATTAAATACACGTGGTGTCCAGAGAGTTTTGTGAATGTGGGAATAGTATGAGAGCTAATTTTTGCACAGCTTTCTGGAGTTTTATGTATGAGGCAACACTAAAACACCATTACTCAGCTAAACGGGATAAAATCAACTAACAGAGGCTGTAAAGACGTTTTATAGAAGCATAACTGTAGCAGCATACTTTGAGAGTAATAAGATAGGTCGCTCACTGTCTCACAGCAATAAATGACCCCTATATATCTGTTTAACTTGACAGGGTACAATCGACTCGATTAATCATTACTTCATCAGTTGCTGAGAGTTCAGCTTTTCAAGTCTGGTAGAGTGTGCTCTGTTAGAGAACAGCAGCTCTCTGCACAGCTGAATGTCAGGACTCTTCATACAAATGCAAATGCATGTAAGCCTAATGCTCCAGCTAAACATGACCCTCAATATTCGCTGTTATTTTCAATACAGTGCTTAGCTTTCTGTTATAACTTATGTAACATTTCTGTTTCCTAGTTGTAATTTTTGCTCTGCTGTTAAAATGTGACGTTTCTTGTATTTGTGTCGTAGCCTAAGAACCAGATGAATCAGCTCCTCAGGTTTGATTTGATTTGGCAGATGCCTCTGGTCCCCCTCCAGTTCATAACGATTTTTATACAGACTGATGCCGGACCCGACAACAACAGCAACAAACAGTCATAAGGGGGGAATTTATGTGTTTTTGTGTACGTTCAATAGCAAAAGGGAAACATTGGGAATTTGTCATTACTAAAATAACACAAGTTTATGATGTATAAAAATAGACATATTGGATATTTAATTTATGTTATTTCAAAAATATTTGTTTCAAGGATTAACTGTGAGCCATATGAATAGTAACAACAGGCTAAGTAGCCTAGCAGCTACATACCACATTTTGCTGCTCTAAATTTCTTTGTAGCGTCTCTCTGGAGTTCACAACTGACTTTTGGAAATGGAGTTGTCAATTTCAAAAATGTTGTCAATTATGTTTGTATTAGAGACTAAGAAGTTCAGGAAGTTTGGCTGATAGAGATTATGTATTGCCTTTGTGATGTTAGTGTGAGTTAAGAAATAGCTGGAACACCATAACAGTCCATACTGTAATTGATATTTTTTAAACGTGTTTGTTAGCTTAGCTCAGTGACGGGAATTTTAAGTTTGCCTGCATGTTCTCTGAAGGGACCTCTGGAAAAAAAGAGACCTATGTACCTGAGGCTATAGAACTGTAAAAGTATGTTGAACATCAGTTAGCTCAAAAGATCAATATCTCTCTCATGTCTGCTCATTAAATATGAAGGAACCAAGAGCAGCCATGTTAGCTTGGAGGGAAGACAGAGAGACACAGCTAGCCTGGCTCTGCCCAGCTGTGATAAAACCTGTCTTTGTACCTTATTTGTTTTGTCTTAACAGAAACTGAAGTGGAAAAATGCACATTTTTGTTTAAGGTGGTCACATGCTGGAAAGTGAAATTTGAAAATGAATGAGTATTGAGGCAAAACAGAAACACTTAAGTTTATTCCTGAGTGTTACTTTTATAATATATTTTTATAATTATAACTATAGTCAGTTATTTTGAGTAATGTGCCCAAAAATGGAGAAGTCTGACTCTTCCCCTGAGCCACAGACGCTTAATGTGTGTTTTGGTTGGCTGAAGGGGCGGCACATTGAACCAGAAACAGATTCTAATGAACAACTCTGTCTCTTAATAATATCACTCGTATTACTTGTCAGCAATCATCACAGGGGTTCTTTGGCTTGACTTTTGAACAACAGGAGGAGCTGGAAACACTTAGTCCATATTTATACGGTCAGTGGTCCTCCAGTGTTTATTGACTAATTGCTCTGTCTCTCATTCATACGTATATTAATTATTTTCATCCTGCAGCCCATCACCGAAAAATGGAGAAAAAAAAAAGGAAAAATCTTTGTGAAACAGCAGAAGATAAATCTGAACTTGAGATACACCTGACCTGCTTACCAGGTAACTGTTGGTGAAAAAAGAGAGCCTGGTTACCATAGAAACGAACAATTTGCTGAGTTATAGGCTTTGCCTGAGTGAATTTAAGAATTACCTCTCCACAGGTGTGCTAAAAAAATACTCTTTCATTTCTGCATCAAAATAAAAATATCCGACATGGCTGTAAGAACATAAATTGTTATTTGGGATTCATGTATTTGCTTATTTTTCCTTTATTCTTCAGGATTTATAATAGAAAGAAACTCAAGAGTTTGAAGTGAGCTGATATGAACCAACATTGTTGGCTTCTCTGGACGTCTTTGAAAGTTGTTTTTAACTGTACAACATCAATTCAAATCTTTAAAGCTTAAAATAAATACACTCTCTCTTGAGACATAAGTTGTAAATACAGTCCCGAATAAAAAGCCATTTCTATGGAGTTTACAAAGGTAACACTTTAGTCAACTTGTCATCCTTATTTTTCTTTATTGAAAAGACTTCCCACACACACTCACTCATTCTCTCTCTCTCTCTCTCACACACACACACACACACACACACACACACACACACACACCCACACACAGCTTTAAAGGTCAAAAGAGAACAAGCTTCAGTGAACTGCAAAAGTTTCAAAGAAATTTAGGTAATAATGAAAAACGAAAGAAGATAAAGCGAAGAACGGCAAGACTTTTTGAGGGGCGGGGGGGGGGGGGGGGGGGGGGGGGGTCAGCGGGGGGCTCTTGGGAGTGATAATTGCAGAAGGTGTATTCATCTGTGGCCTGCTGGCATGTGATGAATCCTAAGGTTAATTAGATAACAAGATGAAAGGAGGAAACATTCAGTCAGACAGGAAAAAGCAGATACAATTGATCCTATCTGGACAATTGGATTGGAATTTGAAGCCATTTTTTAACTTCTTCTCGACTGTGATTTTCATTAAGCTTTAATCAAAGTTGTGTGAAGAGATTTACAGCATTCGCTCCCTGCAGGAATACAGACTCATTCAGAATGAGGACATGTTTTATGATCTGTTTCTGTTTCCAGGCAGGCTCATTGTGACATCAGTGTAAAATGGAGACTGTGCATCCACCAGCAGGCTCTGTGGCCGGGTGGTGGTGGTGGTGGTGATGATAGTGATGGTGATGATAGTGATGGTAGCAATGTTGATAGCGATGGACTCACTTGCAGAGGGGACTGATAAGCGACAGCAGTGTTTGCTGATTAGGAAATGCGACTGAAAAAAACTAAAAGCAATGCCTGGGGTGTTGCCCCTGGCAACTGGAGCTGGCCATATGCTGTATAGACCCATTGTGCTGCTGCACTCCCTATTAGCAACACTATTCCATACACGGCAGAGCAACTAGAATAATTTTAACCAATCACAAGTAAGTGTGTGATTTTCCAGGAAGAAACAGAAGTAGTGGAGGGATCCAGGTTTCATGCCCTGTTCCCTTTTTAAACATCCTATTAAATGAACACTAAATTGTCTGAGGAGAATAGCTGCAATTCAATCAACCTGATTACCAGGAAAACAGGTCATTAAAATGGTCCTCCTACTTACAGAGTTGTAGAGTCCTAATGACGGAAACAGGTGGTACAGTATGTTAAGGTCCTATACATTCTGGATGGTGGCAAGTGTTTTTGCATGCACATTTATATAACTGCATTATTTTCCACTGCTGCCAGGTACGCTGTGTAAGTGGAGGCTGCATAAACAACCAGCCATCATCAGGCTGAAGCTCCAATCTATCAAGGGGAACTGAAATGTTCACAGTCAAGCACAAATTACATTCTTCTCATGCTCTTTATCCCCTCTGTGATTTTATTCCATACATTATGACTCAGACTTGGTGTGCTTGAACAGCTTCCTGTGTATGAGATACTGTGCTGCAGCACTTTATTATGAACATTAAATGCTTTTAAATCCTCGACAAAAAGCCTGGTGTCCTGGGGTGGTTTTAGGTAAGCTGTTTTTTGGAGGCAGGCTTTTTTATTAATCTGTGGTGAAGAGCAAACGCCAGGGTGGAATCTGCATAAAACAAATAAGCCTATGGCAATGCTCCTATATGTATATAGTCTGCTATGCAGTGATAACATTAAGGCTGTTTGGTATGTATTATGTAAGCGTCAGCCAGTGTAAGCGTTTTTTAAGAGTAAATGTCATGATTTTTATAATGTCAGAAAAATCACTGCTGTGTGCGCACTCTGAGCTGCTTTACATCCATCCTAATGGATATGTAGGCAGTCTGTACAGCAGGGGCGTGTCCAGACTCTTTAGAGTGAGGGGATCCTAACCTGTGCTCTGACTTATGCAGGGGCAGCCTGAAGTATATGCTCACACACACGTATTTCCCTCATTGTTTATCTACCTTTACATAACATCTTTGACTTAACATTAATTTTTGTTACATTCTTTTGTGTCAGTTTCCACCCTTTCAAAACAATAATATTACAGTGGAAACGTCTATAATCTTTCATGTCTGTCTCTTCAAAGGAATACAGAAAATGTATCTCATAAAGTCAGTCTAAAATGTAAAAAAAAAAAAAAAAAAAAAAGGCTGGATGAAAATGCCACAAAATTAAGTGGCATCCTGTCGCAACCACAGACTGTAAAAACCATGGACATACTCTCAGTGATGACACCTGATGGTCTCCTAAGAAGCATTATGAAACCTAAAGATGGTGGTTTGTGATATTGAAACAGCTAACGTCTGGCTAATCAAGAATCAGGCCAAGTGGTTGAGTTCAGCTAGATTGAGGTTTTAGCTGATACCCAAAGATATACGTACATAATATTGTTATAGAAACTGTGATTGTGGATTTTTGCAATTCACATGTACCTAAAAGCTGTTGATTCTGGGAGCTAATTGGTCTGGATTTTGGTGCATGGTGTACTTAGCCAGGCTGTTAGTGCAATACAAATCTACATTCAGATTCACACTTAAGGTGGCTAATCCGATTTTCACAGGGACTCGGTCTGCATGCTGTATATGACCCTGGTACCTGATATGATATAGAATGCTGACAGTTTAGAGATCAACAGAAATGGGAATAAACAAAAAGCCTTGCTGGTTGAGTTTCATGCTGCTTGATCTCATTATGTGCAGCCTCTGCAGGAGAGGGTTAGCCCCGCTGCCCTTATGATAATCTAGAACCTATTAGATAACCGGGGGGTCAAGAGGGCATAGTAATTACTGTTAAATAAAATCAATCTCACCACCCCTTGAGCTTCCAACTCCAGCTCCCCGCCCTCACCTGTACTTCATGCTGGTGTGCCTCCCGATGGCCTCCTTCATGTGGGCATGACCCTGTGGGGCCTGTCGAGACCCGGACCCCTCCCTCGTTTTGACAGATCCTTGGGACGTGTAGTTGCCATTACTTCCTTGTCCACTTCCTCCTCCGCCTCCTCCTCCTCCACCTCCTCCTCCACTTCCACCACCACCTCCTCCTCCACCTCCTCCCCCACCTCCACCACTGCTCCCCCCAGGAGGTGGAGCCGTGCGAAGGCCACAAAGTCTGTCTTCACTGCGACTCTTGAGGTTGTGCTCGGTGCAGGCGAAGGACACCTGCATCCTGACCCTGGTTTCCGGTGTCTCTTATTTTGTGGGGTGGGGGCTGTTCTTATAGGGAGTCACAGAAGCAGTAATGTCTGTAAAGTGTTGGTGCTGCTGTGACAAATAAGTGCTGCTCATGCACAGGTTTCAGACAGGGCAGGTCAGAGATTTTGGCTGATGGTTGGAGGAAACAGGCAGGAGTCCAGCCTCTAACATGACACACACAGAGCTACCGTCTGCTCCGGCTCCTGTCTGGTGATGCAAACCTGGCAAAAGGCTGGTAGAGTTTTCACACTCACAAGATGCATCAAGGCTGCTCTCCAAAAACCATTAGGAAGCTTGTAATGCTCACAGCAGTCCACAGAAGGAGATTCGGGGATGTGGCAAATCTAGGGAAGCCCCAATCACTTCAACAGTGCAATGACAGATGATGGTTCCTCCCTGGAGACTGCTGGCCTTCTCCCACATACATGCACAGGCTCGTATGGCTTCTGTTGACTGGTAAAGCACTTGATAACTCGCTGTCTTCTCTTCAGCTGAGGAGGTTGGTGGTGTCTGCCTGGAGCCGAGGAGCTCCGGAGCGTGCCGCAGCAATGACACAATCACAGCTACAGGCATCTTCGCAAACAGTGTCGAAATAAGAAGGCATTTTTATCCTTTTGAATCTCTCTCTCAAAAAAAATAAAAATACAAATACAAATCTAAATTACTCGAATATTCATTGCCTAGGCGTGGTGTAAACACACTTCAGATGATGGGAATTCACATAGTCAAGCCCCAACGATGCATCGTCGCTCAACAGCCTCACGCAGCATCAATTTGATGCAAGAGAAGAAGAAGGAGAAGAATAAGAAGAAGGGAGAGAGCAACACATCTAAGAACTGAAACGGCGAGAATTCAGCGCGTGAAGTGTTTCACACATACCGGCAGAAGCTGTGGAGCTCTCCCGTTATTCGATCAAATCTCACGGTGAAGAGATTTGAAAAGAAAGCCGGCATCCTGGCCCCGAAATCAGCTGCAGGGAGCGGACGATTCAAACGCCCAATGCCGCCTCTCCCTCTCCTATCTCCCTCAGCAGCATTTTGTCTTCTTTTTCTTCCCTTCTTCGCCTCTTTTTTTTTTCGCCACAGGATCCAAAAAGTGTTCACGACACACAGGCAATGTGGGGGTTTCAAGATGCTCTCTCTCTCTCTCTCTCTCTCTCTCACGCTCTCTCTCTCTCTCTGTGTCTCCCCTCTCTCTTTCTCCCGCTCTCTCTCTCTCTCTCTCTCTCTCTCTCTCTCTCTCTCTCTCTCTCTCTCTCTCTCTCTCTCTCGTGTGATCCCTACATTTTTCATCACATGGGTGCACACACATCTCATCTCATCACATTGTCATGTCATGTCATGTTATGGAGCTTGCACAAACACTGCTTGATTTTGAATGCAAAGAACAATGTGTATGTACCAGATATCTTTGCACATAAAAGGCCTGGTATGTTCAGTTTCCTTTGACTTCACTTCACAGGTCTCCTCTTCCAATTGCAGGGATTTCTCATCTACCACACCCACGGAGCTGCACGTCAAAAAGAGTCACTTCAAACTACATTTTTCAGTGCTCTCCTAAATGTCCCATCACCAAATGTATACTGTAACACAAGCTTCAAACAAAGAGCAGCTACTCCACTTGTAAGTCACCTCACATCACATCCGAACATGGCAGAATAGGTGGCATATCATATCACAATGTATCACATCACATCCTGTTCTGAGAGAACTGATGTGTCATTTTAGTGGCCAATGATAATGGTTCCTGCAAGGCTGTGGTTAAACTCTGTCCAAACTCTGCTGCCGCATCCTTACAGGAGACTGTCAATCGTCAAAGTTTCACTCCACAACACAGAAGGACGAGGTTCTAAATCACCTCACCTGTGCTGATTAAAATGCACGCACACACTTTCAACACTTCTGCTAGTTTGTTTTAAGTAGATGTGTCGAAGGAAACTTTGCTTTATAGCAATCTGCCGGGTGACGCTTAGATCTGATTGCAAGGCAGGACATAATTTGGATTTAGCAACTTGCTCTTTTTTTTTTTAAGTTTTCAATGAAAGCTTTGACAGGGACGTTTCCAAATGTACACGAAGGAAGGAAGAAAATGTGAAAGCCACCCACTGTGCCATTTTGAAAAGAGAAGAAGGTTTAATGATCTGCGTTCCCGTTAAAGCACAGTCAGCACCCCCACAGCCACAAGATTTCCAAGAACCACTTTAATCTGTTTTCCACACTTTTAATTCCCAACTTGAGTGAACAGAGACAAATCAACATAATGACTCAATCTTGATCCACACACAGGCTTAACATTCACCTTCACTCCAAACAATCATTACTGTGAACAGCTTTAAACATGCACTTCTTAATGCCCTAAATTTGATGACTTTTGGAGATTCACTTCTCGCAGAGCCCCGTCTGCTACATCAAGAGGTGACTTTATTGACAGCAACAAAAACTAATCTTACATCCGCTCACTTCTCTGAGGAATGAGAAGGCTGCAAAAAGATGTGGTGTCATGGTGAAAGAAGACACAGTCAAGGCCGTTTTTCTGTGTTACACAACAGGTTGTATAATGGGAGTTTTCTTAGCTTTCTTTTTTTTTTTTTTAAATAAACTCTACCTTTAGGCTCAAAAACAGAGCTGGATTTCAAGCCTGCAAAAAGTGATTATCTGGATAATAAGATCACCATTTCTACTTTATGATTTTTGCTTTTCAACCAAAAGTCCTCTTGCTTGGTCGAATCCACAAAACTCAATCTGATCTTAGTTGATGTGTTATTAGAGTGAGATTTTCTGCCACTAAGGTCAATGAACTGGCTCAATATGGTGAGGATGGAATAGAATGCCTCAATGTTTAAATAAACAATTTTACAACGAAATTAGAAAAGTTTCACCATGAAGTGCATCCATACAGGCATCCACAGCTACAACCGACAAACTTGTAAGATGTGCATTGTATGTGTAGAAAACATTTACATCAGGTAATTGCAATTCCCTGATGTAAAAAATCTCCAACAGAAACCTTGTCAGAGATATTCCTCTAAATAAAATGTACATATGTAGCATTTACTGAAACTGTATTGATTCTTTTAGGCACGTTGTTTTTCCTTCGGTTTGGTTCACCTTTAAATGATTCAGTTAAACATTAAGTTGCCAGGACGGTCAGAGGACAGGCAGCTGTTAAATGCTTTTAGTGGAATTACTGAAACTCTAATCCAGCCGAGAAAAAAACTAAATCCATCCAAAGAATGGCTTCAACATGTTTGTTTTTTAACCTTTCAGCTTTATTTCAGTCAACGACAAAATAACGTGTCAGTCCTCTTAAGCTGTTTGACAAAATGAATGTATCTCTGTCTCCCTTCGCTCTGAATCAAGGAGTTCAGCAGATGAGGCCAACGGGGACCATAAACTGTGGATCACAAGATCCAGCTCTGAAGGAGTTAAAATCTGATGCATCATTACTGTGTTAAAGCAAAATGAGAGGCACCGAGGCTGTGAGGAGAGTTCTGTCATCAGGGACATTATTCATGAGAAGAATTTTTGCTCTGTGTCATTCGGGTAAATCATTCTTTTACTTCAGTTATCAAAGGTTTTCTACTGATAGATTTCAGAGTAATCTCTAGAAGCCATCGTCTCTGAAATTTCTGAAGAAGTCATCATCATTAAAGTGCATATTTTCTGGTTTGATAACTGTCTTCCTTCCAGGTTAACACTGCCACCTAGAGGCAACAGAAATGGGCTCTTAATTGCTGTGTAAGTCATGACATGCCATTCCTAAGAAATAAGGTTAAGGAAAGCCAGTTTTTTAAAAGTCATTAAATCAGGTGTGACATTTACAAACCTGCCATTGGTATTCATTAAATGCACATTTACAACTGTGAAATATGTAACATTATGCAGAATATCTTCGGTATTAACACTGTACCTTTTGTCGTCTTTGTAGTTTCAGTCTGACATTTTCCAGTGAAAATAGATTCTCGGCAGCCTTTCATCCCAAAATAGCCAAAGTGAGCGCCCTTTAAAGTGAGAGAGATACAACAAGCAGCTTCCTGTCCCCTGCTGTCAATTCACACATCATTAACCCTAAACTGATGATGACCCTGTCAGACTGCTTTGGAGATGAATTATTACACAATGTTTGATGTATGGGTCCAGTGTAAGTTACTGTGTCTGACATTAACGTAAGTGATAGTGAAAAAAGCAGATGTTTCTGCAGTCCATGCATTTCTATTTAGAGCTGCTTCTGTCCTTTGAAATCTCATCAAACAGCTGATCATTTCTTCTAGCTCACAGATTGAAAATTAGTCTGCAAATATAAATAATTACTTTAACGTCCATGAATAATATGGGTACTCAATACACACTGCAGTTGTATAGTTCTTTTTTTTACCCACCCATGAATTGTTTCAGTACTCCGAACCTTTCAATGACGCTTCCCTTCAAACACTTAACTACATTTATACATTAGGGAATATAACATATTGAATACATTATTTAAGTTAACCATAGGCTTAGTGAAGAGGCGACATTCTTTCTACCGAGATCTCCTTGTTTTTAACTCTTGTCAAAACTGTATGCATTCAGTTGTTATTATATAGTTAAGGTATTTAATCTGCTTCACAGTTATGTTTTCATTTTGATCTGTTAATGTAAAGATTTTAAAATGACAAATTAATAAACAAAGTATGCATCACTTACTTACTTTGAAGCTGTTTTTCATGCATCCATTCTGTTTATTGCCAAACATCTAATTGCGTCTTGTTTCCATTTAATCATTTTGTTTTACTTTCCTCTCCTTTTCTGTCCCTTTTCCTCTTACTTGTATGTCATCGCCGAGCGCTCAGCCTCACACTCGGCCAGCGAGAGGCCACACTCTCTCAGGTAGAGCTCCAGCCGGCGCCGCTCCACCAGCCTGTGTGCCGCCTCCAGAATCTGAGAAGCTAGGGCCTCGGACTCGCTCCTCTGGTCCGGGCTCTTGCTGCTCCGAGGGGCCCCAGCTTTGGCCACAATGCTCCCTGAAGAGGACGACGCCTTTGGCTTCTTACTGATGCCATAAAGGTCTTCCACTGAATATTTCCCCCCTTTGCCTCCTCCGGTACCACCTCGGCTGGCAAACATTTTTGTCTGGAATCAGGTGCTGGAATCAGGTGCTGCAGACTGATGAAACGTGAAATCGTCCTCCTTGTTTTCGCTCAGTTTTGCCTGCTGGATCTACTTTAGGCAGAAAGCTGCTTCTGAGTTAGAAACCAAACAACAAGGCTGAGCTATTTTGATAGAGATTTACAAAGATTTGAAACATCCGGCCTGGTGGATGTCAGACTTCAAACTGCTGGAAACAAGAACTTAACGCTGCTGTAAAATATCAAAAAGTCTTGATCGCTCCTTTGTGGAGCCGGAATCCAAAATAAAACAAAGGCAGTCCCAACATGTCAGCAGCAGCACTCAGTCACAAACAATGACTCCTGCTGATGTGAGGTGCTTCTTTGAGTAAGAATGGATGGTGAAAGCAATCAGCATCTTTCTGTCTTTATCTCTCAAAGGAGGGATTTGTGTTGAAGCCCCACCAGCTGACATTTGTTCAGATTAAGGGAGCGCCCGGATGAAGTATCTGCACTTCTGTGGATGCTGTATAATCTGAACCAGTGAGCGTTCAGATCGCTGACCTTCACTTTAGATACTGAGCTGCATGTTTTATTTTATTTTACTTACATAGATCATTACAAGTTGATCTGCATGGGAAAATACTTTTTCCCAACAGTCTTCCCGCCTTCCAGCTCCTGTTGGCTCAAAATAAGAGAGTGTAGCATCAGACCAAAGCCTGGCACCAGCTTCAGGCCAGTGCTTTAGTTATTGCCGAGGTCTGGGTTAACAAACCCCATGTGCCTTATTATGACACAAACAATAAAGGATGACAAAATGTGTGAACCATTTCCCATTGGAGGGGAAAGTCAAATCTGTTAGCGAAAATGTCAACTTCATTAAAAAAGAATATATCATCATCTGCATAGAACATTTTAAGGGAATAAAAGGAACTAAAGACCAAGAACATTGATATGGATTTATGAAATCCTGTGGCTGGTGGCGAGGATTATTTATCTTCTCAACCGTACATGCAAAGACGTCCATCTTCTAATCTCCCACATATAGCTGCTAAATCCCAGTTTAAAGACCAATTTCCATTACCATCTACCAACAAGAAACAAGCTAAATGTTCCATCTAGATTGAGATCTATTTTTTTATGCTCAAATAGAAAGTAAGGGATTGAGCCATTTTTTGGAGCTGCTGTAACAACTAAAATATCAATAAAGTTGATCCTTATACTTTCTAGTATAAAGATAGCAGGAATGTTTGTACACACTCTGGAGGTCAAGGGATGAATCTATGGGATTAAATATTCAGTGATTTAATGGATGAATGGAGATGCATCAGTAAACAAGAGGCCGGCTCATTGACTGTCGGAGAATCCATTCATGCATCTGTCTGCTCCTTCATCTTCATCCAGCTGTCGTGGTAACCACACAGGCACTCGTCCTGACTTGGCTGCAGAGGCTCTCAGAAGCGGAGATCATCTGGGATTAAGCTCCAATAATCTCTCTTTAGATTGACCACAGTCACACAAGCATCTGGTGGAGGTCAGGCTGGATCTTCAGTTTACATTAACAGCCCTAAGTGTTTCCAGGACACAGCGAGCGTATAATGGCCGGCTCCAGGTCTAAGTGGTGGGATTACAGTGATGTGCGGTAGTTGGAAAAATATATGTTTATATGAAGTTCTTGTATAACTGTCAGATATCTGGGTTGGAGCAGTGGAGTTTGTTTTTAGTCAAGCGTTGTATAACTGTGCAAAGATAGATTTAGCCAAGCTGACAGTATAGTAACTCAGAAGTATGGAGCACACAAACATGATGGAGTCAGGCTATTTTTTGCCACCTTGTACATACTGTACAGCAGTGTGAGGGTGGCAAGCTCAACTCTTTGTCAGAGAGGTGAGTTTGTTGCAGATGAAGGCATTGTGTCAGTAAAAACTGTTTTTACAGAAATAAGGCTGTTCAGGATCTTTTCCCCAGCTTCACTTTAACTCACCCACATGCACCGTTACACAACGTTGAAATGAATGTATGCAATTCTACAGTGAACAACAGGAGCGACCAACATTGTAGCGAAACATAACAGAAATGTAAAATGAAAGACTGCCATGACAGTGGTCAAAAGCTCTGCCATTTTCCTCACGATTTCCACAATCAAATTGTTCAGACGATTGCAGGTTGCATTGTACTTGCCAGTCATCATATTTTCTAAGTATCAGGCTTCTCTAACGCGTCTAAACACTTGTGAACTGCTCCACAATGCTGCAGCTCCTGTCTGTACTAACGAGTCCTAGAAAAACAAACCGTACCTCTCTTTCCTAGATTTCTCATTACTGACTCCCTGTAAAAACTGGAATAGGATTTGCACCCAACTTCTTAAGAACAAAGATCTGCTTTATAGTCTACTTTAATGTCTGCTGAAGTAGTATGGGAGGTAGAGCTTTCAACTAGACAGTTGTCCTGTGTAACAAGCGACCAATCAGGCTCCAGCAGACACCTTCTTAAAACGTTGCTTATTTGTTAAAACTTCATGGGATGGCTGGCTCAGATTTAGACCAGCTCTTCGTTATGCTACTCCTGTCTCTTCCTCTTTATTTGTATGTACTCATGTCTAATTGGTTCAGTAGCCTAAATGTTGCTGCTGTATACAGAGCTCCTGATTAGTATCTCATGCAATACTACTGAGAAAACCGAAGTTTGTCAGTGAAAGTCACTGAAGGAAAATTAGGAGGCGGAAGGAATCATGAGGAATCATGAAAGAAAGAGGAAGAGGTTCGCAGTGACTGATCGTAAAAGTCAGGGACTGAATCAAGTTTAGCTTCCTTTGAATCCAAAATGAAGAAATGTCTTGATCCGTCACCTCTGCTAGCACTACAGGACTTTGTCTGTTCCTTCTAAAATGATGACACATGTCTGTTTTTTGGAGGGGCCAGATGAAAGAACAGCAAATGCTGTTGTTGTTTTTGGATGAACAGTTTGAAATTATCATCATCTTGTGGGGTAGCTGAACATTTTTTATGAAGCTCACTGTTCGCTCAAGTGTTATTAATATTTTGTTTTAACTTTCCCCTTGACTGCAACACCCTCCAGACTATGTCCTCAAATAAGATAACACTTTGGATTAAGTACAGTTCTTTTTGGAATTAATGACCAAAAGTGCACAAAGAATTTACAATGCTGAAATCTAATTACAGCCCATGCCTCTGAAGGATGATAAAGGAACAGTGATTTTCACACAACAAATTAAATACTTACACTCTGTGTTCTCACAATAAACAAAGGCTGGAGCTACTTACAAATGATGTGCTCCTTTTTTTAAAAAAAAAAAAACCCAAAAACTTCAGTTCCTCAATTATTGTTGAACATAACACAATAAGGGCTTTTAGAATTTAAATTGACCCAACTGTCTTATTTTTTTTATTGTTTCAATAGGCTATAGATCATTTTTTACATGTTTTTTTTTGTAAGATGGCAGTATCTTTCTTCAACCATTTTAAAATGCCCTTAAATGTAATATATATAGTAGTGTTGACCTGGATTGACATTGTCTCCTATTGATTCGGTATGTTTGAAATGTTTTGTTATTTTTGGAGATTCTTGTCTCCACTCTTGTTTTGTGTTGTGTTTATTATTTCTACAAATCTAGTGAAAAATAACAGTTTTGAACGCATCCTCTAACTTCTATTGACCCCAAGCTGAGGTCGGCCAAGTGAAACATGACTTTGCTTTCCTTCTGGATGCTGGCTCCTTTAATGACCACCAGGGGGCGGCAGAGAAGCGCAATCATGTCGAGTAGTCCAATCAGAGATGCCGCGAGGGACTCAAATAAAGCAACATTTCAAACAAGTTTAAGGCGTTAAGTAATACATTCCTGTCATGTTTGCGTGACACCTTCAAGTTATTTCAGTACTTAAAATGCTTTGTTACAGCTGCGTTTCAAGCAGGAGGATATATATATATATATATATATATATATATATATATATATATAATCTCACTGCTCCTGATCCTGATTTTTGGGAGGCTTCGTTCCCGTCCGGATATGTGGAGGCGATGGACAGACACTCTTCTGCAATTTTGAGATGATCACACTGGGGGGAAACAAAGCTGTCAATGACTGGCTGCATGCGTGAAACGGGCTCATCGATTCAGACGGCAGACTTTCCGATTGTGAAGTTACCTGGCTGATGTCTCGATTTAAAACGAAATGCTTACAAGACAAAGCCTACATAAGAAAAAATGCAATCTGCACTGACTGACTCCTGTATCTGTATCTGGGATCGTCTCGGTTGTAGCCTATTTCAAGATGACGGTGAAAAAACAATTTTATATCAGTTTAAAAAAAACAAACATATAACACTAACCTATGTGAACACAAGAGGGCGCTCACGACACAGTGAATAAAGTCAATTCCTTGTTTTGTGGGGTTAAATCTCTGACTCTTAGTATGTTAGCTTATGTTTGAAGGGGAGTGGGTGTTGGGCGCTGTAGTTGCATAAGCACTTGGTTAAATTGAATAGTATGCCAAGGATAAATTACAGTTACTTTATTTCTGTAATTTGATTACAGTCAGTACTGCTCACATATAGTCCTATCGTTTGTAAACGCTGGTTGTATTACATCCAGATGCTGCTGGAATCAGAACCACATGCTCCTTCCTCACATTTCTAGTTCGGTTCTTCACATTCTGGAAAAAGGTGCAGCGCTCTGTTACTCGCGCGCGCGCGCGCGCACACACACACACACACACACACACACACACACACACACACACACACACACACACCATCCTGCCTGCCCTGCAGAATGTCACATGCTAACCCAAAAACTTGTTCATGGGGTCAATACTGAACGTGAGTGGTCATGTTTTTATAGTGAACTCAACAGAAGTGATGGACGTTATATATTCAAAACATGTTGAAACAGTGAGTAAGAGTAGGTTGCATTAATGCAACCTAAAAAAAAACCCCTGAATGAATAAGGTAGCCTACATCTTCATTTAAGAGACTACATTGAAGAGCAAAATCCGGTCCCTAAGCACTCACTTGTGTTTATATAATCGTTTGAGTATGCCATGTTTACTGCTCATTTACTTGGTAAACATGGATGGAAGTTGATCATTTGGATTATTGGTTGCTGATCTTTAATTTAAACGCAGAAAAAAGAAGGGGAAATCCAGTTGAGGTAAACAGCTATGACCACAATACAAATATAAAGACCAGACTTCACTATAATCATGACAAACAGAACAAACAGACAAAGCCGGGAGATTTACTGCAGCACGAACAGAAACCCTTTAGATGTTATTTTGAAATGTCTCCAAATCCAGAAAGTTCTTTTGACTTTGTCTCCGATCATGTCTGCGGGAGAGAAAATGCTGCTCTCGTTTTGAGTTTGTGAAGAGCTGACTTCTGCTAGAAACACATTTTTCAGCTGATGGTACAGATTTATACTGGTTGGGTTCAGAGGTGTGCAGGAGTCAGGTTGAGTTAGCACATAGAGGTGAGGCTTGTGGGAGAGGTTAAGCGCCAGACCAGAGAGTAAACTCATCAATCTGAGTTCAATAACCCCATTTGAAACGCAAAATCACACTGATCAGAAACATCTTTACCAAGAGACGTTTGCAATTTTTGATCTTTGCATGTGCTCACAATCCTGTGCTTTATCACACTTTCAGAGAAATCGGATCGTTTCCCCCCTCTTACTTTTACCCTTTAGCGTACTAGTCTTTGGATTGAGTTTCAGAATATGGCCTGACTCTCACAAAGAGGATAAGAAGCAGGGCTGGTCACACTTCTTTCATTTCCTCACAGAAGGCAACAAGCACATCTTAGCAGGGCGGGAAACAAAAGGGCACTGCGGGGAAGACGGACGGCTGCTGTGTGTGTGCTGAAAGCTGAGACAGCGCAGAGACCTACAAACACCATTAGAGGGGCCGTTCACTCATCATCAAGGTGTTCATATTCGCATTCCTTGTCCCTCTAACACCTCCATCCAACACATGACCAGATCTTTGAAGCCTGCTGGAGGAGCTTTGGATAACAGCTGTGGCAAAGCGAGTCATAATAGGTATTGGAAAACTATTCTGCTTTATGAAAAATCCATTTTTACAAGCAAACAAGAAACATGGTGGACACAAACCTTTAACTGTAGTTGGGGGGGAAATATTGGATATTTCTAATTCAGGAAAAATAGATAAATTAGATGTATTTTTTTTGCGTTAACAGCCTGGAGGAGATACTATGACAATATTTAAATATTCTGCTGCAACAAATAAAAAATAATACCACAGAGGGGACATCCGGGGCCTGTAATCAAAAGGTTTACACAAGATTACAGGATTATGTGCATGATGACAAAAGCAACAATAAATCCACCTCAAACTGTACTGCTACAGAAAGTATAATTAAATGTGTGCAACTTTATTTGACCAGGTGTTTCAGCAAAGAACAAACTCTTATTTACAGCTATGGCCTGGCACAAGATACAGAAAAGTCAACAGATCTGCTGTAGAACAGCGGGGAGTGACAACTTTCCCACTGATCACATTTAATACGAAACAGAGTGGAAGAGCTCTGCTGAGCCGTGTGCCTCCTGCCTTTCTCGACCATCACGCTGCGTACACAGGTGAGGAATAATCTGAGCTGGCTGCTGGATGGATTTGCTCAGAAATATTGGGCTATTTCGATCAAATTGTCTGCAAGTCATCCAAGGAAGGAAATCAGGCTGCTGGAGTGGAGGAGAAAGTGGCACAGGAATGACTATCTCAAATCTGACTCTCCATCTTCGGGCTACTGCTGGTAAGAAAATCACAGTTACACTGCAGATCTAAAAAGAAAACTGAGAGTAAATCAGTCAGTGGTTTCCAATAACAACCTTTTGCCTTCAAGGACAATCCTGAACGTTGTCACTAAAGGGAGATATTGATCATATCCTGAGCTGTTATCATTTTATATTGCTGTGTTTCAAGGTAGTGAATTATATAAATGTATCTGTTATGAATCATCTGCTTCCAGTTTCATCAGCAACTAAGAAGGACATGAAAAGTAAAGAGGTCGTATGTCAAGAAGAAACAGTGAACATTATGATAGCTACAGTCAGACAACAGCTAATAAAGCAGCGATGGCTGTGTTAGCAAACAGAATGTTTTAATGCTCGATAAGATGTTTACTAAAAACTACAATACTCAAAAAACTACAGGAACAACCCGAACAAATCATTTCCCTTAAATCCAAAGTGGAAAATGTGATTATTTTTTGAACATATTGTAAGACAATCCATATTATAACATCAAAATCTCTCACTAAGTGCAACTCTTATGATATAGGAGTGTGATCTCGTGTCTACCAAAAGAGGCAAACAACAGATGTCTTCGTGGTTTGGTCGCAACACATGCACAGGGGTTAAAGAAGTGTGCAGCCTGGATTCAAGTCCAACCAGTGGCTCAGTTTCTGCATTTCAGTCCCGGCTTTCTCCTCAGTTTCCTAGTCTATCCATTGTCTTATTGAGTAAAATCCAAGCACAAAAATATGTCTTTAAAAAAAAAAAATGCATAAATAAAATAAAATTAGTCCGAGCTGCTTTGTAATTTCCTTCAAGATTCAGCGAGAAAAGCCATCTATCATTAAGAGTTGCATGATCAAAGGATCGTTCAGATGTGCACACATTGTGGGAGTCTCTCATAGCCTCACTAAAATTAGTTGTCGTGTAGAGAAAAAAAAAAGGGGGAGCTGGAGTTCAAAGCTCTGCTCATTTGTCATCTCCACACACCTGGCCCACTGCTGAAACATTTCGATGCAGCCTTCTAAAATTCCATTATCAGAAATGTGAGGGCAAGGAAATGTCAGGTGCTGTTCAACCGTCTGACAAGTAGTTTAGTTGGAGCATATACTGACACCTTTAGTCTGTGGAAAGAGTAATATGCTCTCGGAAGAAGTAGGAGAAAATGTGTGTTTTGTAAGCCATTCTAGATGTTATTGCATAATGCTATTGAAGGACGGCACTAACTAACTAGACGGTAACATTCTCGATATTTTGAGCATCTGGCTGTCCTAAATTGTTCCCTTTTTGTCTCTCTGGAGTCCCCTAACTTTTACAGAAGCCTAACAGAAAAGTGCTGAAGTTCCCCTTTAACTCGGCTCATTTGATGCAGGATCACACTCTGATTTTCTCTGCTGTTTACTGAGAGTGAAACCATTTCAGCTTTTCTCTTATCCCAGCTCTCTCTCTCTCTCTTTCCCCCTCCCCCCCCTTTTGCTTGCAAACACACATGTACCTGTCCCCTTGGCTAACCCCCACCCACCACTACCATCTATCCAACCACCCACATACACACACATGCACACTCAACACTCGAATGAACACAGGAATGCGAGGGGAATGACACAATCCACCTAATGCTAAAACCTGGTCAGCCTGGTCTGATGAATGGCCATTCAGACACACACAGACAAAGCTGGGGGTAGATTTATACTATACACCGGGGTCAGAGGTCATGGAAAGCACTGACAGAAGTAGAAACCAGAGATGAATGCCCTATTCTCTCTTTCAAATTCTGAATCACTTATACAGAGATTCATACACACCAAAACACACTGTGGGATTTCAAAAAGCATGCGGAAAACACAGTTACTCATTATTTATCTTCACTACATTGAAACTAGATAAGCGCAAGTCTGTACTTGGAGAGCCCCACAAGAGCTGTAGAAAAAAAACATCCAGTAAAGCATAGATAATCAAAGATAATCAATTAACCTAAGCACTTCTTGAAGCCCTTGCAGCTTTGCCAGGTTATGGCACCTTTTGGCGATAGCAGGAGAGTGAGGGGAGAAAAAAGGTGTGCGAGAGTTTAAGCTTATACTGCGCAATAAGCTGCACTCAGCCCGAGGCACAGGAGGAGAAAAGAACATCTCTCCATGATTAAAAGGGCTGAGGACCAGGAAGTGAAACATAGGAGAGGACAAGATTCAAGCCCTCAGGGGTAAAGGCTCCCTGGAGAAACAGAAAGGCAAGAGCGATGGCTTCAAGAAGTCTCAGCTTGGAGAGGGGAGTGAGAATCATTTCTCACCCATGCATTCTCCTGTTTCGCTCTCATTATTAAAAAAGAGGCGATGGTGTAGATGAGAGGCATGTTTCCAACAAGAGCCACAAAGAAGACAGAAAAACATACCCCATTAGACTCTGTACTAACACATTTCTCTATGATCACAGATAGTTCTGGCAGGGTATTATCTAACCAAAGATAAAAACAAGAGATCAGAGTAGGATTTATTTACCTCACATCCTTGAGCACAGAAATAAAATCCAGCTGAGGATAGAATATGGGTTCACACTAAACCAGACACAACTGTGGGTCTTTCAAACAGGAGCTGCTTTGTAGTGTTTTTGTTTGGCTGTGAATTTGGGACAAAAGTTACCAAGTTCATTAGGACAGTACATCATGTCAGTGAACCTGCTATATTATCTGGAATATCACTTCAGTAACATCCACATTTATTTTGCAGGCTTTATTGTTTTTGTTGAGACTGGATATCTGGATAGGCATCAGACATTGAAATGAGCTGAGAAGTGACTCCTTCATGGTAAACACTGGTGTGCATCTTTATTATGAATACTGAATACATATTAGCCTACACACAGGACAGTTATCAAAACTTACTTTATCTATTCATAATTTCAAACTTGTTTTATTCAGATCTTCAATATGAAGACCACATTTCCCATAATCTCTTGTGGGACAATACGAGCAGTTTTGATTTTGACCTAACAAACGGGTCTTTTAAAAGATAGAGAATGGAAGATTATCCAGTATCACAGATGCTTGGTTCATTTGGTCTTTTTCAACTGAATTCACAAGCTAATTGATGGTTGTGTTCACTTGAAGTTATCAGCACACCACATTTAAATTAGCGTGGGTTTGCACTTCAAACCGTAGAAAAAGCCTTTTTTTTTTATAATACAAGCACAGAATGGTGAAAAACATTTAGAAAATGTGCATTTTGTATTCAACATAGTAGTTTGAGTGTCTTTTAGATGTTTAAGCTTCATTTTCTCAATTCAGTGCAGGTCTGTGAGCCACTGGGGTAAAATTATACATGACCTACATGTCAAAAAGGCTGGTATTATCCTCGAAGAGATGCAAGGTCTTTGAGAAATACTTTGACATTTTGAACAAAAGTCTGTCACTCCTCTTCAACAAGCACTTGTAGGGGTAGTCAGCTAATCAAACATCATCTCAGAGCTATTAGCATTCCACCCTGAAACCTGTGGATACAACCAACTAAAAGCTAGCCTCATAGTTAGTGGTTGTGTATTGTTGCCCAGGCTGAGTGTTTGAAAACAAACCGTGTAGCTTCAGCACAAAGGAGAACTTTGCTGACGCCACCAATGAAGAAAATAGCTTACTAAATTAAAATGGAGGGGCTGCTATGCTAATTAAAAAGCAGCTAAAAAAGGTATTATTACATTCCACTCTGAAACCAATGGATACTAGCTACTGGCTCCAAGACGGTCACATTTATACACCCAGCATATGATGAAATATAACAAGTAATTGTGCCTAAAAAGAGGCTGCTCTACTAAAATACTGGCTATGAGCTAGGCTGTTAGCGGTGTACTGATTTGTGTTTATTTAGGGCAAACATGTAAACACTTCACTTACTCAACAACCAGTATCTGATGAAAGGAAATATCACACCCAATGTGAAAAGTAGGGGAGGGCTTACTGCTAATAAAACAGCAGTGTATAGCAAACTTTAAATCAATGGATACTGCGGGCTGTGAACTCCCTTTTAACATGTAATTTTATGTTGCTTTCCATGATTTAACATTTTGTGCAGCTCGAAACAAAAAGATGATGGGAAATAGTTTACTCAAACTAAAGAGAGGCTAGTCTGCAGGTCAAACCTCAGAGAATCTGAGAAACCTGTTAGCTAGTAAATGTAAGCGGATATTCATGTAAATTAGTGCATCATTGCCGCTAAAAAGGGGAAGCTGCTCTATTGGCCACAACCTAGCTTTTTAGCTGTTTTCTGATTTCCATGCCAAGAAATAAAGTCAAGGTTTTTGATGAAAATCATGAATAAACAAACAGCATTTTGATGTAGATTCAGGGCAAAAGCAAAAAAAACTCTTTCCAACTTTAGAACATTACCTGTTGATTGGAAACAACAAACTCATCTTCAAAATGTCAGAGCAGACCTTTAAGGTTCATTTAAATCATCAGACAAAATCACTCGTAAAAGATTTCTGCTTTATAAAAATGTCATTAAAGTACACAAAGATCTGAATGGCACTGGAAGATGGAGAATACAGAATAAGAATTAAAAATGTATCAGTTATATCAAGACAAACAAGTCTGAGGCCAGATAGCATCTTTAGGAAATGTGTACAAAGAAAACCAATTATACAGTGTTCTCGGGTCTCTGAGTCCACTTGGTCCTTGGTTCAGTCTGACTGTCATGAAACTCAGCTGCCAGCAGACGCACAGGCAGTAGAAATAACCAGCTTTACTCCACGAAAAACACATGGAGTTACTAAAGTTTACAATTCTCTTTGAAATGACAAAAGTGCAGATATGTTTCAGTGTCTCTTCTCTTCATATACTGTGTGCCGAGCTGGAAGTTGAGAGCCAAACCGGGAAAGATAAGTCTGTTTATACTGAAGAGCAACACTCTCCAAAGTCTGCGTCACACATCACACCTGAGTAAAGAGGAGGTTGTGTTGAATTCAAATAGTAAAGAAGTGAATTGAGTGAAACAGTTGAGATGATCACTCTTGATGTGCAGGTGTCTTTGAGTAACATAATCCAGATGGAATGTAATACAAGACACCCTGGGTGAAAGTAGTTTTCATTCATGACTACAATGTGAGCACTGAAATCCTTGGATTGGCACTGGCATTTCTTCTTGCCTTTGTCTGAGTGATTTTTTTTTTTTATTGGTACAACAACCAGTCAACAGCCAGTAAAATGACATGGTACTAAAGAAATGTTGTAAACGCCGAGTCCTCTTTGTTCACCACAATAATATGGTTTTACCCTCATGGAAGATATTAAAACATTTACCACAAACTGTAAAAATGTGTCCTTTTTTCTTTACGTCACTTTCTCCCCGTGGTTACTATTGGTAACAGAGACTCATTCATCTTTAAAGGACTCGCTCCTCCTGATTGGAAATGTCTCTGTACTCATTGGTTTCTTTTTCTTTTTTTTGTCAGGTGATTTATAATTTCTGCCAATCTCTCTTGGGAGTCCATGAGTCACAGGAGATGACCCAGAGTGCTAACATTACATGGCTGCTCCTGTTTGTTGGTGGCCACGTCCAGGTCAGGAGACAGGTTAGCTAGAAGGTCACAGTTGTGGTGCTCTTGTTTCGAAAGGTCATTGTCTGGATGCTGGAGAGAATTTTCCTCTGATGTCCGGCCAAAGTCACTCCCATGTGAAGTAGATCCCTGAAGACAAATACAAAAACAAAAGTGTTTTACAGGAGAACAAAAAAAAGAAAAGATAAAGATCTGATTGAAGTTAAAATAAAGTTATGGTTTATTTTTTTCCTCCAGGGTTACATGATCTTGAATTTAAATTAAAAAAAACACTTATTTGGATATTGTAAATACTACATTTGAACTATTTGAAACAGTTGCAATCAGAAGTTTACCAGACTTATGTTTCTGACCTTACAGCCCAAAAGTGTGCCTTGACAAGCGAAAACGTCAGTAAGAATCAGTTTGAACAAGATAAAATAGGAACTGACTGTGTGGTGATCTGGGCCAGCTGGTCCACGGAGTTGAAGCCGGCCTGCAGAAAGCTGTCTTCGTAGCGCTCCATCTTGATGGCCCTGAGCCATTCCCCCACTGAAGCACACGATGAGAGGGCTAAAGGTGCACGCTGGTCCAGCAGGGGGTAGGACGGCCTGGGGGACAGAGAAGGGAAACAAAGGGGACAACTTTACACACAGTCACCTAAACAACAGTGAGGAGCTTATACATGTCCTGCAGCAACATTCCAGTCGACAGGCAGAGGTATAATCTGAGGCTGAGTGACAGACAGGGACAAACAATGGGATTTCAGTGTCCTCTGCTGCATGTGTCCAGCTGACAGGCAGAATGTGGAGGAAGGGAAACGGGCACAGCAAGTGTCTGACAGGTCACAGCAGGACATTAAGGTGGTACACAAGATTGGGCAGCAGGAGGCTAATTCCTGTCCTGAGATTATTTGAATTGCAAAAAGAGACGGCGGGAGAAACATCTAGAAAAGGGGAAACATTCTTCCTCTTCATTCTCAAGCTGCATATTTACTGTCACTTTGATTGACAAGTAGTTTAAATACACATCTGCAAACTCACCCTCCTGCTTCTTGAGCCACTATTTTCAGAGATGCAGGGTTGCGGATCAGCTTGTCCAGGGCGCTGACCAGGTCTGCGAAGCGAGGGCGGGCCGAGCGGTCCTTCTGCCAGCAGTCCAGCATGAGCTGGTGCAGGTGGGTGGGGCAGTCAGGGGGTGGGGGCAGCCTGTAGTCCTGCTCTATGGCATTGATTACCTGATGAAAATACAGAGTGTTAACCAACAGTAAGTATAAAAACAGATCAAGAAGAAGATGTTATCATTGTCAAGAGTGGCTTTTTCCTAAAACTTACATCCTGGTTGCTCATGTCCCAGTACGGCCGCTCTCCAAAAGACATGACCTCCCACATGACGATGCCGTAGCTCCACACATCTGAGGCTGAGGTAAACTTTCTGAAAGCTATCGCTTCCGGTGCTGTCCAGCGTATTGGGATCTTACCTCCCTGCATAGAAAAAAAACCAAATAAATAAATACATCAGCTCTTCAAAACTTGACAGAAGAACTGGTCAGACTGGTCTTTAAAAGGACGCTAAGGTTCTGAAAGAATAACCCTTTGTTATATACAGGGGGTGCACAACATTTCCCTGCTGTTCCAGAGTGACGCGTGTGTGTAAATGTATATCTGCGTATGATCCAGATTGGATGGAGATGAGGTCATATCATTTTACCTCTGCTAATGCTAGAGGCCTGATATGTGTAGGGTGTTTCAAATATAAAAGACTACATTATCCGATCTTGTTGGCCTGCAAACAACTGAATCAAAATATTTCTTCTTTTTGTATCGTGTTTTATTTGTCTTTTTGACCCTAATTGTACAAATATGCTGGAAACAACAAAAAAGTAAAAAATTACATAAATATACAGAATATGAGTAAATGAAATATATTTGCTAATTAGACTCATAGGTGCAGGTAAAAACTTTATTATAAGAGACAATAATATGGTCTCACCAGAGAGCTGGTGTACGTCGGGTCAGAGGAGTTCTCCTGCAGGAAGCGCGACAAGCCGAAGTCAGACACCTTGCACACCAGGTTGCTGTTGATCAGGATGTTGCGGGCGGCCAGGTCTCGGTGGACGTAGCTCATCTCTGCCAGGTACTTCATGCCCGAGGCGATGCCGCGCAACATTCCCACCAGCTGGATGGGCGTGAATTGGCTGTCGTTCAGCTGCGGAGGATAGAGACGGCTCAGCTGGAGGAAGAATGAAATGGCATTCTGTTTGAGTGTGTGTGTTTTTTTTGTGTCACACTCACCCGCAGAAAAGAGTCCAGCGCTCCATTCTCCATGAACTCAGTGAGGATCATGACTGGACAGCTGGCGGTGATGATCCCCTCCAGGTGGATGATGTTTGGGTGCTGAAACTGGCCCATGATGGAGGCTTCAGACAGAAAGTCACGTCTTTGTTTGTCAGTGTAGCCTCCTTTCAGCGTCTTAATTGCTACGTAGTTTTCTTTTTTTCCTGGGACCCTGAGCCGTCCTCGACACACCTCCCCAAACTCCCCTGCAGCGCACAGACACATAATGACACATTAAGGGCTGTTTTCTTTGACAGGCGTTTATCCCATTAGGAGGGCCAGAG